>NC_135358.1:27000000-27335000 GCF_051622035.1 Arctopsyche grandis | reverse complement strand
ACTATCGGTTCCGTGACAAAACACTCACGGACCTAACGCTCAACTACATAACGCTTACGCGACAAAACCCTCGCGGACATACTATATACTCACAGATAAAACGCTCATGGGACAAAGATCTCACACGACAAAACGCTCATGCTCACAAATTCGCACGTATGAAAACGTTATTTTTTACAACAAAATTAATCCGAAATTCAATAAATCGTAAACATTATCCTATCACAGATTAATAAATAAAGTATAGCGTTTTGTTCCGTGAGCGTTTTATCGGTGAATATAACGTCCGTGAGCGTTTTATTGGCGAATATAATGTCCGTGAGCGTTTTGTTGCGTGAGCTTTATTGTCGTGCGCGTTGTGTCGTTGAGTGTTACGGCGAAAACACATTGAAATGAACGGCACGGAACGTCTTCATGGCTTCCAGTCGAGAAAAGGCGTTCCCAGTTCCGTACATGCTAAAAATTACCTAAAAAAAACACGTGCCGCGTGCCTCTCAGTGTGTTTTCACTCTTATGTCCGGACACCGCCACTATCATTTCCCATAAAAAAAGGCGAAGTCAAAATAGACATGCCTTTTTATTGAATTTTCTACGTTCCCATTTGGCGTAACAAGCAATGTTACACATCATTATGCATCTTAGATTCGTATTTTAGTTTTTTAAAATGAAAATTCATATTAATCAAAGGTGATTTCCTCAAAAACAAATTGTTTTTATTTATTTTCTCACCATTCAATTAGTGAGTATTGTGTGGCATGCTTGGATCCGTTACGTCTCTTTTGATGTCACATCAATTCAATACGGACAACGTTTAGCTCGCTTTTGGTATACTAATAGAAGGCGAAGCCTTTTTGTCGTTTTTCACGTGTGACACATGGCAGACGTTCGTAAGTTTAAGATAAATACATCTACAATGCTTACGAGCGATTCACTTTTCCACAAATGTTTGTTTTAGCCTGTCGTTAGCGTGATTTTTAAGCGGCTTTTGTTTTACAAATTCGCCGTTTTTTCGCTTTGTACGTAGGAGTTTTTGTTAATTCATCGCTGAGTATTTATTTATAAAAAGCTCGCGATTTATCTTGAACTTTCTCTCAAATTTTCGTCGATGTTTTGAATTTATAAGCGAGGCGGTATATCATTTTGAGAGTTATTTTACTGGTTTCGATGTTGCATTTATTCAGGAAGTGTATGAATCGTTGCTTTTCAAAATTGTAACTTAATATAAATATTAAAAATTTTCGTAATTCACTCTAGTCAGTTCTTTTTCAGCCCGAATGTTAAATTTTGTTTTTAAATGGAATTGATACGTGCTTTACAAAATGGGAAGATATTTTGAAAGTTTTCAATATTTTCTAATAGAAAGTGAAAACTGCATTAATAATAAATTCAATTTGCCCAAATATTGGCGTTATTATCATTACTTTACATTAAGAATGTGATATATCGTGTCGATCTATTAAAGAAACTTTTTTTTTATTTGAGTTTCGATTTGTTTTTATATCAACAGTACTGTTTGTATGATAGTTACGTAATCAAATGAATACCAAATTTCTGTCGCATCCAAAAGTGAGCTATGTCGTTCGTGAGTGTATATCATTATATAGGTATATGTAAATACATATTTTGATAATCGATGATACGTTTGGACAGAGGAAAATGCTCGTTCGAAAAAAATAAGACCCGTATTTATATCATCCGTTTTTTCTTCAGTTTTAGCATTTCGTAGCGAATAGAATGTTCATTTTTATTTTCAAAATAAGCATCCATTTTAATTATTTATGAAATGCATAAGCTAACACAACGAATATTATATGATATACATGAATTTGCAGTTTTTAGAAAATAGTAATATGAGAAAATATATTAATAAATGCGATCAATTATGTATGTACATAAAATAGGCATCTATTGTAAATTTAGTATAAAACTACTACTCGGTGTGCATGAAAAAAAAATGTTCTTATTTTTATTAAATTTATTTAAATTGAAAAAACAAACTATTTAACGAACAACCAATCACAAAGGTCTTAGACCAATCAGGAACGACTTTGACGACAATCAGAAATAATTACAGACGCCGTTTCGGTTTTATATATAAGATACAGACAAAAAAATAGAGTACTTTTTAATAACACTGAGCAACAAAAAAATCACGTTTTTGAGTTATCATAGCGGAGTCTACCCAATCTTTACTAAGTTTGTCTCACTGAATTCGAATATGATATTTTTGACCTTTAAAATTCGCTAGAAAATTAATTATAAGTATTTTAAAACAAAAAAAAATCACAATCAATAGAAAAAACATCTGACTATTGATTCCAATACTCACGTTGAGCACATCAATACTAGATTTTGAGTTAAAGACTTCAAAAGCCAAAAAACTATAAAAATTGCGCGTTTTTTTTAAACGCCCATATCCCGTAAAGGATCACTAACCAATAAAAATCATTATCATATTCGAATTCAGTGGGTCAAACCTAGTAAAGATTGGTTAGTATCCGCTCTGGTAAAGTTTTTTTGTTGCTCAGTGTAATTTGTTATTGATATTACATATATATTTATATTTTGTTTTTTTGCCTTGTTTCGTTTTATTTTCCTCTATTTTGAGTGATTAATATTTTCTTTTTGTTGACTTTCTGTTTTGATTTTTTTTATTTCTTTTTTTATTATCTTAATTAATATTTATACTACTGCATAATAATCAAACCCCTTGGGTTCATCGGATTTGTTACCTTTCCCAAATATTCTTAAATAAAAATATATTATAATGACACAGGCTATTCTCAGGGTAACTCACTTTTTCGAAAGGCAATTTATAATATCAGCCGAGTTCACATCGTGATAATGCGTTTTCGCGTGACATTTCGTGATATTAACGCGCGTTAATTATTAATTCAAGTGAAATTTCGTGAATCACTCAAGGTTTCACTTATACGTATGTTAAATCTGTCTGTGTATAAAATATACATTCGTACACGACTCTGTAGTTGGGGTGCGCCGGTGTTTATTATTTACTGATTTCACGATTTTAATAGCGTTTTGATTGCGATCCAATACCTATAATACATACACCCACCACGTATCGAAATTATTCCTATACGGAACGAATCGTATTTCCTAAATCGTTATAGCTTTTCACACGTGTGCACGTTTTCACGTTTCGAATATAAATTTTAAAAAAGCACACCGCCGTTGACAACATTCGATGGAGTTTAGTCACGGGGGTGGGTGTTATGAATTTTCGGGTAGTGTTTATTTGCCTGTTAGCGCGGTCGACACTGGTGAGACGTCATCTCGTTTAGTTACGAGCCTTTTCTCGGTTGCTTTTTTTCTTCCATCTGGTTCACCTCAGAAACTGCGCTGCCGTACGTAGTGTATATATTTTTTAGGTTTTTCCTCGGGGTTTGGACAAACAAAGGCATATACATGTCTGCGGTTAGAGCGAACATCTCAATCATAAACTAAGGGTACGCAGGCTTTTTTATGTGTCTATTTTTATTATTTTCGCAGTACTTTTTTCGTAAATTTTTGATGGTTTACTGTAGTGAACGATATCTTTATCTCGTTGTTAAATATTTACAAAATTGAAGTACATGTGTGAAGCTTTTCTGTCTTCAATGCATTCTATTTGCTGTTGCTGCTGTATCTTATTTATCACTGGGATTTAGTACACGGCGAATATGACTTATTTATGGTTTTTATAAATTTATTAGCTAGCAGTGTAGCTCGGTAGTTACGTTAATGCTAACCGCTGAAAGGCTCATGAATTCAAGTCCTGGGTTGACTGGTTCGATTGAAAAGAATTTATTCCGAGTATTTCTGCTGTACTATTAGACAGACTTGGATATTTGTGACTCCAAATCGATCATTTCCTATCAAAGTTTGCCAATTTATCGGATTTCATTGTTGAAACAGTTCCTCATTAAAATTGGCAAAACCATCCTACCTACATTCTATGTATTTGTCATTACTATTTGAATATGATTTCGAATTTTAATTAATAAATTTATATATATACATACAAATATGTATGTACAAGTTTAATACCTTAGGTGTCGCTCAGGGGCGACCAGTAATGGTATCATGAAAAAATATGTAAATTTTAAATTATATCAAAAATAAGTATGTGCTGGATATTAGAAGTGAAAAGTACATATATTGAAAAGAGTAAATCTATTATTTTTTTCCATTCTAATCTATTATAAACTCAATTAAAAATGAAGTACAAATCATTGTTGTTTATTTGAAATAGTACTTCGCGTCCTACATGTTAGTTTAAATTCGACCATGAGTGCGAAAAAGATTATTAGAATTTGCGTTCAATTCCATGTGCAAGCGAGCACTTTCCATAATGATCTTCGTAATGATCCGAATCGCGTCCATACAAGTTTCACTTCAATAATACATATCTATTAATAAGTGTTCTGCTCATCGATTCATTAACTGATGGTTTTGGAAATGAATTGATATTAAATAAGGCTAAGGAATTGATTTATCTCAGTCACCGATATGTTATAATGCACTTTCAAAGTAAGAAATATACATTGTATGTATATAAATAAAGTTATAGGCGTTACAATTAAAATCTGACAAGACGAATGGCTGGCGGAAAGTCAAACATATAAGGTTACTACCTACATATTAAACGTCACCGTCTTTAAAAAGTGTTTATTACGATTATTTTTCACCATCGAACAAGATTGGATATTTTTTTTTTACATTTAATAGATATGATAAATTTCATTTATTATACATACATACATATGTACTTGTATTTTATTTATTTTTTCATTTTTCTTGTTAATATTTCAAATTTTATCTAATTTAAATGATATTTTATAGTAAAATGGATTTACAATTTTTTTTTGATTTCTTAAAACCCAGATATGCCCTACATCTTTTGTATGTACATGTGTATGTATATTACATAAAGGGCTATAATATGCGTTTTTATTACTTAAACATGTTCCAAATAATGTTTCCAAAGCTTTCAAATGCGTCTTACAGGTTAATTAAAAATAACAATTTTTCATTCAGTTAAAATGATGACGTAGGTACTTTCATACATGTGTGTATACGGGGCAAAATTTTCGAACCCATTTATCATTAAAATGATTTTAATGGAGAATAAATAAATATTGTTATGTTATTCAGTAAACGTATCAATTTAATGAGAAAAGTTGTAGATTTCAATTTTCTTCTAGTGCTTGTGACTTTAAACGACGGTAAAATGTGTAAATGTGCCGTAAAAACGTCATTTTTATTTGCGTCAAAACGAAACAAGAAAAAAATCGCCGATAAAACCTTCCACAGCGAGGTACAATAGGAAAACGAATTAATTTTATGACACAATCCGCTATAAAGAGCAGTGATATATGTATGCACGCGCAGTACGAGCTTTCATCGACTTGGCCGTCGGAGTCGATGCATTCGAATATTACGTACATAAACTTTCTCGGCGGTAATAATGTATGTAAAATAAATTCTTTCCCCGCTTTTGTACCCGCTCGAGTATACATATTATCGCATACATACGTACATACATGGCTAAAACGGAGGCTGTGCGTTGTTGTTGTTGTGTTGGTCCGAAACGCGAGAACTGCTACGGCCATAGTTGGCCGAGACAATGGCAATTTATGGCGAAATGGGAGGAACGAGTGGCACTTTTTATTTGATACCGACAATCGTAAATCATATATGGATGGTGCTACCACCACATCCACCCCTTAACAATGTTTGGACACGTGAAGAGAAATAAATGGTTGTACAGAAGTTTTCCTCTACCTAGTGTGGTTTTCCTTTTTCCACCCTTGTTTGCAGCGTGATCCCTTTTTTTTGTGCGAATTCAGACATTTATTTACCCCGTCGGCACTGATTCATCGGCTAATTAAACCGGGTGCGTATCCGTCCTCTAGTATGTGTGTGTGTGTGTGTGTAAATAAATGTATAATATAATACATATAATATAAACACGTGCGAGAGAATAAAAATGAGGAGATCGCTAGGAGTATTTCAATTATTTTTCCAGTCAGGTTCGAGTTTTGCGGCCGTACGTAAGCTCATTTTCACGGAAACGCGTGAAAAATAAATACGCTTTGAGTGATGCTGGATAACGAACCGTGAATATATTCGCATTTTATTCTACGCAAGCTTATTTCTTTATTTGCCCTTTTCGTGTATTATTTATTCGGTGTACAATTTTTATTTGTTTGCTCTCACTTTTGATGTTCTCATCAATACATTTTAATTTTTTTGTAAGTTTATTTGAAATTATTCATCGCTCGCGAGTTTTGCACAGTTTGTATAAAAAAAAAAAATAAAGTAAACGAAAACATATACTCCGAGCAATCTTCGCATTTCGGTTAATATTTACATACAACTCCCCTCTCAATTGAATTATTTTTTTGTTTTAAACTCAAACACTGCTTTATTATTCATTATATTTGTTTTTCGGAGTTGTTTTACGGGAGTTGATTAAACGATTTTTACCGAAGGCATTAAAAGCGTAGATTTTAAGTAGGCAAAAATCGCATATGAAATTTTATGGAATGATTCATCCGAATTAATTGCTGAATCTTTGAAATTATCATATAATAAAAAAAATAATGTGCGACAGTTTTTATCGCTGAGTTGATACAAGCGTTTCTCAAACGGTTTGATCGTCTCGCTCTGCCCGTTTCTATCGCTATTTAAATGTCAAAGTCTGCAATTTTCTTTTGTAATAAATTTGTTTTGGGTCGTAAAATTAAATTGCGGATGTGGCGCCATCGGCTCGCAACCGCCCTTTATTTTCCATCGCGAAATAATTTCGTCCTTGTGAAATGAAAATTGACGCGTTTTTCACGAGCCGAATCGATTAGGTGCAATGTTGTGGACGTTATTTAGAATTGGGGATATTTTCCGATCCATTCAATTATTCAGCTGTAATTTGGTGTGTGCGAATCGAGTTTTTCCGCTCGGATGAAAAAGTGAGTTAACGAGAGATAATAACCGTTTCTTTGAAAAGACACGTTTGAGGATCGTTGCGGTGGTAATTTTCCGAACGTTTCCGGACTTTTCCCCAATTCTTAACCGCACTTGCCGCCATTGGTGTTATTTCCCGTAAACGGGAGAGCGATACCGGGGAAACCGTTTTCTTTCATCTTCACTTTCGGCAGTTTATAGAGCTTCGCGGTAGCATCTTAATTTTCATGCCGGATTTTTCTTTTTTTTTATCTCGTTTTTTTTAAAGGGCATTCTTATTTCTTCACCCTCGTCGGAAGCAAATTAATATTTTTATTTCGTGTTGTGTGGCAGTTTCGGTGCATTTTTTTTATATTCGGGTATACTATGATGAATTCGCATTAACCCAGATGCGCATTGGGAGGTCTGACGATGGGAGTGAGGGTCCCAGGGAGGATGGGGTAGTAACGGTGCAGGGGAAGAATCCTTCGGTCGGGATTTTTCATTAAAGCGCTCGTAATTCTCGCGTTGTGTTTATTGTTATTGCGTGGTAAGTTTTTTAACGGAGCTTCCGAGTTTTCGTGTTTTATTGGTTGCAAATCTCCCTTTATACAATATATACATCTGTTCTTTATTTGTTGTTCCGAAATTTCGAATTGATTTTAATTTGCTAAAGTAATTCCCTACGCAACCACAAACATTTCAAATTGAGATAAACGAGTTTAAAGCTTAGCCACGTGATTTTCATAATAAAAACCTAAACATTAATTCTGATTTATAATAAACTCATTTATATATTTTAACTTCATAAAAAATGCAACTAAAGTTTCCGTATTGTCCGGATTTGTTCGAGCTGGAATAAAATAAAATAAATGAAACTTTTTCTTAAAAATTTTATAGTCTTTGGCTCCAGTATCAAATAGTATACAAAACTTGGTGAATATGGGATATTTGTCAACTTCATAAAGTTAAGTGATAGAGTACTTCAACTTGCCGATTTAAACTCACCGGTTAGCGTACATATGTACATATGTATGTATGTATATGTACATGCAACGACTGAAAGGTTCCGGGTTCGAGCCTTGGTCAGACCTCGATTTAAAAGAATGGTCAGATTTGAATATTAGTGAATATTTGAATTTACCGTAAATTATTTCGTAATCGCGAATCAAGTATGTATGTACATATACAGACATATTATTGCATGATATAACATTAAAAACCGATGCAAATGGCGTATTGTGGATTAGGTTGACTGGAATTTGTTTATTTTCAGTATAAAATGCGGCAATTTTAAATTGCTAAATTCACTGGCAACAAAGACCAACCTCATCGAATTAAATGCGATGATGCTTGTTTCAATTATGATATAAAAATTTCTAATGGTCTAATGATCTACTTTAAATAAATAAATATGAATAATTATTATTAAGAAATTTATTTTTCAAATTTATATGACATTATTCACCTAATATTTGTTTTTAATTATTTAACCCTTATAGACCTAACTTTTTATCTTTGGATGAAAAAAATATTATTAGGTGGGACAACACATTTCAGAACATTTTTTTGGAAAATACAGCACATACATACATTGTAATTTAAAAATGGTCTGTATAAATGTACAAATTATCTTATCAAAAATTTTAAGCAGTTTATAAAAATCTTGAGATGAAAATTATATAGTAATAATAAATAAAACAGATATCATGTCAAAATAATGCAAAAAAATGATTTATTTGCAAAAAAACAGCGAAAACAAATCTGACATACTGGGATCGTGCGCTCGGACCGTAACATCGTTGACAAACTGTAACTCAGTTCTCTTACGTTTGATGGCAGCACTGTCAATGCTAACTGAATGAATAAGATGTACACCACGATTTACAAAAGGTCCCAAATATAATAATACGTAAACTAGACCACAAAAAAACATTCAAATTACTGTACATTGCAATGTGGGTTTGTAAGGGTTAAGATACAATCTAGGTTAACGTTTTTAGGAAAAGTAACTACATAAAGTTATATAATCTTTTTTTCATTTAGCTGTAAATACCGGTATACCGGTAGTAGGAAAAATCATTTACCGTTTACCAGTTTATTTAAAAAAATATTTATTTAAGTTTAAGTTTGGACCACTGTGGCATTATAGTCCCTAATGCGCCACAACGGTAGAAAAATTCATAAAATGTGACGGTAAATTGCAATCCTTACACGCCACTGATACATAGCCAGCAGCATAGCTCGGACGTTAAGCTTCTGCTTACCGTCAAGAAGGTGCCGGGTTCTATCCCTGAATGAAAATGAATTTTTCAGAGTATGCTGTTGGTCAGACCTGGATTTGTGACTCCAGGTTGATCGTTTCCTATCAGAGTTTGCCAATTTTCTCTGATTTCATTGTTGAAACGGTTCCCGGAAAAAAAATTGGCTAAAAATCCTTCCTACCTACTATGTCACCACTATTTGAAATTTGATGGATGTACAATAAAAATTTATGTACAATTCATAGATGTCTCGTTAATTTGCGAGTTTTTTCAGTGTCTCGCAATTCAACGACTTATAATAAAAAAAATGCTGCATTTGTATTTGTAATTGGCCAGGAAGGCGCATTGGGATTTACCTGTAAGGCCTTCCTGGTATATATGTAAAATAAAAAATAAAAATAAATAAATAAAAATATGTACAAGTTTGGCCATAAGTGTCGATTTAGAGCAACTATGATAAAAATTTAATAAAAACCAGTTTTTTTTTCATAAATGTGTCTACTCACATTTATCAATTAGGAATTATAGAATTTTAACCAAATACAATTAATAAAACTTCGTTTTAAGTTTCATTTTTAAATTAAAATATTTTTTAATGTATATACAAAGTTTAGTTTGATAATTTATTATAATATTAGCTTATTTTTATTTTTTAAATCGTTAATAAAATAAATGACGGCTATTTTTATTCAAAACTTCTATTCGTACATCATTTGTTTTCTTAGTTACACTGTATTTTTCATGGCGAAATTTTAAAATTGTGTCTTGTAATTATTTAAAAAGATTTTATTTATATTATACTCGTATTATGTGTATGTATGTGTTTATAAAGATTAATATATTTCATTTACTTTGTTACAGGTAAAAAATCTTCCGTTTAATTATGCAGATGAAGTTCAACTCATTACTACACATCGCACAGGTACCAACATATGTACATACATACATACATACAAACCTAAAAAATTTCAATTTATTTCGTTCGAGCCACACATCGATTTACGTTTGTTTTTGTATTGTAAACAGTCCGTAATCCATCTTATTTGGTTTTTAAATGGACCGTATTACGTTGTCTCCTATTTCGGTCAACGTTGAACACACCGGACTAAGGAATCGAGTAGTTGGCCGGTATCCAACCATTTGCACAAAATGTTTTTCGTGGAACAATTCAATTTTTACTCACCCACTTCCGATGAAAACACATCCAAGATTCTACAAATAAAACACAATGTTTTATTTTTTGATTTGACCAGCCTTAATGCGTTCTTTTCAAGAGTGAAGTATAATTTAATCTATTGTGAACGTTTGAATTCCATCCGAACTATTTATTGCCTTTATAAACGAATTCCATTCTAAGTCGCTCGTATACAGGTGTTTTGTGCTTCTTTACATACGTACATTAATTAATTGATCCATTTATATTTCTATTATATACTCTACATATATCAAATTATATTATATCACTATGTTTATCCAATTATATTATATCAAATTATGTTTAATTATGCATTGTCTTATTTAGTCATATTTTAGTTTTTATTCTTTTCTTTTTCATTTGTTTGTCTATATGTACTACGTAGATATATTATGTATTTTGTAAAAATCTATAATTGGAGCTCAGATGTTATTTTGTTATATTTATTCTTTATTTTTATTAATTACTACATCTGAGGCCTGTTGATTTTTTAATAAATAAATACATATAACAGTTTTGTGATACTGTCATTATACTGTAGGAGTATCTGATATGAGAAATATCTGAACGCAGTCAGTTGGATATTTTTATATTAAAATTTCGTTATATACATATGTATATCGTGAATGTAAGTGGGTTAAGAAACGCTCCAGTTGACATTTAAAGGGTAAGGAATAATTTCGCACACAATTGACATTTCGTCGAGTGTTCGTAATAAGCTTTGACGTATTATTTACGACAGTATTGGAAATTAGCGTGCCGGATTCTGGCTGTTTTACGATGCAGCCGTTGCCATGTTGTTCGTAGGGGAGTTTCATTGTTGAATGGATGATGGTTTTTCCGTTGCATCGCGTGACTTTTCCTTTGCTCGATCGGTTGAATATATAGACACACGTCGTTGTGGAAAAAGTGAGCACGTGAGCCATCGATTGCACACCGCTGTCGAAGCGTATCCAGACGATGCTTTGTTATGGTGTCAGTTTAAATAGCCACCCATCATTCGGTCGAACTGAGCTCATATCTCACCCGGCAGCCGTGCATTCGAATGCACTCGTATAATAAAAATGCAGTATCATCACTGCATTTTTTTTCATTGAAATATTATCATGTTTGATTCGAAGAAAGCGTGTATGTACATTATGTAAGTTATTTACAACTTATGTGTTGTATTTAGTATGTTGTGACACTTAGGTGGGAAACAGAGTATATGTTTATATTTTACGATGTTCCCAACCAATGATACTTAAATACAAAGTCTCTTTCGAAATTATATATATATATATATATATATATATATATATATATATATATATATATATATATATATATATACATATACATATACATATATTAGACTAGTTGTTTTACCCGGCTTCGCTCAGTATATGTAATATAAACAGCTTAAACATGGCGAATCTAATAGTAAATATTCATTTGTTTTTTTATTAAATTTATTTGAATCGAAAAAAATATAATATTCAACCAATTGAATTGTCGTAATGGAAATTTTTTTTTGCTTTCGACGTTCCAACCAAAGATACAAACTTTTAATAATTCGGCTGTATAATTTTTTTTAAATAAAAATTGTCAATTTTCAAGTTTTCAACGTTTTAAGGCTGGTATGTATGTATAATAATACTGCTTGATTAAATCGTGTTGTAAACATGTAAATATTTTTTACACAATTTACCTAAAAAATCAATTTGTTGGAGTATTTTTTTGTTAAGGTTTCTTTTTAAATACATACTAGGGGTCCTTAAGCTGTATGTATATTCGAATACCTACTTTTTATACGAACTTATTTTTTCCTAATTTATTTTCAATCTACAGTACATTTGATGTACCAAATTAGGATTCTGTTAAAATTTTAATAATACATATCTTGACCTTTCTAAAACTTCATCTAAAAAATTTATAGCTTATTATTCGATATTAGAATATGTAATTCGAATATTTGGTAGCCCTAATATGTACATACATATGTATATACAGATATATGACTGAGACACATTGAAGTGTGTTTTTATTTATATTTTGATTTACGTATGTATGTATGTATTGTATGTATACATGCATACATACAATACATAAGTGTTTCCTTAACGTTGTAGTAAACGATTGGGTGTTTGGACTAAATTACTACCAAATCTCGATTCGGTTTGTAAATCTTTGGTGCTCAATTCCAGTTTGTAACCGTCCGAGATAAGGTTTCGGGAATTCTACCCGAAAAGAATTCAGTTTAATTAAAAATTCATTCCTTTCGGAATTTATACGTCGATGTGACGTCACATCTAAGCTATTTAGTTCACCTCCGTCGACAGGTAAACACATTCTTCTTCACAGTCGGCAGTTTATAAATAGGTGAATAGACAGTTCTATCTCCGCGCATCTGACCTTTTCGGGCACGGTGCACTATAGAAAGAAGCAAAAATAAAACCGAATCTTCCAACCCCATCCTATTGATTAATTACCAGTATTTAAGGTCGGCGCTCGTTTCTGATGAGCGATCGTTTCATGTCGTAATTGATGATTACGGGCGGTGTTGTCGTTTAGCTTGAAAATTTACATATATTGTATATCCGATACGGCATTGTGTATCATTTTGATTCTCGGCGCTCACAGGCATGAGATTGATTAGCGTTGATGGTAATGATAAGACGGGGATGGGGCACTCGCACGCTACTTTGCCGTCTCGTATCCCCTAAACACCTCTAGGGGAAGCTTTATTACGCCTATCAGTCTGTATCTAATTTGATCCTTGGGGCGACGACCCACCTGTTTCCGAAACAACACACGAATCAACAACCGCCTTACCCTTCAGTGTTCAGTCTGTGTCTTATTAGTGATTTAAGAGCTGTCTCCCGGTCGCGAGTGCCACTCCATCGTTCCCTAATCACGCATCCTCTGCTCCTTTACGTTCTACTTATGTACCTCAGACGAAAAATAAGTGCTTTTCGAATGCTTTCCGAGTGTACTTTATAATATTGTAGTCCGGTTTAAATTGTGTGGAAATGTATTTGTTTTGTATGAATCGGATGTCACAAACACTGTCTATGTAAAATAATATTGATTACGGATTTTTAAATTTTTTTTACTGTTTGACTATATTTATATATGTATATATTATCAGTTTTTTTTTCAGGTAAAAAAAATGTGAAGTAAATTATTTACCATGGGAAAATAATTTATCTAAGTCAAAATATTTTCATTATTCGTTCGAAATTTTAGTTTTTCAAATTCAAGGTATTCAATAGACACGTATATAATTAGTCATTCAAAGGGCATTTCAATGTGAAATGGGAATTTTGATAAATTTTTCATTTAAAATTTCATGGTTTAGCTTTAGGTGTATTTGAGTTTGGAAAATGAATTTCATCAGCATACATATAGACATATAGTACGAGGTATTTGATTAAAGTTTGTGAAAAAAGTTTGCACACTCTTCATTGTAATATATGTATATATACATATGTTTGTTTGTACATATACATATATGATATTATATGTATGTATATTAAACTCGTACATTATACAACAGCCGTTTTTTCCATTGTTGCATACGGTTGAATGGGTTGATAAATGTATCTTTAAGTTTCCATGATAATCTTCAAAGTTTCGAAATGCGCAATTAAGCGCGACTAAACTATAGCTGTAATATATTACGAAACATTCCACATAAAATACTTTTTATCTCGGAATATATGTACATTATTACGAATACATACATATGTATTATATATATATACGTATTGCCACTATCCCGAACAGATTTTCTATCGAATACCTTATATTTTGCGTATTATTTTTTTCTTCTTTGTGAAATATATTTATTTTTCCCCAAGTGCGGTTTTAACAAGTAGTAGCCTCGCCCCGACCTCACGTTTTTGGGATCCTATTTCAATATATACTGTTTTGTGTTTGCTCTCGCACTCGAAATAATTATTGCAGGATATGCCCATTATTTCCTAAAATATTATATTATCCTTCAAATGTTGAACCCAAATACATTATCCGTTCTTTATGATCCTTCTTGTTAAGTTTGGTTCATTAGTTTCCGCTTAATGCTTTTAAGGGTCAACCGAGCCCTTTTCTCTCAGTACAACCTTACCACCGGGACGGGATGTTTTCACTCCGTTTTTTCACTTTAATAAAGCTGTGCGTCATTTATCCTTCTCTAGTGTCCCCTCCATGATATTGTGAGAAATTATATATCATATTTCTATTTTACAGTAATAGCACATATGTATACATACCTACCTAGAGTCTCCCTAGTTAAAAATAACATTTTAAAATTATCTTTATTTTGATATTGGTGATACGGGGTTATGTATTATATTTTTAAATTTTTGACTTCAATGGGATCATTGCTGTATTGTATATTTTTGATTTTGTCGCAAAAAAACAGATTTCCAATTTTTTTACATTCGTAAAAAGAAATGCATTATTCATATATTTTTATTATTTTTTATTTGATATTAATTCCTTGAAACGTTGAGGGCAGTAAATGGGCGAACGAGGACAGATTTTATGAGAATGTATCTATACATATTTAAGCCTTTGTATTGTTTCTATGCAAATTATTAACCCCCACAATTTAAGCGGTTTATTTCCTTAATTAAAGACCTGTGGAGTTTTTTTTTCTTTTCGGTCAGCTGTGAAAGCATTATTTTCGTCTTTCGTCTTACGATAAAGTTTTAGTAAAAAACTTTTTTTGTTGTTCACCAAACTAAGTATATTCTCACGTGTCATTTTTCAACGATGCTTTTAACTAGATTAAGTCAAAACCCATGAGACTCTCTTGTAAAGTTGAACATATCACTTCATGCAAATTTGCATGGTGCGTCTTTAAATTCAACTGAAAATGTTTTTCCGCGTAAATTTTATATAATAAATTTGTATGGAAAATAGTGTTTGAATGAAATATACGAATGAAAAAGTGCGTTTTTGTCAACAATGGAAGGTTGCAATCATGGAGCCGGGGATAAGACTCTGTCCTTTGTCAACACCGATCCTCCCTTACCAGTGGGCAACCTGCGACTTGGCAAATGATCAGATCTTATATTGGGACACGGTCCCTATCGGTCGAAGACCCCTCTTCCGTTCCATCCCCATTCCAGCTTCCACTCCTTCCTGAAAACCCTCATTAATATTTATATATTCGCAGCGGACGACCGGCCGGTTGGTCGACCGGGGCCCGCAAATACCGAATTTTATTATGAAATATACGCGCCTAAAATTGAGATTTTCGCCGCAATTTGCCTGTTTTGCGTTTTACACACATAATGAAAACTGTCGTGGAAATGCTGAAATACTGATTTTCCATTTGTACGTCGCGGACAAACCGGTTTGTCCTCGTGTTTGTGAACTCCGCCTTTTAGGATATCCCACTCGACGATTGGCCATTTTACGTCGACATACATGTAAATTATATAATATATCTGTGTAGATAGGTATTCATTCCGTGCAATTAAATTAATATGATTTTTTTGTCGTTTTAACATTTCGAAGAAGACGTATTTAAAAATCACCGGTCCAGTTTTGGATTTTAATGGTATTTTATTTGAAAGTTTAGTTAGGTCGCTTTGAGCTTATTTTCAGCCCTGTGAGAAATCTAATCTTAAAAAAAATATTATTTTATTTTATTTTTTTGATGTATTAATATATGAAATTGTTGCATTTTACCTATTATTAAATGATTGTCTTTTTCCCTTTATCTTTGACCAGGTTTCAATAAAAAATACATACATTCATCCATTGTGATGATTTACTAGTAACTACTAAAATGTTTAAAAAATTGTGAAAAACAAAGTTTTTAAATTTTTTTTTACATTTTCTCTTCTTTTTTTTTTGTGGTTGAGCCGAGTATCTTTTCGCATCTCCATTTCTTAAACATATATTCCTTTTAAATAGTGACTGTTTGTTGTTGTGTGGTTCTCGTCCGCGATTCCCCTAAAAGCACATCTGGCTCCGGGCGCAATGAAAGAACCTGTCATCTGACAAATCCAATAAATCCTCCACAGTTACGTATGAGCTTTCGGTTTCGTGTAAGTTCTACTGTTTCTTTGTACACATTATCCTTTTGTGTCTACAAATTGATCCACATATATATGTACAAACATATGTATATGTATTTATACCTCTTTTATAAGGGCACTTTTGAACACGTTTTGATTGTACATTTTACATATGACTATTGAGTATGCACGGCGACCTCTCCTGAATTCCCCTTTGAAAATAAGCAGTATTTACGATTCTATCGTATCTGTCGTACGCATCACGGCACTCGAACCGAGAGAAGAAAAAATAAAAAAAACTTTGTATGGAAATGAAATGATTTTGTCTGAAATCCTCTTTTTAGGCAAAGAATATCTTATCGTGCGTATTGCGAGAAAACGTCGTTGGATATTTGAGTAATTTAATACGAAATCGAGTCATCCGATTCGAACGTTCCATTTTCTTTTATGACGCGTATTATTAATATCGCTTTAACGGGAAAGATTAATTGTATTTTTGTCGATGGAGGTAAGGAAGGCTTGGTTCGATTTTTCCGCGGCATTCTATTCAATTCAATTCCATTAAACAAATTGATTATGTAGGCGTTTTTAAAGCACGTTTAACTTTGATATCGCCCTGTCACGTCGACTATAAACATTCATAATTTATAAAATACAGCCATTTGTAAAGTTCGAATATCTTTATAGTTGACCAAATTCGGTATTTCCATTATATGTAGCTTGTTAATGTTACTGAAAAGTCGTCCATATATGTAAGTACATTTATATACATACATACATACATACATATGTATGTACTGACATTTATTTTTATAATTTTTTGATTTTTTTACTTTCCGAATTAATATCTTTAATATCTTTGACTTATGGTGAATTCTATAATATTTATAATGTTTTCGAAAAATTTTCGATTTACGTGGTTTTTTTGTGAATATAGTCGTGCAATGGTGATTACACCTTTGCGCAAACAGACGAGTGAATTGTTTCCTCTGAGGATATTTGTCTCCCACATTGCGGTTTGATTACATACAACCACTCGTGTCTCGTTCAGGAGCTCACTACCAAAACCCTGCTCACTGTTACCACCCCATCGACCCCATTAATCGCCGCGAGGTCCGATATAAAAGAAATTGATTGTGGCCGATCCTTGACTTTTTCCCAGCGTCTCTCGGTAATCCCGGTTGTTCGTGTGGCACATCCTGACCAGGGAATGTCCTCGGTCATTATAAGCCTTACGAATCGGCCGATGGCAGATACTGATTGCGACTCGGCGGATCTCTCAAGACTTTTTCATCGCAAACTCTCCTCCTCCCGTTCTTGGAACCTCCCCCCCCTCCTACTTACTCCTCTTCGTCTTCCCGCCGAGGTCTGACCGCTTGCTTCCTGAGGAAATGAGAAGGGCGTGTTTCGCATGAACGTCCACCCTAGTTTTTATGCTTAAACGGAATTGGCGATAAGCCTCTGCGATGTGGTATTTCGTCGTCGATGTCTTATATGTATGTATGTATGTTTCTGTATGTACATATGTATACAAACTATACTGTGTACATAGATATAATTTAATATTGGAATGTTTCGATGTCGTTGCTTGGCTACTAAGCGACACCGTTCACTGGTCAATCATACGTATTGTCTAAATATATTAAATATACATGTGTATCATGACAGCTTGTAATCCACTTTTGGCCGTCGCTGAAATAAATCACCATCTCTATTGCCCCCTAAAAGTAGCATTTTCCATTAATCTTAATTTCATATTGACAGTCATTTTTAAGTTTTTTTATTCCGTGGTGTGTGAGTTCATGTTGATTTCAATTTTTATTCAAGACCCGAACGGTGTAAATATTGTTGGTGAGAAAAAAAATAGGTATGTATGTACATATGTATGATATACAATACAAATATGAAAGTTGTACATACATTTACGATGGTGATTAATGGCAAGTTGACTCCGAAGAATAATTTTCTTTACGTGTGATATTATTTATTCAGGTATAATAGGAATAACACACCAATCGTCGAATAAATCAAATACGTATTGTAAGTATGCGAATTATAACAAATTTTCATTTTTACTATAGCAATTTCGGATTATATGGTGTGCATTGTGGCGTCGTAATGAAGTTGTTAGTATTCGGAACACGCGTTTCGAATGTTTTTCAGGCTTCCGCGACGTTGGAAAAACGGAAAATATTTTTAATAGAAATGTTAGTCAATCCTACAGCGGGTGCTCGGATTCCTTCTCCCTGTTCTTTGCCCAAAAACTTCTTATTGAATTATTACATTTTTTTTGTCGCAGGGATTCTGTGGAATTTCGGTTGCGACGAACAGACATCGCCCAGTCTCGAAAAACTTGGGTATTCTCTTATGAGAATATTCGTGTCCTTCGATATTTCGCCATTAACATCCCCCCCCTCCCCCCCCTATATACAGTTTGACGTTCGCCATTTTCTTTAGACGGTCGAGTCTGATTTCTCAAAATGTCCGCATAAGTCAATTCCCACATAGAGAACATCATGAATAAAAGATTTTTTTTCCTCGTACAAATTTATTTGATCCTCGGTATACTCGTATGAAATCGTATGTGAGATTGTTGGCTTTTTGTTTTTGTTCTCGGGAAAAAAATCTTTGTGCTTTGTGCGCTTAATTTTTACCAACGTGTTTTTGAGAGGGCTTTTGCCGTGTTGCTTTTTAGATTTTTTTTATTTTTTATTCTGAGTAAATAAATATTGCTGTATATTTTTAATGTTGTTACTTAAATTTTGTTTATGATGGAATTATTCATGTTATTTTTTTTAATGCTATGTGTATTTGTTAATTTATTGATTAAAATACCACTTGACAAATAAACCATGTAACGAAGAATTTTCACAATTTAAATTTATTTAACACTTATTAAAAATAATGAAATGAATTAAATCAAATTTCGTTCATGTCTCAATAATTCCATTGGTTTTTTTTATTGTAATTATTTATTCAAGTTTTTTTTCAAGACAAGAAAATTTTGGTTGTCATCTATTATTTTCTTGTCAGTAAATGTATATAATTGTAATTCGTATTTATAGATTGGAATTAGGTTTAATATATACATATATACCAATTGGCAATTTAATTTGATAAATATACACGTAGTGGTACCAATATCATTGTGGTTGTCGTTGATGTAGAGGTGCATACATACATACATATGTATGTACATACATACATACATACATAGTCTATACCTAACATTAGTAAATCTACCGAGAAACTATTCATATTTGTATGCATAGAAATATTCAATATTTGAAAAACAATACTCATGGACATTTTTTTAGCGAATTTTTAATTGTGCTTTAGCTATTTATATCGTTATATCTATATATAATATTTTTCGTGAATCACAGTTTTGAAAAGCCCCATTTCAAAAGATCCGATCTCAGCTTGTAACCAGCGTCGGTTTTAAGAACAAAAGTTCCCATTGTGATTTGCAGTAATCCGATATAACTACCGGCATGATTTGGCTGTTGCTTTTAGCAGAAAGCAGCCCTTCATTCAATTTGATTATTACAATATAGGTTTCCCTCCCTCCCCTTCCGCCAGTTTGCTACGCATTCGAGCCGTCTTCTTTCATAATATATATCTTTTGTGCTTTGGATCCTCTGGAACATTATACCGAGCTTCGTGCCAAAACATCGAAAACGTCACGTTTTAAATTTAATACTTGTGCAATTGCATTCGAGTGTGTTTTTCGAGCAATTAAAAAAACGCCAAGTGCCGCTATAACTGCACTCACTTTCTTGTGCATTTTTTTTCGTTTTGTATTCTCGCTCTCTCGCTTTAGTTGCCTGACTTTTTAACACAGGTTCTGCAGTCTTTGCTTTCAAGTCGACTCTTTTACTCCCCCCGGCAATCTATGTAGTCATTTCCCTGCAAACACTTTGGACTATTATTAGCCGTTTTCAGAACCTAGTGCCTTCACTGTTGCTACTCTTTTGTTCGAATTTTTGTCATGTCATTTTAGAATTTTTAATTTGGGCGAAGACTGATAAATGTCCTTAAGTTTTTGATTTCAGATGGATTGTTTATTTTTGAGGTTCTAATCTAGTTTTGATGATATGACACGAAGTTTTTGTATAGAAACTCTTTTAAATCATATTTTAAGTTTGGTATTTGGTCTTCTGATGCGTTCAAATATTTTCAAGTAATCGTTTTCTAAAAAATATTAATTCATTATATTTTTTATTAAACTTATTATCTTATATATATATGATAAAAGTATTTATAACTTTGATGTCCATTTTTATTTTATATGTACTAGCTTAAGTAAGTGATTCAGGGATTTCAAGGAGATGAAATTCAAGGACGTCGAAGAAACGAAATCTGGGTATTGGGGTGGGATGTTCGAATACTATGTAGTCCTAAAAGACTACTGAAAGCCAAAATTTGTTTCAGATTGGTGGAATTATTTAAAAGAAAATAAAAAATCTCCATTTTTTCGTAAAATATGTACATATGTATGTATGTACATCTAAAATATAATTTCGAAAGAGACTTTGAATGTTAGTATGTAGGTATATAAATATCTTTGGTTGGGAATTTCGTAAATAAGTAAAAATTTCTATGACGACAAGTCGATTTTTTTTTCGATTCAAATAAATTTAATAAAAAAACAAATGAATATTTACTATTATATTCGCCATGTTTACGCTGTTTTTATATTACAAATACTGAGCGAAGCCGGGTAAAACAACTAGTATAATATACGAAAATGTGATCAAAACGGAAAGGAATGGAAGCGTTTTGGAGAGGCCTTCATCCATTAATGAATGGTGAATGGCTGTAATTGATGAATATGGTGTGAAATGAATTAAGTTTTTGCATGAAGAAAAGCAAAGCAATGTTGTAATAAAATGTTATGTTTTTCGCGCTTTTTATTTTTGAATTTTGAAATGCGAAATTTTTTTATTGACATGCGAGCCTCCGGGCGCTGCTGCGCTAATTGAGTCGTCTGTTTTTTTTTTATATTTATATTATTCCCAAACCCCTATACGGTACGGTTCGCACAATTTGGCATTTTGCAGCTCGCTTTTGCCCTTTCGGCGTAAAAAACGCAGAAGTTTTTGTCGGTTTTTACAGCTCGTTTTAACATCACGCTGCGTGCCCGAGACGCTATCGCCCATCCCCGTTCCGTATTTGTGTATTTTTATTATATAATATTTTTTTGCGAGCGAAACAAATCTAGTTTAAATAGGCGAGCAAAACGGGCCGGAGAGGAGCACTCGTGCGTGGCCTTTTGATTTATATCCGCCTCGAATGATTGTAATTTGGCTTTTTGTAATTTTGTTGGTATAATATGTTGTATGTGTTTGTTTGGCACGCGTGTGTTACGCCGTGCATATTATCGTGTTTTATTTCCGCCCGTTTGCGGTAGGACACTGTTCGTTAATGTAATTATGCTCGCGGAATCCGCAGAGGGTTGAAAATCTAGAACGAATGTTAAATAAAATAAAAATGAAAAGAAAATTTTGCAACTCCCCTTTGCCGCCTCCGTTTCCCCCATTAACCTTATTCCGGCGTGACGTAAATTACTCCGAACTCTCCGAGACACATAGTTGCTGGAGTAACGAGGGAAAAACAATCAATTAATATTAACCGCGTGAGGGCACATGGCCAAACTGACGGTACCTACGGCTAATGTGCCGAATTTTCCGAGACATTTTCGCTAAGGAAACGGATATTTTTTTCTCGTATCTATACGATTCGATTTATATCCCGCCGTCTTTGACCGGGACTTTTTCGTACTCGTTAATTTTTAATGTCTTCGGAATACAGATAAGCAAACACTCACTAGATTTGACTTGAACACTCTGGAAACTGTTCGATATAAAAATCGATAAATCTTGATCGGCCAAATTTGTCGTTCGATTTCATAATATCGGTGTATGATTTTTAATCTTATCTTATATGTATGTACTTAATTTATTTATGGTATTATTATATTCGGGTTAATGCCAATAAAAGATTATGCGATAGTTGCTTTGCGGTATATTTCAATCATTTTTAAAAAGTAAGTGAATTAATAGTCATAGTGTGTACATAGGTACATACTATGTACCTATATAATGTAAAGGGTAGTGTTTTGTTTGTAGGCATAACAAGATTATGCGTAACAGTTGTTTTACAAGTTTACATTCCCCTGTAATGAGAATGTCCAGCACAATACGCCCTTATCGGTTAAACACAACTTGTGTGATTTACGGTGGAAAATGACCCCGGTAAAAATACACTTACCTGCTTGTGTATTTTTTTTTATCTTGATGACATCGTTAGGGAACCCAAACGTTTTTTTTTTTGGTATTTCAAGCGTTTTTTTTTCGTAATTTTTTCATTTATCATTAAGGCGTCGTATGTGCGATATGTATAATAAAAAAATGCCATCGATTTTTATGATAGGCTGTGATCGCGTGCGGCTTGAATTCTTTATGCTAAATTAATGAGTTATTTTGTAAAAGCAGATGATAGCACTTCGGAGAGACGGTGATATTACGTTCGATTCGTTTACCAAAAATAAAAAAAAGAAAGGGAAATTGTATAATTTCTCATTTATTTTTATTACATTCCATTTATTGAGCTAAGCGCTTTTTTAGCCTTCTGAAGACGTAGACCTGCATTAATCACTTCCTTTTCTGGTTTTCCTCGTCTTTTTCATCTCTGCTTTTCTTGGAGCATCTCTCGGGGTGCTTTTTATACAACTTCGCTGAACTTTTCAGTTCTCTACAACGGTTTTTATTTTCGAAAATATTCCTTTTGCTCTAGAGTGCATGTTGCCGATGAAAACCATCAGGAATATATTATCAGATAAAAATTTATTCAATTGGAATTTCAAATACATATTCTATTTTTAGGGATAATATTTTTGGCACGGCTGTAAAATAAATTACATGACATATGTCAAAACGACATTTAATGTCAAATTAACATCTCTAAAATAGCTTGCACGACAGATTTGGCACCAGCCCGGCAAATCAAATGTCGTGCGAGCTATTTTAGAGAGGGGCACTCTTTTAATTGCAGGGCAAAATGTTTTAGAGATAAATACCTAACTTGTCTGGAAATAAGACTATTTTACCGAGCCGATAAATGGTACCCTTATTTTTAGTTATATTATAATTATTCGTTTAACAACTGTTTTAATCGTTTTGTTTATCAATTTTTGAATAGATAATGTTGTTGAATTATTTGTGATGCGATATTAAATTAGTACTCAAATTCGCACAGAATGTGATTAAATGTTCGATGTCGAATTATATTATATGTGTGCAGCTAAGAGTTAAATCTATTTCCCCTATGCATTTAACGGCGTTGAGAACGAGTTGCGCAGATTATTCCCAACTTTATCTGCAATTGAATTATTTCTGTGAATTCTTGGCCGTACTGCTAGAGGGTACACATTGTAATTATCCACCGGCAGCCAGCGCGGCTTTAACGAAGTAGTTCAAAACTGGTAGCACTCAAACTGTTGGGAAGGTCTTTCGTGGCTGTTTGGGGACTTTTTTGTTCTCCTCAAAACTGCACCGCCAGCTAGATTTCGCAAACGCTGAAAAGTTTTGTCACCGCCTCCCACCATCTCACTCCCTATCTTCACCCCGGCGCAATTTTCTCGGGGATGGTTTTAAGCCTCAGTAGAAAATGACGATTTATACGCCGTTCGACCTAGGGGGGGGGGGGGGGGGCTGCGTTTTTACTCCTTTGTCACGATTGTCGACCTATTCATTCCGTTCGTACCCGTTGCGAAAAAAAGTGCAAATGTGGTAATTTGTGTATAAAAAATCCTCGTCGCATCATTAGTTGATTAAAATCCTTTTAAATTTACATGTGGGGGCTAATTCGCTTAATTAAAATCATCGATATGTCTTAAATGCGTGCTTAGTGTGAACGATTTAATTACATATGTATGTACATACTATGTATGTTATACATATGTATGCATATACATATATATGTACGTGCGACTCACCGCGTTTGTTAGGAAAATCGTCGGTTTTACTAATCCTGCAGGATTGCCGGGTTTTGTCGGAATGTTCTTCTCATAATGGAGTTCTTCGCAAACAATCGTCTGAGCACACCGTTGTCGTCCTAGTAGAAAAGTAAGTAAGCAGTTCGAAATGAATATTCTGCTTTGTGCGATTCGCAGAAAATTTCCCCTTTATAATGGATTTTTATTTTTCATGTTAGAAAGGGAAAAAATCAATTAAAAACATGTAGTGCTTTGTTAAAAAGTTAAACATGCCATTTTCACCCTATATAAAATCGACTTTCAGTTAAATTCTTAGATACATAAATATGTAGATACACTTTTATAAATTTTAAGGCCGAGTTCGATGTTCAAGTTTTAGACTGGATATTTTATTTGCTTCAGGAACATACATATAAATGTTACGAATCTATAATATAATAATAATATCTAGAAAAAAATTACAAAAACTGAGAGTGAATATTCCCTTACCATGAGTTGACTCTGCGGTGTTAAGAACTTCAGCAATTCATAAGATATTTGTGGTATGCTGTATGTTTTAGTTTACTTTTGTTATAGATGTTTTTATGTCACTACCATTTTACTAGTTTATATATTTTAAGTTTAGGAAATTTATGATATTGTACATATGGTAAAAATAACAATAGATAGCTACATTGTTTAATAATGGCATTTCTTATGAACATTCAATCAATATTGATTTTCCACTACAATTTTGTTTTCATTGACATATCTAGCAGACTATAATGTATTCGATTATGGTCAATGCTATCTATGGTCGGATGTGATTTCACTAATATTGCTACACGTTGATGTCATATTTCATTATTTGATCACACCTAGTTTACGGAAAACCGGAAAATTTCCATGGTGTGTCCGTGTGTGTGTTTATGTGTGTGTATGACGACGCATGATTAGTCGGTGATTTGTAGGCGAACCGTGGGTTTTCCTCGCGCGAAGGATATGTCTCTTGCACGCACTTTCGTGCGCCTCGCGGGCCTCGTAAAACCCGAGGACTAAGAAGGACGAAAGTGCGAATTACGCCTTTACGATATACTTAAAAAGGTTACGTCGTCAAAGTGACGGGAAAACGTGTAAAAAGTGTCCTCGAGTTCGCCCACGCGCGCTCGCCCTAGCGATTTTCCATCGGTTATTTATGGGGACGCGCGCGTTCGCTCTATGGCGAGCCGACGGACGTACATAGTGTCAGATGTCGGTTTTGGAAACTGGACTCAATCAGGGGACCGACGCCTGAAGGTAAGTTCGAATTTATGACCTTTTGCCTCCAAAGTGATTCCGAACGTTGCTTCGGCGCGGAAACTAAACCACCACCAGTAAGTATCTGGGTCACAAATAAAGTAAACTTTTACTCCTCACACCCATACTTATCACCTCTTTTTCGGCTATGGACGTTAAAGGAAAAACCTTTTCACTTTTACTACGCGGCCCGATATAATATGATACAACATACGATGGATATGGATACTCGTGCTTTTCCTTTTTGAAAAGCTCAGAACAGTTTCAACAAAAGCTCTCTCTCTAAGTTCTGTATCAGTATTCTCGTGCTTGTTTTTTATTTTTCAAGTTATAATCAAATTATTGTATTGGGTGGATTTTTCCACGTTCAATTTGGAAAAGTTTCGATTACGGTTAACATTTTACTTTAGTATAAAATATGATATATTTTCGGTTTTTTTTTTGTAACTGCTACGTATTGCAATAATTCTACTTTTATGGGTGGATGACTGAATTGACGAGCATTCGCCATTCGAAATGGGTTTTATAAGGAGATCGGAAGAATTCGACCACTTGTATGTACATATGTACATATTTATACATACCTATTAGGTACGTTCCGTTGAAATTTCCCTGTTTTATCCCACCAGTACATACGTGTATTTAAATATATATATATATATATATATATATATATATATATATATATATATATATATATATATATATATATATATATATATATATATATATATATATGTACTGATGGCCTGTAATACGTTTATTCTCATTTTCCGAGATTCTGGACGTATAACAATTTGTGAATTAAGTCAAACAGAAATAGTGTTTTTGGAACTGAAAATTGGACTTCCCCCACTTTAAAATACAACGACTCATATGTTTATGTACAAATTAATGTTTGTTTTATTAAAATCTACAATTTCCACTTTAAACTTTTCATCTCAAATTTGGTGTAGGTACTATGTACATATTTCATGGCATCCTTACTTATCCTGTAGGCGGGTTTCAGAAGGGGTCAGAGTTTTTTGAAATTATCATCCGCCGGACCAAGCTTCGCAGATAAATCCGACTATTGCGATATATAATAAAAATTTTATCACAATTTCTTATATGTATATCATTAACGTCTTTGTAGATGTACTAGATACATACATACATATACATACATACATATAAATACATACATACATATATAATATGTACGTATATATCTTGTTTTTGTTTTTGTTGTCTAATTTCTTTAGTTATTATTTTGTTTCTTTTCTTTTCTGTTATATTTTTGACCATTGTGGCGCATTAGGAATTCCTGTAATACTACAATGGTCCAAACTTTAGATAAATAAATATCTAGATATTATCTTATGTATTTAAAATTAAAAATCCAATGTATGTATGTATATATTTGTACATATATCATAATAAGCAAACCCTATTAATTAGCCTAACTTTTGAACTTTTCAAGTGTCGTCGCGGGAAATATTATCGCATATATCGCATGCGGCGGTTTCTCGGATGCTAATTCAATATTTACGTTATGTCTTAATTTGGTAATTGTGTACGGCCGTGTGTGTGTACGGGAGGTATATACGCTTAATAAAGGAGTGGAATTAATCCACCCTTAGTTTTGGGTCAGAGCTTGCGACCAAATTAACAGGAAAATTTACCCCGCAAAGGCAGACGATATTTGAACCTTTATCCGCGGTAAGGACAAGGTTGCCCCATTCTCTCTCCCTCTACTAAACAGCAACCCATTATATTAAATAAGTTGCGCTCAAGTTGAATTATTAAATTTGATTTAACACGGTGGCAACTTTAAATAGTGTCGTTTTGAGTAATCGACGACATGGCAACGCTAACTTTTCAGTGTTGCGTGCGAACGCGGTTGGCGGGGCAAAGTTGGCCGAAACTCGAACGTAATTAGCCGAATAATTTGTATTCATAACAATAAATAATAATTCCCGGAATTATTAAGCGTCCCTTTCTCTCTCTCTCACTTCTCATCATCCCCGCGGACATTCTCGCGTGTAACGCTTACAAATTGCCGGCGGGTTAAATTACGAACCGCGTTCAGAAGTGGTTGCGTCGCACCAAGAAATCCTGGGTAACCAGAAAGACCCCTGAGGATAAAAACGGCCCCGTGACCCTCGACCAGACCTTTTGGGACCCGAAGATTCCGGATTCGTTTCGACCGAGTGAGAGAATCTCACATTTCCGACTCGGCGATTTAACTTTTTTTTTTACAACGTACTGTTAAATGCGTGATAATAAGTCTCTATTCGATCTTTAGACACTTAATTGACAGTTGCGATTGTCAATTTTAACTGGTCTGTACATATAAAAATGTACATATACTATAGCTGTGAGGTTTAGATATCCCATTTTCGGTACATATGTGTTTAGGTAAGGAGCTCTGTAGATTTGATGTTTGTAATTGGAATCAATCAACAAGTTTGTGTAATTCAAAATTTTGCAATAACATATCAATCACATCACATTCAATGAGGTGCTGCAATCGAATATTAGACCAAACAAAAAAGTTGATATGGCTTCGTGGTATCATTGTATATTTACTTTATCTATGTACGTAATAACAATAGATGAAGTCTTGTGATTTTCCTTTAGGTACGTTTGATTAATTTTTATCACTTTTCTAATTTTATAAACTGTGATAATAATAATTGTATTCATCATTTTTCTTAACATCTATTTAATTTATCGTTATTATCATTTTATGACTCGATGAGGTATTTTTTATGCCCAAGAGGCTCTGCGGTGCTATGTTGTTATAGGTCAATGTAGAAAAAATCGATGATGCTACCCCTTTTGTACACTAGAGGTTACAAAATATAACATTTTGAAGGAAAATATATCAGTGTTAGACCACCTTGGGCGACTTAATTAAAGTTCCTGTATATTCTGTAGACGAGACAGGAAAAATTGTGATTAAATTTGAAAAATTGTGTCACCGAACTTGCCTGCAGTAAGTAGACTTCCTAAAAGCCATATAAAAGTTGTTTTTAATTAGTTTTTTTTAATTATGAAATGTGAATAATTTTCGTCTTAAATTTTCATTGTGTCTAGTCGAGATGAATGATATACATATTATATGTATGTTGGGTGATCAAATAGTCTCGCGAACTAGCGAAAAAAAAAGTTTGTCTAGATGGGAAAATACGGTCTTTTGTCGCATTTACAAAATGAAGTGTTTTTGTGCTTGAGCTTCTAATAAAAGTTGGTTCGATCGATTGGTTTGAATAATATAAACAAAGGTGATATTTCAGAATGGCGGAAAACCGAGTCTTCGACGTTCGCGTATACATTCGAAATTCAATTATCGGACTCTTGCCGGCTTTGGAAAGAAAGCAAGCACTTTCTTCGACGAAAAAGCAAAAGATCGCCCGGGTGCGTTGAAAACGTAATAAATCAATTTCTTTGATAAATTTACAAAGTAATTTTCTTCGATTTCCCCCGTTTTTCGCGTCAAAATCCTTCCCCTCACCTACCCCATCCCGACACTCCCACTTCACGTCTTCGTCCACAGTTCATTGTCTACAACGATTCGATAAATTTCATTCGCGACGAACGAAAATTGTGTACACACTTCGTTTTGAATATTTCTCATACAAATTTACACCTGTTTCGTACGTGCCAACCAAACAAATTTTCCAGCATTCAATTCCGCTTCGATTATTCAGCCTTTGAAGTTCTAGTACGATTCCGCTTACATTAAATTTAGCCACTTCAACTTTCACATTAAATCTATATGACTTTCGATTAACATTTCTATATGACTTCCGATCAACTTCAGATCTATGTTAATACGAGTACATATGTACATACATATATAACACGTGCGTTAGATTTTTATTGTAAAACGTAACATAACATATGTATTGAAATTCGAGAATCAGACCCCGCGTCGAATGCATACCATTTGTTTATTTCCTCAGGGTTTTATTAAGTTGGGTCCTTTCTGAACTTTGCTTCTATTAAACAAAGGGGATTTTACTATTTATCCCTGTAGTGTTTTCTGTGTTTCACGTGTCACGCATTAATCATATATTACCCGCGTTAAATGGTCCAAATGACAGAAGGACTTCAACTGTTGTGAGAGCTGTGCATTTACCGCCCCCCTTTGTGGATGTTATACGAAATCCAATTTTTTTCCTTTTTAAGAGCGACGTAAAATATTCCTGGTTGTTTTACACGCCTTTTATGTACATATATATGTATTTCGTCTACGAAAAATGTCTGCCCGTGATATATAAAATATATCCTGCATATAAATTTTAGTAATTTCCTTACGTAATAAGAGACTTGAATATCAAAGGTCTAGTTGGCCATGGGACCACGGAGGGACCTGAGGGCGAAAACCCAACTTGCATTTTTATAAGGTATCCGGAATTGTATTTCACGTCAGCGGTGTGATATTCTCTCAAAATTCCTGGGCTCACTTGGATCCCGACCAAATGATATGTAGGTTGAAAATATTCACACGTTTTATTTAAATTTTGGATTTATTAAATTTTTTGCACATGTCGTGAGAAATAAAGCGCTTTTCACCCTCGTATCCACTTCAATGAGATTCTCCCTTCGTACAAAATTGTACTATCGCGATTGATAAGTTGTAATCAAAAGAGCCGCAGAATTGATTCAATCTACTCGGACGCCTGCTAGACCACTTCCGAACCCTCGATTATATCAATAGCATCAAATGTAAGTTCCACAGATTGAAGGGTATGTGAAATGGGATCGTGCCTTGACATTTTGTCAACGAGTATCAATCTTAAACTTTGTTTACCCTAATGCTTGACCTTCCATAAATCTTTCGCTGCTAACTTTAGGGTCGGACAGTCTAACATATCAAACTATCTGTGTGTGTATATGTAAGTTAGTTTAAATTCTCTATATGGTATCTCTTCGATAATGTTAATGTACTGCTTATTTTTGGGTGTTTTTTTTTTTTACTCAATCTATGTATGTATTTAGTAACAATAGATGAAATTTTGTGATCACGCAAAAATTCGAACTCGAGATTTTGACTGATTCGAACTCAGAATCGATCACTGATCACGTTTTTATGATCTAGAAAAAATGAGTCTGCGTATTTTGGGGATTACCACCGTTAGTCCTATCAAACTGAAACTTAGTATCGGTTACTAAAATTCTTATCGACATGACGTAAATTTTTAAGTTGACCGGAAATGGTACCTCCCCTTATGATACCATACCATTTCCGTACCATAAGTAGGTGTGCCATTTTTTAAAATTTTTGATTTCAATTATCTGAATCGGACTGAAGTTTTTTTATATGTAATAGAAATTATAAATTTTATAACCTGGTATTTTTTGAATATTTTTATCTGAACCGGAAGTAGTACTTTTACTCTAGAGAATCAAGGTTTTTATATGTTTTTCTCAGAAACCTTTTAGTTTCTTGAACTGAAATTTTATATCTAAAAGTTTAAGCTTAATACCAAGTTATGTATTAAATTTCGTAAGCATCCGTCAACCGGAAGTGGCAGTTTACTCTTGTTCGATTTTTCTTCCACAATTTTTTTCGACCCCTTAAACATGTGGGCTCTTCACGAAAAAATACAAGTATAATTCTTGTATCAATTGTGATGAAAATAAAAAAAAATCACTAAATTTAATAAACCGAAAATGGGACTTTTTCCTCTTAGAAAGTTCAAAAATGTTGTGGCCACTATTTTATCCACAGCCCTGAACGTATCAAGCTGAAAATTTATATTTGTATTCTGTATGTACTAACTTAGAGTGATAAGGTTTGGGTCAGAATTCATAAACTGGAAATAGTATCTTTTTTAAAACAATATTTCATTATTTTATTTTGACCTTTTAATTTATTTTTATTTTCTTGATATTTAATTTGTATAATATTGATAGTGATTTTAAGTAATAAAAAAAGTTTGAACAAAATCCAACAACCGGAAGTAGAACTTTTGTCTTGTGCAAGTTTCCATACACTTGCACTATTTTGTATCGAAAATGCTGTCATAGATAGCTATTAGTATGTCATAATGCTGCCGGTATGTGTGAATGTGTCTGTACGGTTCAATATCAAATTTTTTTTTTTGTGACCTTTATTCCTCAAATACATAAAGTCATGGGTTGGTCACATCCGATTTTTTTCATTTTATCGTTCGTTATCTTCGATTTTTATAATGCTATGAAAGGACCGTTTTACAGTAAGCCAAGTCTTCATATTCATATGTATGCCTCTTGATATCTAAATACGCGTGGATGAGTTTTGCGTATTCTTTAACCTTATTATAAGACTTGACGTGAACATGACATCGAAAACTTGTGAATTACAAGTATTCACATTTTCCTTTCGTGGAAAAATGAAAGGTTGACAGGTAAACACAGCGTAAGGTCGAAAATGAAAAATATCTCCATCTTTTCACCTTTTCCTAAACGTCTTTCGTCCTTCATCAATATTTGAACGAATAAATAGAGTAAAGTCAAGTATTATATAATGTAATATAACATGAGACAACAGTAAATACTCTTAAACCAAAAATTAAAATTAAACTTAACTGATTCGGACTCGGATTCTGACTTCAAATATGATAATAAAAATTTGCCATTTGTTTGTTCGAACTCTAAATTTTCTTATTTTCACATATATATACATACATACATTCATACATGATATATACAATTTGTAATGACTTATTTTAGTAATGTGCGAAATTGTGCAACCGTACCGCATACAAACTGTTTACGTACGTACATACATATCGATAAGGATATAATCTAATCTCACGTTCGATACAGTTCAAAACAAATGGACACTTCACACCAGAAGCTCTAAACTTTTTTTTATTTATTAATAATGAAGCTACTCGCCTTGCGCCCCCCCTTGCGAGGGTGAATCCATTGAATCGAAAAAAACAAATCGGCGCCCATGGATCGAAAAAAAAAATCGAATCACGTGTTCGATGGCGTCACCGATCTACGGACGACGACGACGACGACGACCAAGGATACATACATACATACAAAGTCTCTTTCCAAATTATAGATTAGATTATAGATTAGATAATAAAATAATATAAAACATACATACGAACCAATTTTTCGCCCATAGTGAACTTTTAAATGAACAAATTTTTCTTTTTAGTGGGCTTATTTATTATATGCACATGCATACATTGGTAAACATATCCAGATCATATTCACCCATTTCAAACAAAATACTATAGATTTGGTTAAATCTGGGTACTACCTCCAGTCGCAGTGAATGAAAATAAATCGTCTGCATACATGATTTTCTTTGTCTTTTACATTGTAGATATGTTGCTTTATGTTGTATGTAAATTTGTATAGAGTGCAAGTACACGGTTCCATTGACTTTCGTTTGGAAGTCGCTGCTTTTGATTATATAATATGTATGTAGCTACTCACTTACATCGGCGTGGGCAAGCGCAAGTCGTTCGAAATTATATCATCACCATCATCATTATCGTCATCATCATCATCATCATAGCCGGCTCGACTCTATGACGATCATCGGTGAAAATTATCAGCGCCGGTGTGTAAACGGTCGTTTTGCATGCGAACGGCAGTCGAACAATGAGCCATTTTGCACTATATAAACGACATTAATTTAGTCTTGGCACAAAATATGTTTGTGTGTGTTTATCATTTCTTAAAGACAGCATTGAATCGTTTCCAAGTGTTTGCGATCTACAGAAGCTGGAAAATTACAATATTTGAATATTTCGCCTTCAATCTTATCCTTATCTATGAAAATATACATATGTGTATAAATACATGTAATAAATATTTCTTATTAAAATTGTTATTAGATCTGACCGTGTCACATATATGTTTGTATGTATATACATATGTATATATACATTAAACATACGGTTGTTCGGTGGGATGAGAAGGGTGAGATGGACGTGTTTCCTTTTTTTGTAGTAAGATTTTTTACTCGTTAAAAAGTTTTTCGTATTGAGGAATAAATGTGTTCGCCCTTTTTTTTTACATAATCCTCCAGTTCATATTTTACCCATTTAAAAGCCGTTTTATTGTGTGGAATAAAAGGATTTTTTTATGATATATTTTAGATTCCGGTTGACAATTAGTGGGCGAGTCGGTGAACACGTTTTGAGTTTGTTCCAAGGTTTTTCGCAAGTTGAATTCCGCTGGGTAGTTCAAGATGAATCGAATGAACGCTTGACTGTGCTTTGGAAGAAGCAGCCGTCTTCCAACCCCCGAATTTGGAGGGGGAGGGGGGGGGGGTTTATCTTGTCACTATCGTCTAACTTCTTCAACGTGAGTCGTTATTCTCGTTTGCAGAAAACGAAGTGAGAGTGAGAATTGGTTTTCACCATACACAAAAATTCGCAATCTTAACTAAGATTTATCGCTTGTTTTCCAGATTTATACCCATTGAACAGTTTTACTTTTGTCCTCGTTCCGATTTTGTTTTTTTTTCTATTTTTTACCACAATTTCTCCCCCTTTCGCTTCCTATACATACATATGTACGTTCATAGGTACTCGTGTATCGTATACCTACATACATGGCTTTTTAGTTCGATTCGGCGAAATGCAGAAAGTTTTATTGCGGGTTTCAATGACCGAGAGATAAGGCAGATCACCAGGGTGGGAGACTTTGCCGTTGAGAGTATCGAAGGATAGGACGCTTTATAACGCTAGTCGTATGTATTATATTATATATACATACATACAAAATATATTGACCTAATAAGCTTTTCTACGTCATAAATCCTAGCATACATTCCAGATTGGAGTACGTGCAAGCTATGCGATTTCCTGAGACGCGTATTTCTGTTGATCCTATATTGTATATCTACATACATATATAATAAAAATCAATGTTTGTCTGTTTTTCTGTCACGTTATTGTGACAGAGTATTAATTTGAAACTGAAGCATTCACTTATTGAAACACATCGAGAAACGGGAATGGGAATTGCTTGCGCTATTGTGGCATTGCAACACATGCCGGGTTCAGCTAGTATGTAATTTAATATATAATTTTGAAAGATATATTTTATGTAATGTACATATTTGTGTAAGGTTCGTTGGTAATCGAAAACAAATCAAATTTTCTATGACGATTCGATTGGTCGAATAGTTTCTTTTCGATTGAAATAATTTTAATAAAAAACAAATGAATATTTACTATTAGATTCGCCATGTTTAAGCTGTTTATATTACAAATACTGAGTGAAGCCGGGTAAAACAACTAGTGTAACATATTTAAGTCAAGTTTAAACGTTGCGTTGGTGCAATACCGTTCAAATCCCTTATGTAGATTTTTGTTTTATTTTCGTGTCCATTGAATGCGTATTTTAATTTTGGACTTATTCAGTTATAACCAGTATCATAATGGCATCATTACGAAACGTTTCGGTATTCAAATCGACGTTGAAATTATATCTATATAAAACACGCAACCCCCTAATACGTATAATTATATATATTTGTATATGTATAGCTTTGTATGTATGTAAGTGTATCTCATAAAAAATGAATACGTCGATGATGAATCGCGAGTGCTTCAATATGGTGACTTATTTTTTTATTCAAATTTAATGCTATCATTGTTTCGTTGTCTAATGATTGATTTTATTATTCATAGGTATTAAATTACATATATTATAGAATGATTTAATCTATAGATTTTTAATTGTTTGTAAGCTTTTATTAAGTGAAAAGGTTTATTTAACGATTAAATCAAAACGAATGCTTCTGCTACTCATGTATGATCAGCAAATTGTGAGAAAGTGACCTTATGGTTGGATATTGATTTGGTCTTAGTAGTTTTCTATTTTCTAAAATAAGTTCATTGTTTGTTGTTGCGAAACTCATTTCGAATTGAAATATTAAAAGCGTTGGTGGGTGTTATTTATACGTTGAAAACGTGTTTACTTCAGATAGCAAAATCGGCCTTATGTGCTAACCTAGCATGCGCTTCGTTGCACTTTATCTCCACTGTGTTGCGATGTAATAGAAACCAGATATGCCCAAGTGGTCTTAAAACAGCGTTCATAAGGCATCCCTCAACATTATTTATGACCACTTAAACTTCTTATATGTTTTTTTTTTTTGATAACTGTTCTTCATTTAACACTATCTGCAAGTTAGTAATGATTTTGAACTGTAATACTAATATCATTTTTCTTTTTTTGTTACAGGTAAATGTCTACTCTTTCGTTTGTGAATTTTTGTTAACGGTTTGGTGTTAATTTTTGCAATCGGTGAGTATACATACATGTTTTCTATTCCGAAGAGAATTTTCAATCTTGTTTTTACTTTTATTTGATGCTGGGGTATGGTAGTTTCTTGATGTCGTTTTTCAGAGACCGGTGATGAACGCGAAAATTAATTGTTTCACGCTGTTTTCACGGCAGAGCCGGGTATGTCGTGCTGGGGACGGAGACCATTTTGTATTTTTTTACTCGCCCTGCCATCGGGTCCCATAACAAAGAAAAACAATTTTGTCCAATGATTAAAATTCACTTTAATATATATTTTTCGTGCTTTATTTTTAATAACGCCGTAGTACTCACACTGAGCTGACTTGCTCCTGCCAGTTAGAATAAGAAGCAATAATGGTGAAAAATAATATAAAAAAATTATTGTATCGCATGGAACAGCAGCAGCTGCCATTGGGTTGTTGGATGGGTCTCCGCTTCCATTGCTCAGCCGACGGGAACGGTAAAAAAAGTAAAACAAAAAATAAATTTATTAAAGTACAGGGTAGCTTGGGTTTTGCTATGGTCTTATTGAGTGCTACCTGATCGGATTTGAAAAAAAAAATCTAATCAAAATCGAACAGGTCTCCAATGGGCAGTCAGGATTTTTGAGGCCTAATTTATTAATGTATAAACATTGTCTTAGTTTTTATTGACGGTGGTTCATTAATTCTTTCTTAATGGCTTACTGGCCTGGTATCTTCAAGATAGAAAGTTCGACTGAGAAAAATATATATTTAAGAACGAATTAGGAGGATGGACGAAAGGTGGACAAAAGAAGTGCTTGAATGGTACCCGAGAGAAGGCAAAAGAGTAAAAGGAAGACCGCAAGGAAGATGGGTGAACGAAATTAGGAAAATGTGCGGAATGAGATGGATGAGTGTTGCGCAAAACAGAGACGAGTGGAAGCGTGTTGGAGAGGCCTTCATCCAGCAGTGGATGGCGAATGGCTGTAAATGATGATGATGATGAGTGTGAAGTGTAATATGTATGCATGTAGTTTGTTAAAAATTAATAGACTTGATATAATTTTCCGATTTTATCTGGTTATTTTGTTGAGATCAAAATGGGGAAAAGTCTTCGGTGTCTTTTTTTTTTAAACATGTTCTTTTTTTTTGGTCCTCCTACGTGGAAATGTCTATTTCTAGTAGTACTGACCTACCTAGAAGACATCGGCTGAAATATTTTTTGGGACATACGGCTTGTATGTAGATATTTCTGTTTAAGGCAATGTCGTTTCCTTATTTATATTTCTTTACAGTTTTAATGAGACTTCATTTAAATTATACACATACATACATCTATTAACATTTGTCAAATTATACCGATCGTGTAGCCATGCAAGTGAAATTGATAAAAACAAAACATTTTCACTACTAAAAACTAGTGTGAAATTTTGAGGCCTCGACACACTGAAAATATTTTACGATATCGTTTGTCGCCAGTTTTGAAGCGTGCGAAAGTCGTAAAATCCGTTTCGTAAAAACGAGGAAACGATTCGGAAGGGTTGGGGCGGGTGTGTGTGTGTGTGTACTGGTACATAAGCACGTGCATTTTATCAGATCCGATTCTGTACGGGGAATTAACAACCCTCCATCGATTATGCATAAGCGTAAACATATTCACACGTGAATTTTGAACCCTCCCACATCACACACAAAAATGGTATCGTACACAGGTAACGCGAAAGGGTTGAAACACGCGAAAAGGGAGAATTTCATTAGAGACTGGATTCCGCATTCCGATACGGCGAAACTGTGAAGATATTATCTCTCTCGAGTAAAATAACTGGTAACATAACTTGACGCTTCGGGGCTTTGTTGCCCTGCCTCCCTCATCAGGGTCTCGCATCCCCAGCAAACAATGAGGGGCAGAGGCCACACTCTGGGGCGAATTACTGACGACAACTATTCCCTAGCAAATGTGCCCATGGTGTGTCTCCGCTAGCACCATGCTCGTTAGAAATGTCAGCTTATGGCAAATTTTATGCCACACTTGTACCCCAAAGCTGCACGTTGCCAGAGCTCGCGTCAAATGTCCGCATTCCGTTGACGCTGTCATCGATTATGCGAGTGTAATGCGCCGTGACAAAGTGTCCAATCGCATTATATAATATAATATAAAGAATATAAAAAGAGTGACGTTTATGTTCTTACGTAAAAAGAATTTAATAGCGGGTATCGTTCTGATAGAGGAAACAAATTTAGAAGTTTATGTTTCGTGAAATTCAATTTCGCCCTCAATAAAATCATCCAACTGTCAATAACATGTCACGTATACCAAGTGCTTTTTCCTATTCCACGTTTACAATATTTCAAATATACGTTGTTTTATTTGTATTACAAATAGGCATCATATGTAATTTTGAATATTAAATTTATATTTCTTTGGTACGTTATTTAAAATAAATTTGCTAGAATTTTTTGTAAAAAGCTGTAAAAAAATTGAAAATAATATGATTTTGGGTTGATATTTAAAGCTATAAAATTGTGATTCACGTCGTACATATAACTATAATACAATTTCGTAGGTATCTCTCCCTCTTTCAGGAACAATGGAATATTATTCACGATATATACCTATGCGTACATATTGAGGACCTTTTCGACAAAGTTGTATCGTCAGTTGGCCGGAATGCCCGTTACCCAACTCTACCATTGTTTGAATTGTTATACACACCGTATCGCGCGTATTTTTGATAAAATCCCGCTCGTTGTAAAATATTTGCATCGAAAGTCAAATCTTCCACTTTCAAACATTTAAATAGGCACTCCATGTATGTATGTACATATGTATGTATGTGTTTTATGAACACGCTGTGCAATTCGACGATTGCGGTTTTGGTTTTCTTTGAGCCTTGAATACGTACGCTGTTTATGGCGGGGAAACATCATGTCTCCGTCACGGCAGTAAAACGTAGAAAACGCTCCATATCTGGGATTTGTGCGGTTTTGTTCGGTCGTTATTAGACAAATCGCAATAGTTTCTGCAACAGATGCATTGGCACCGTGGCCAAGACGCGGACGCCAGATTGCAGCTGGTCCTGCGCTCGTGAACCAGCTCTAGTTGGAACTGGTTATTGGTTACAGTCTCATTGGTACTAAACCTTTAATATTGATTGTATGTAATAAATGGCACACTTCTTCTACTAATCACTACGTGATTTTTAATATTACCTAATGGTTTTCCACAAATAATTTTCAGTTGCTTTTTGGGTCAATTATATTGGTTGCTAGGATAGGATATATCAGATTTTATTACATGACAATATATTAATGACAAAAATTTCTGATGTAGATTTTAAAGCTCGCTAAGATGTTTCAGGTTAAATAAAATGAGTTTTGAAAATAAATGATATGGTATCATGGAACTTGGGCTATGTAGTTTTTGTTACAAAAACACAGTATTGTACATATTTGTGTACGAGAGCAACTATCAGTTGATTGAACATCGTGTATACGTATATGTACATAATTTCACGTAGCGTATGCTCTAGTTTAAATTATATTATGCATATGTGCATGGACTGTTATTTTTTTAATAATTCATTTCAAATAACTTTAAGGCTATGACGTGTTTTATTTTCTGGAACGTGTATGCTATATAAGGTAATGAATCCAAATATTTATATAATAATTGTATTGTCTGCATACATTTTTATTTGAGTAACTCTTCGACATCATAATATGATGTCGTGAACACTAATACTAATAAAATTTTAAAATATTATATTATATGTATGTATGTATATTGTGAAGATGTGCATATATGTATGTATATATGAACGTGTAAAGCTTTTCAATTCACAAATCAGATTATTCTACGTACGCTCTGGCTTTTATATGTACGTACTTTGATAAACCTCAAAATAATGTTTTCGTTTTGTGTATAAGCATTCAGGCAATATTGTGGCGAAGGAATTCTGTTTATATTTAATTGAATTTCTCTACTTTTCCGTGTTTATCGCGAACGCGAGATAGCGCAATAGGGAAATGTATACACACGTATACACACAGCAAACAAACACTTGTGGCTTTTGTATACAACGGGCACGTTTCCTTTTACTTTCACCCCTTCGATATATCAAATATGCTTGATCTGTTGCGTTCGTATTGTGTACACACATACACAAAACTCGCACATTCAACAGGAAGGGAGGCCGAAAGTTTTACCCCAACATGTATGTATGTATGTTTGTTGATTGGTTCGTTCGATTTTGGCGGGAAATTGTTGCGCGCACCTGCTTATCGTCAAAGATGTGTACTTGTTCCATGAACTCGCCAACTGAGCGAACAACCGAGGCCTTGGAGTATCGTAGGCGGATGACCGCAGCAAACCTTTGCAAAGGAGCTCGATCATATTTATTCGGTTGAAAATTTTTAGAACAATGGTATATTATTATTATGTCTGGCCGTTAATTTAATTGCTCGTGTATTGTGCGCGTGTGTCGGGCATGAAAATGCTACATTTTCACACAATTGTTGCGATATCGCTTCATTATGATTCCGATGGGATTATGCTAAATTAATGTTGAGCCCCTTCGTCTTAATTGAATACTCGACTGCACCAGTTATCAAACTGTGTTTCGGGGCTATGCGACGATTTTGAACGTTTGTGTCTGTCGATGATGAATTAGTTAATTATTGGTCTTACATATTATATAATATACATATTTGGTTGATTATAGTATATATAGTCAAATATACATACATATCTACATATATATATATATATATATATATATATATATATATATATATATATATATATATATATATATATTAATTCAAATATACCTAGAAGCAGTGTACAATTTATCAGCGTACTTGTGTATGTATGTATATTATTAGATGGAAGTGTCTTCACCAGGATGGTTAATTTGGAAGATAAACTATTCGAAATTGTGAATTACCGTTTCAACCGGAGTAGTGCCGCTGTGAAAAAGGTTTACTCCACACACACTGTTTAAATCACCAGTTTATTTTAGTTTCAATTTATTTTATAGTTGCTCATCTTAGTTCAGAGCAGGTGTAGAAAAAGTGCGTATACGTTTTTGCGACCTTGGCCCTGTTTTTTTTTTCACCCCACGACGACATTTTCTCCACTAACAGGGGAAAACTCGCTTTTCCTTCGAATTCTCGGTCTCTCGCTCGCAGTCTCCCTCCCCCTATATAATATCGGTATCTCTCAAATTCAGCTGCGTTACTGCGAGTATTTCTTATATTCAACCTCATCCCATTCAAACCAAGACTAGTGTATTCTCATGACAATATAAAATAAAATCTTTCCGAGCAATCTACCTTCACCATTCATTCTATGTGAAACAAAAAATATAATATATATGTATGTATATTGTACATATTGCTTCCCAACCTACTTCTCAAACTATTGTCAAATATTTTTTTAAATTGTACGTACAAGTAGCGGGGCTTTTGTAACAGTTTGGGCTTTATTATTATGTATTATTCTTTCGAATTTGGTCCATTTAAATATTATTATCTATCCACGCTTATTAGAAAAAGTTTTTTTTCAGCAGCGACTTTGTGCACTCCCAGTAGGGGTTCGTGATGCATTTCGGCCATTAACTTTATGGTTCCTCATTTGTCTTTAGCCTTAGAAGAGTTATTCCTCTTTATACACATACTTTTAAATATTTTATTTATTAAAGTTTTTTCATTAAAATAACAACCACTTAACAATATGCTGTCTGTGTTTATTTTCCTGATAATGTTTATCCAATGTGTCTTCAACCGGTGTTATCTTATACAAATATCGTTCACACAGACTTTTCAATACAAACGCCATCTTATCGCTAAGTTTTTTTGTATTCGTCTTTTATTTTTGTTACCTTCATAATAAATGAAAAAGTGGCGTGTTTGTTTTTAATTTTTGATATATGTATTTGTATTGAAGTTTATTTATTTCGACGAAATACATATGGGTGTCGATTTTTCACAGTTAACTTCTGCAACTAATGCGTATTTTATATGCACACATAGGGAAAAAAACCGGTAATTTTTAATATCTAAATGCAGGTATGTTCATTGGAGTTTTTACTTTATTTTTTATAGAATGAATGTATTATGTTTTTTTTGTATCTATGTACATATACATTCGCATATGTAGATTTTTATTAAAGTTTTCTTATAGATTTTGTCAGCACTTATGGAAATAATCGTAATCATTGAGAAAATATACCTTTTTTGATTTCTACCGAGATATGAATCCACCATCATTTAATTGGTAAAATAATGCTTAACTAGTTAGCTACGTAGTGGCTCGAGCATTTAAAATTAGTTCATAGAATTAAGTATACAGCCGTGGACAAATTTATTTTTATTTTATTTTAAATAATCAATACCACAGTGACTTGGCAGATAGCTCCAAAGCGTCACTTTGGTTAAAATACAAATATACACATAATAAAAGAATAACAAAAAGAATAAAAATATATAAAGGCTGCAAGAAATACATATGTATAGTAAAAAAATGTATTAGACCATTTGTAAAAAATGGTTTTTACCAAAAATAATTTAGTATTTTGAACAGCGCTGTTCCTTTCAATCGATTCCCGTTTTTCGGCATTATTTAATTAAAGAAGATGCACTCCATTAAAAAAAAAAAAACCAAAAAGCGGAAACGGTAAAACAACGTGACGAAAACACTGATTTGCGTAAAATAGTCATTTTCATATATTTTTTAAATAATAAGCAACCAAAGAAGAGAAAGTAGGGTTAAACGATGGAGGAATTCTTAGTAAGATTGCGATTATTTTCGGTCACAAGTGGCTCAATACATTTTTCCACGGCCGTATTTATTGAAAATAATGCATATATGAGATTTTGACAGCGTAGTAAAGTTATCTTCACAGCTATATGTATACATATATACATTTCGTTTTTAATTTAGTCATGACAAGCATACATATATGTAGGTGAGGCGATTCTGATATAATTCCAGTCGTTTACGAAGTGTCACTCCCCCGTGACTCCATTATCCGCAGTCGTAGGTGTGTTACGCACGAGCTTTGACCCTCTCACGTAGCGCGACCGCGAGACCGCGACTCCGTAATCCGAACACGTATACGGTGTTTGACCACGTAGTCGTCGACCGAGTGCAGTCGACCGCATTAGTCTCAGTTGACTCACCTGGCCGAGAGAGTCTTCCGAGAGGCCCCCGGTCGGGCCGCGACCCCGGGCCTTCATTACCCCTGGCCCGTTCCGCTGCGAACCCCTGACGCGGCCAAATAGAACCAACTGTACATATGTACGAGCGATAAATTCGCAACGCGATAGTCTCTCTCGCCTCCCCCACGTTCGCCCGTCGCCCAATTTCGACTCTTCGCCATGCCGGATGTGTAAAACGTGTATGGATTAATTAACTTTTCGCCATACCGTGTGTGTATTCTACGTTGGTCGAGTTTACCCCGGTCGATGCGAAATCGATTCGTTAGATTCAAATTTTGAAACGATTTTGATGTTTTTGGGTCTTCATACATACATACATACATATGTACGTATATTGGAATCGCATGGATAATGTATGACATCAGATAGGGATTAAAATAGATAAACACACATGTCCTCATCATCATCTACACATTGCTGGATCAAAACCTTTGCAACACGCTTCCATTTGTCTCTGATTTGAGCAACTCTCTTCTATCTCATCCCACACATTTTTCTTATTATTATTATTATTATTATTTTTTAAATAAAATCACAGATTATATACATTTTAAATTATATTCAAATAGTGGTGACATAATGGGTGGGATGGTTTTTGCCAGTTTGACGAGGAACCGTTTCAAAAATGAAATCAGATAAATTGATAAGAAACTCTCTGATAGGAAACGATCGACTTAAACGATCGAGTCATAAATATCCAAGTCTGACCAGTAACATTACAGAAATACTCGGAATAAATTCAATCTAGATCAACTCACGCTATCGAACCACCAAGCTATGCTGCTGGCATCATTCACCCATCTCTCATTTTGCCTTTTACGCGTTCTCTTGGGTATTATTCGAGCACTTCTGTCGTTCTTTCTTCTTGATACGTGATTGTTCTGCTCCGTTCTTCTATGTATATCAAATAGCCTTGTCATACTTCTTAACCACGTATTCTCGCTATGCCAAGCGCACAGTGTTCCATACCAGTTCATTAGACTAGAAGTTTGGCATCCATATGTTAATACTGGCAAAAATACATTGATCGGATATAAATATGTTCCAAGGTTGCTAGGCTAGGGCTCTCTATTTGAAGGGATTAATCCCAAGACGTATGCCAAATTCCGTAAAATATAATATGTAGATATATTTTGAAAATTTCATCTGTGCTTATCCACCATTTGATAATTACATTATTTACAAGAAATTTAAAATGGAGTTTAAATTATAAATGTATTTATTTATGTATGGATAGTATGTAGTAGTGAAAGGGTCAAGCTCTGCACGGCATTACATAAATAATTACATAATAAGTAGTATATAGAGATGCATGCGAATAATAAGTATTATACGTTGTTAATTTTTTACCTTTCAGTTAAATTTTAAATTTGTATGTTCATATTATGCAATACATATAAATTTTTTTTTTAAATATAAGTTTAATTTGAATCTCTCTGAGATGTACATATGTATGTACATACATATGTATCTATGTATATCTCAAATATACAAAATTAATGTAGCAATGGCCGAAGTGTGACTAATGAAGGCAGTTTATCGTACATACATACATACATTCATATGTAATCGTTTACATATATGAGTCATTGCTACTCGAGCTTATCATATTCGATGCGTCAATTTAACTGTTATTTTTCTTTATGTGTATTATTTTATTTATAATATAATACGAAACTTTTAATGCAATTTATGAAGCGTCAATGGTTAAGTGTTAATTGCCTCACCTATTTTGACGGGTTAACACGTCGTGTTTTTAAACGGCACGTTCGTGACAGTTAAACTACGAATGCACCGCACCATATGTGTTTTTTACAAACTGTTTGTTGTAGGCGTTCAGTTCAACACACGATGTAACGTTCGATAGCATTTATCGTACGATAGGTATATAGTACATATATATATATATATATATATATATATATATATATATATATATATATATATATATATATATATTTCTGGTTTTTGCTCGGATCATCTATCTGATTTTTTGTATCGTGTTAGAGACAAGTTGTTCGTCAATCGAGAAAATTGTTGAGTGATAAATTATCAAATTGTTCGACGGTAGATCCTCTAGAATCATCAGAATTTCATCACTAGTACTGCTTAGTAGTTATTATTGAGTTAAGTGTTTGTTAAAAAAAAAATCGAACTTTCAAAATATGTACATTCGTATGTTTACATGTTATTATATGAACGTATGTGGGGAATATTTCACGGTGTTCTGAAAGGTAACCTTCGTTTCCAGGTACGATAAATGAAGTCGACCATCTGCCGCGTATAATGCCTTGCGAATTTTTCGATATAAAATATGGTCTTCGAGAATGGCAACGTGTTACCTATACCTGTGGCACCGGATATGACTCAACGACCCCCTTTAACGATGCCTCTTTTAAATATTGCCAGCGCATATTTTTGCGAGAGGTCATCGACAGATGCTTCGAATGCTTTTTATTTTTCCCTCCTGTCACAGATGTAGGTGCTCGTGTTTAATTTGAATCATCGCAGTGTTCGACTTCAGCTTGTGCAATATTACTGTTGTATTATACGCTTGACGATTCGTTATTAGTTAGTATTGGTAGTTTGTAATCGCGTCGAATATCTTCGTGGAAGTTGGCCGGTCGGTCCGTCCGTATCTCGGAGATTTATTATCCTTGTTCTGGTGGTGCCAGATCCTGACCTAATACAGTCTTTAGTCCACACAGACAATTTGCCTATATATCTATCGTCTATCGCCGAGGACCATTCCACTCCAGTTCCGGTGGTTTAGCTTATTGTTGGCCCGTTGTTAATTGTTGCACAAGTTACTGCGATTCTGCTTCGCAATAACAATTTTGGCTTTGTCGTTCCGTTCATACTATTGCAGTTATCGATCAAAGCGTTTGCAGTTATCTCTATCTGTGCGATAACTGTCTGAACCAGTTTAGATAAGGTTGAATGCGCTTGAATTCTGTCGGGGGGTCAAAAATATATAAAGAAAATATTTATTCGTTCGACGTTTACAATCATTACGTCATGAATAAATAAGAGACGTATAGGTAAATTATATTAAATTATATTTGCTTAATTTGTTGTGGTTTTGTTGAAGATATATATGTATATGTACGCGGTGAGACTGGTTTTATGATAATTTAACGTGTCTCATTAAGAAATTCCTCATTTGTGGCAGAAGCAATTAAAATTTTTGCGTGGGGCGTTGGACAACCTCCCAAGACGATAAAATTAGTAAAGAATATAATTATGATTATGATAAATAATTTATTGCAATGATAATGTCAAATAACAAATGTAAAGTTTCGACTTCATTTACGTATGTAGGCATGTAATATATTATTTTGAAATTCATCCAACTTGGTATGATCATACTTATATAATGATTATTATTTTCAATAAAACTTTACACGTAAAAATCAAAGATCTTATTACTGCGTTATTTTAGCGGATGATCATAAAACTGGTTTATGATCTCTACTAAAGGTAAGATGTGTAGGAAATGATCGATAAAACAATCTTCTGAAAGCACTATGTATGTATGTAGTATGTACTTTGCCTATAACACGATTTTATTACACAACCAATACGATTAACTTATTTCTTATCGTCATTACAAATCAATAACAATTATTAGAAACGTGTACAATTAGTACGAAATTGTTTTGTTTGGTTTATACCGTACAATCAATTAAAATTAAATTGGATAATGCCACAGTTTGAAAGAGCAGCGATGCTGTAAATTTTATTTTATTCCGACACAATTATTTTGTTAGATTTGATTATTACATTTAAAATTTTATACACAACCTTAAATATTTATTGAAATTTTTTTCAACAGATTTGAATAATTATTATGTATAAATATGTACATACTTATATACTATGCACCTGTGTATGTAGATTTATATTGAGATGATACTATTATATTATGTACGTACATATACATATAGTACGTTTAGATCAGGTTTCATTCAGGTTGATTGATTTTTTTTTTGAGTTAATTTTTGAAATATTATATTACTAGTGGTTTTATCAGGTTTTGATTGGTATTTGTAATATAAACCGCGTAAACATGGCTAATCTAATGGTAAACATTCATTTGTTTTTTTTTATTAAATTTATTTGAATAGAAAAAAAAATTTAACGACAGCCAATCAGAAATGAATTTCACTACACACACACACAATGAATTTTTTTATATAAAATGGAATCGGAAGTGAAATTGGAACTAGAAATCGGAACTGAAATCGGAATCGGAAATCGGAATCGGAAATCGGAACTGAAATCGAAACTGAAATCCAAATTGGAAATTGGAACTGTTATCTAAATCGGAATCGAATTCGATATCGATATCGTTTTAAATTATATTTTTTCGATGACGTCACGGATTCTACGAACCAAACCTTACATACAAAGTATCTTTCGAAATTATATATTAGATGATGATGCCATTGCGATAGATTTTCACTGGTAGCTAAGACAGGTTCATTCATAGAACTGTCGGTTTAGAAAACATGGAAAATTAGACTCATGTGTAGAGGTAGGACCGGAAGCGTGCCGTTTATTGTTCAATGGTTGAAAATCCTTTTTTAAAAAAGGTTCGGCAAATCTTTAACAATGCATTTACAACATTTGAACAACATACAGCCCCCTCAGGGTCCGGGCTTTTGAGTCATGTGGTTGCGGATTACATTTTGTTGAACGTGCTTCAAAAATCGTTAGGGAAACTGAAAGTGTCCTCATCCTGAATTAAAAAAAATGCATGCGTGCAATTTACGAAAGCTTTTTTTCGTTGGGACGCATTCCGGTATAAATCAACAACAATGTGGTGGTTTCGAATGGTATCTTTTCCTAATTTTCTTCCAATTTATATTCGTTGTGACGAATCTATTCTTTGAGGAAAATGTGTCGAGACAGAAGAACTGTTTCACCAGATTTGCTTCGCGTGTTTCGATCCGGCTAAATGTGTGGGCCGAGCGAGCTTTTCTGCTCGAAAACGGGTGAAATGAATTGAAATATCACCGAACGGCTCCACCACCATACAGATTTGCTTTTTCTTTTTCTTTTTCTCGCTACACGTACCCATCCCAGAGGTTCTCATCCTCCTCATCCAACACTAGCCGAGTGTGTAGTAATCGAAAGGGATAGTCCCCCGGCCTTTCGCTATTGTTAAACGCGGATTGTTTCCCTTTACACGCGCCGGGTATCCCTCAAATTCTCCCTCCGGCCCATATAAATGTAAATATAAAAAAGAGTTATTTCTCGATTCTCTTCCTGTTTGACGCTTTCGTTGCGGGAATGTCATCATTCCTTTGTGATTTTTATAACAGTTGATATATACTTAGGTATACTGTTTCACTTTATATTATATATAAGTATAATATATCATCATCATCATCATTTACAGCCATTCACCATCCACTGCTGGATGAAGGCCTCTCCAAGACACTTCCGTTGATCGCAAAACGCATTGATCGAAGATCTTTTTCTTCAGGCAGAGTGGCATTTTTTATTTAAAAACAGCATTCATGCGTCCAAATGCACTCCATCATAATTTCATACGTCTCTTTATCTCTTCGTCTTTACTACCAGACATGTCAATTATTTGACCTAAATATAAATAATTATTTACTACTTCAACTGGTTTATCATCTAGTGGGATGCTATCGGGCATGCAATAACTATTGCAAATTAGTTTGGTCTTATCTACGTTAATTTTTTATCCTACTTTTCTACTTTCCCTGTCCAGCTGTGTTAGTCTGTTAAGTAGGTCAGCTGAATCACGAGATATTAAAACTCTATCGTCTGCGAACCGAAGGTGACTCAAGAAGCGACCGTTGAAGCTTACTCCGGCTGCGTCCCATTCCAAGTTTCTGAAAACTCCCTCAAGCACCGCATTTAATAACTTGGGCGAGATTGTATCTCCTTGCTTTACTCCTTTTCCTATGGTAAATCTATCTGTACCTGAAAAAAATTTAACCGAAGCTATGGCATTCTTTTATGTATATTGCAGCTAATAGCCTCACATAGGGTTCTGGCACTCCTTGTGTTTGTAGAGCGTTAAGTACTGCATTATGGCTAACTGTATCGAAGGCTTTCTCATAATCGACGAAACCTAGACACAATGGCCGTTGATATTCGTTGGCGCGCTCGATTAGTTCGCCAACTACTTGGAGGTGGATCACTGTGCTGAAATTTGCCCCAAAACCTTAGGTTGGTTCTCGTCCAGGATATTCTTCAGCCTTTCTGTAATAACCTTCGTGAAGAGCTTGTAAATCGCTGAAAGTATACTAATGGGTCGGTTGTTCTTGATATCGCTTTTATCACCTTTTTTGTGTATTAAAATGATCATATTTATTTATTTATGTATGTATGTATGTATCTTGACAATGAAATTCGATGTCAATTAGATTCTAATTATCCTATGAAAATTTCAGCTATTTTTATTTCATTATATTTTTTAAACATACATACAATGGAAAATTGATACACACACTACATCTTACGTATAACATTTATGAATACTCACAGTATAGATAATTTGTGTATTAAACTTCAAATTAGAGTTTGCAATAACGATTGTTCGGGCTATCCTTAGAAAATACTGCTTCAAATCAATTTCCTGTGTATATGTGTGATCACTCAAAAAAGTATGGAGCGCTGTATGCTCAGGAGAGATAGGATACGAAATACGTGGGTGAGAATGGTAGCGGATGTAGTGGAAAGAGTGACGAGATTGAGATGGCAATGGGCGGGTCATGTAGCCGTCATGCCATAGAATGGACAAAAGGTGGACAAAATAAGTGCTGGAATGGTACCCGAGAGAATGTAAAAGGGTGAAACAAAGTCCGCAAGGAAAATGGGTGGACGAAATTATAACAATGTTTGGGTCAAGATGAGAGAGAGTTGCGCAAAACAGAGATGAATGGAAGCGTGTTGGAGAAGCCTTCATCCAGCAGTGGATGGCGAATGGTTGTAAATGATGATAATACATATGTATTTGCTCTCTCCAAAAATTAAAAATTGTCTGTAAATTTCCAAGAGCTTTCGATTTATATTTCGGTTAAATCGCATTCATATGCTTAATATCGTAAGCATAAATCAATAATTCTATTCATTTTTTTTAATTCGGAAATTCGGAATTTCTTTCTTTTGAATGGAGCTTATCTTGTGTTTTGATGAATTGCTCCCATTGTAAGATTTTTTACGGCGTTAGTATTTATTGGAATTTTTTGTATTATTCCTACCATTGCTTGATTATAAGTTTCTATTGATTTTAATGTGCGACCTATTAACGACGCTCTACTTTGAATTTGTCGCTAATGCGAAAGTAATTTCATTGTTTGAATAATTCAATATCAAAATTTCGAACAATTATGGTAATGGAGTCGGAGCGAACCGTTGTAATTATTTTTCAGCGCACCGCCAAGTATCGATTGAGTACCCAAAATTAAATTATCTTTTGAGCTTTAACTTCTTTTTCTCTTCGGTGTATTATAAAGCTGGGTTAATTCAATGTCGCTAATGTCTTGGAAGTGCGCTTTGAAACAACCGAGGATTTGTCCCAGTAGTGACTTCACCTTCTCTCGTTGCTCTCTCTGTTCCATTGGATATTGTCGTCTCGCTTTTTGAACAATGGGTTACCGTGCAAAGACCACTTCCTGCGAAGCAGACAATAGCCGTTGGCGTTTGTGAGTGGCCCTGCCTTCGTTGGTTGATCATCTCTGGACGAACTACCTCTATATTATTATTGTAATTGTTGCATTATTGTGTGCACGCTAGCTACTAGACTCACTTGCAGAAATCGACTTCGTTCCGATTGCTCTGTCATGTTGGGGATTATTAGGCGGATGCCACATTATAAAACAACAATCGAAAGTCGTAAACGGGACCGCAAACGACCCATATTTACCTGCGCCATTTGAAGCCGTTCGTCGAGTTGATTTCTATTGGAAAAATTCTGTGCCGATCTGATAACAGATTTAAATTTGGAACTGTGTATCGAAAACGTTAACGTGTCGTCATGATGAGAACTCTTGGAGCTATGCTAATTCTGACCCACCTTGCCCATTGTGTATTCGTTTATTCTAATATGTATATAAAAAAAATTATATATTTTATTAGTTTAAATTCAAAATAACATATGTATATTTAACAATTTTTCTGATTTGAATTAATAAATTGGCCTTCTTCGTTTATTTATTAGGATGGCTTTATTTTTATATTACTGCAACACTGCATGCTTACGAATATGTATATTAATATTTTAGTTCAAGCATCGACTGCCGTATTTCAATTGAACTGCTATTGTATTTGTATCAATATATATCAGCTATATTTATGTGTGTTGTTGATCTTATAGCACATTTAAAAAGATTTTTTTTTTATTATTATCACATCTTGTTGATCTTGTAATATTTAATACCTGCCATTAGGATGATCTAACGTAATATTGTATCTCTTTCTGAACTGTGCGTGCTAGAATTAGATATACATACATACATTCATATTAAATTATGCCTATAAAATTTCTTGTAAGTGTACGAAAGGATGCATGTGTAAAGGTTATGATGCTGTTTTTCCCTGTAGTGTTATTTTATTATGTAATTTGATATCAAAGAACAAAGGACTTGTTCTCAGTATAATGATAAACATTGTATTAACTCGTTAAGCCTAGTGTAGTATAGAATAAAACAATAACGAAAAAAAAAACAACTCCGATAGGGTCCTGTGCCTCAGGTGATCGTTGCACCTGCACGTAAGGAGTTTCAGTTCCCACAGTATACTAGGGCCGCAAGCGACACACAATACATTCATAATAAGAAATATATATGTATGTATGTACATATATTGATGCTCAACATTTTCTCTACGTTTTAAATCAAAATTCCATCACGATACGTAGAGCGTTGATACTTATTGCGAACGAAAAATTTGCGGAATTTCCTGTTCCATTGTTTCGATCGGTGAGACAGGTTAGATTGACCATTTTTTTTATACATAGAGTTGACTTTTGGGAAGTCGGGCTTTAAAATTACGCCACGTCCATTTTCTACCTGACTTCACTCGACACACCTCAATCAAAGTCCATCAATAATAACTCCCACAAAATATTACATAAATGTGTTCATATACCTACATAAATTCATCCTCGCATCCTCTTCTGTGTGTGTGCATACGTATACGTTTATGTGCAATCTTCGTCCCACTTTATAGGCAAATTTATTCAATCATGAAGATTCTTAGGTGGCAGCTTCGTCTCTTTCGGCTGGCTCAAGAAGTCGTAACATTATATGTAAGAGGGATGTAGTAATATGGATATTATATTCCATATATTCATGGGGGTTGCACCTTTATTACACTCACGCTCAGCAACATGGTCATACCCGAAGTGCTTATAAATTTCGTTATAATTATTAAAGTATATTTCGCGTTTAACGAGGTCGTTTTCTTCCGCGTCGATGTAACAACGACTTGGCACATTTTAATATAAGCGTGTATGTAAATGTTTCCTTCCTTTTGAATAACTTTCGTATGTTTTTCGCGTATAAAAATATTATGGGTCATATAACTTTCTTCTCGTAATATATGTATTTTTTTATTATAAAAAAGGTACTTGGGATGTATTGTATGTACCTTTGTTGTTAAAATGGTACACACACTGACTAGAGTTTTATGAAAGAAGGAAATGTGTATGTATTTTTGCTTTGTATAATATAATATGTATAATGATGGCTGTTGAAATTTAATGTGATTTTTTTTATTATTCCCGTACGTACATTTTTTATTTGCGTACGAAAAATTGAGCATTGTGTGTATATATTTTTTTACTTGGGAATCTATTAGGGAAATTGACCTGAATTGGTAGACTTTCGCCAACTCGATACCAAGTCAGCGATTTATCAAAGCTTTGACAATAACTTGTGATTTGTTTTTGTTCTCTTTTCCACATACGACCGATACTGACTGTTTCAAGGAATTTTTATGAATCTTTTGCAAATTTTCCGCAGTGAACGATTCTTATTGGGTTGCCATTGTATTATATTTATCTGACAGTAAATTATTCACGTCTTCATATGTATGTACATATGTATGCATGTATGTACATATATAAAAGTATTGAATATCATCTCAGAAGGCGAATAAAAAAAAATTGATTTGTTTCGAAAAGTAGCCAAATGTCTAGTGCAAAAGTTACTTATTTGTTTCGGGCGGAAGATCCGAAAAAAAGGTGGAGATGTTTGTTTTATTTTCTTTAGTCGAGAAACTAAAAGTAAAGTAGTCGTCCATTTCCCTCGAATTAGTACAAAGTTTATAAGAAAATGCGATATAATTGAATCGGAAAATTACCTACAAAATGAAATATTCATTGAAGAATAAATAATTGAGTTGTTTCGGCTAAGTTAAAACCTTTCGGACATTTCTTGTGTATAAATTGTTAACTTTTATATAATTAGACTTGTTTCTTTCTTTTGTATACATTTTTAATATACATAATTAATATGTATAGTATTTTTATTTCACGATAGTGTATTTTATTTCATCGCCTTGTGTATTTTACTTCATCAAGTGAAGTGGCATTTTTCCTCCCATCTAAAAAATCAATATGCAACATTTTTGTTATTTGTCACCAATACGGTTTTCTATATACACGTACCTATTTGTTTTCTACACATGTCCAATAGAGTTTTTAAAAGTTTTCGTGAGATGGAAATGTCGCACTGCAATTATTTCGCGTACAAAAAAAAAGCTGTGACTATTAAGTTTTTATTTGACATACTTAATACAATACATTTGCGTAATAATAACACAACGCTTTGTTTGTCAGACGGGCAAGTACACACCTAACAATTGTGTATTGAATAATGATGAATTATACATAATAAATTGACGCATAGAAAATTTTATTTTTCGTGCTTGTGAACTGTTTCGGGTGCTCGGAATATTGATTACTTTTAAATATACATTACATATGTATATAAAGTGTGTTATTTAAAGTGGCTTTTAATAGTTTTTTTAGTGGTTGTTCCAAAATTTTCTATAATTTTCATTACATAGAAAATTGAATTTTAAATACATATATTAAAATAAAAACAGAAAATTTAAAAAGTAGCATATCTAAGAAATTACGATGTCCTTTTGTAGGTATGAGTTGTTTTTTGAGTAGGTACTTGAATGCATACTTCATTACGCTTGTGATATCTAGAAATTAAACGGTCGCATTTATAGTCCATTTCTTTTGACGAGCTAATGGCAGATAAGTTCCTAATGGATCTGCAGCTTCCCGGGCGGTCGTTAGCACTGGAAGCAATGTTTCAAAAACAAGAGGTGACGAGACTTTCATTGAATAATTACACCACTTAGTGGGTTTTCTTTGAACGGCCCTGCTCGCTTGCGCTAACCGCGTCGTCTACGCAATAACTTTTTGTCTTCTTGTAATTATAAGGTAACAATTTGCATAAACCCTTTCGCTGCCGTCGCGTCTTTATTCCGCCTCTTTTAATTTTCGTCACCCTCTCCTCTCTCCGGCCAGGTTATTGTTGTTCGAAGGAGACGAGTAGGCTGGGCTATATTTCGTGCATTTGAATTACTCGAGCTACGCCGTGGGGCAATCAGTCAAAACATCTACCGTCGACGGCGCGGGTTCAATTTTACCCATCCCAACCCCCCCAACGTCGCTACCTCATCCCCACGGGCGAGAAAACGTTTTATTGTTGATTGATGAGCCGGTTATTTTACGCGAAATTCACTTATGTAACAAAATGCTTCGTGTGCTGATACGTATGGATATGTACAATACTCAAAATACGTAAATTTAGTCAGTTGCCTGAAAGCCAAAACAAAAAATACAATTTCATCACAAAGATATTTTTGGAATCAAATTAATTATATGTTAAATTCGCTTAGTTTATTATTACATAATATTTATGTACAAAATTTTGAAAAATGTATATACTGAGTTCTGAGATGAGGCCACTCGCCTGAACGAAAATATCTCATTAATAAAAATGAGTTCGAATTTGTATGAATATCTCATCAACTTAGCATACATATGTAGAAGACTTTTTTAATTATTCTTACTTGCATAATCGATTTCGAGCACATCCTACTGAAGTAAATGTGAAGTTTTCTTGGCGATCAAACTATTTGTGCCTTCCTGTTGGAATTGATATTTTGTTAGTGCTAAATCTTGTATGTACAAATTAGAGTAAAATAGGCAAACTCAAACGGTTGATTTGTTTTTTTTTTATAATCATCCAGAGTATTTTTTTAAATCACTTTTTAAGTATATTTTAGATATTTACAAAAATAAATAAAGTTCTGAAATATATTCTACACAGCTACGCGGTTACGCTTTAACTGGGCTTAGTACATTTGTCATTAATATAGGTGAGTTCGATTTTAAATGAATATCTCGTCAGCTACTTAGCATAAATAGAAGGCATATTCGATTGCCAGCAGATTCTAATGTCTAGATCCTTGAAAAGGATTTTCTAGTATTCTTGAAAAGGGTTTTCTTTAGCAGTTTCCCGTTAATTATAATTTGTAGGACAGATATTGTCACTAGAAAATTTTGTATTACAATTAAGTTAAGTAAAATTGATATACATATACTGTTTATACGATCTCCCAGCTGTCTATTTGTCCCTATTGTGTATAATAATTTTTATATATATGTACATAGGTAGATAAATATTTTCAATTCCGTCATTTTCTAAATGGTGGTTAACATCTTAAAATTGTGTCCGTTTATTTCATTTTAAACTTGAAGATCCTTTAGAGACTCTTTTATATCCGAAGCTTATTCAATCTCCGCACAGTTGTTAATTACGCTAATGGATATAACATTATACATCCGTTTATATTATGCATATTCGATGATATATTTTGATATCACTGTGGAGAGAATTTAACGATTAAATCATTTGTGGGTTTTACATATGTGGTAAGATGTACATTTGTACGCATTCATATATAATTTGACTAATTTCGGGATGCCGGCAAACACCGGTAGTCATATGATGTCAGGAAGAAACCGGTTAGAAAATTACGAATGTATGAGAATTAGGCGAGCACAACACCTGCTTGCTCGTCGCGGTGAATCCTGGGAACGTCTGTCTGTCAGTAGCTTGTCGCGTTCATTTACGTTTATTAGGACCGGTTTAAGATGATAAAAAATGTATGGATTTACCTTTTTGGCAAATAGCCTTAATATCACTCGCTTTTTACTTATTATACTCGGTTCCTTCCAGGCTTGTCACTTCTAACCAAACAGTGTAAGAAACAACAAAATTAAAATTTAATATAAACCAATCTGGTTGGCGTTTACAGTATGCAGTTACCTCTTGGTATAACTTGAGTCCGATTCTTCCAGAGTTTTCGCACTTGCAACCCTCTTCTTCCCTCTGTTCATTATTCATGCGTAGGTCCTCCAAGAAGTCGTTTGTTTAAACCTTGCCCCCGATTTAGCAGCGGCCCGCCGGCAGTTAATTCATTCCCCGGCTGAGACAAAGGCCGGTCAAGGCACAGACAGACAGACAAAGGGTGGGCGAGCCTTACTTACTCTCTTTGCGGAGAAATTCAACTTTGGGGCGTAATTATCCATTTTGCGGCCGTTTTCTCCGGTTTCGGCGCAGGAAATTATTGTCGCCCTATATCCGCTACCGCGCCCGGTGGGCCTTGCCTTCCCTCCTTTATATTCCCCCCGTCGGTCTATTGACGTAATTGTTGGAATAAGATGTAATTTTTGCCGGCGGGGTCAATAGCGTGTCTCTGATGGTCTTTGCTTGGTTATGCCCTAATTGCTTTTTCTCTTTTTTTTCATTATCCTATTTTTTTTTTGTACTCGCGACAGAAGAAAGGCGTAATTTAATCACTGCCTTTATGCAAATTTGCCATTCGTCTGCGTCGATATTTTGACTGAGATCTCGCCCGAATCGCCGTGTTTTTAGTTTATCGCCTCGTTGTGAATAATGTACATTTCGATTATTAGCTAAAGCGTTGTCTGGCGTTTCGACGGAATGGTTGGTTCTCTCGTTCTATTTTTGAAAATATTGCTACATAGTTGAAGAATTTTCATCGTTCTATCAATCGTGTGTTGTAAAGTTGGACGTTTAAATGTATTCTCAAGTGGAAACTTCCTTGCTTGAATATTTAAAGAATTGGAGCTATTCTTGCATTATCAATAAGTCGTCCACTTGGAATATTCCACTCCTAATGCATTAGTTTCGGGCAAGTTTTTTCCTCTCTTTCGCTATCGGTGGTGCTTTTAAAAAACTACTTATGTTGTTTTTAGTTCAATCATGCTTCATTGTCAATTTTGTTTTAAAGAAAATCGGCATCCACCATGATAATTGTTTTAATTTTTTTTGTGTCTGAATAAAGTAGCTTTAAAATGTTATAAACTTTTTTCGATTAAAGTTCATTGTGTTTTTTTTTTAATGTGTCTGATACTTCATGTCGCTCCAATGTATACCTATGTACATACGTACGTTTAAATAATCAAATAATTTTTGTTATTAAGCAGGTAGTATATAACGATCTTGTTTTATGTATGTATTTAAGATGCTAACTTTATCTCATTTAAAATAAACGAAATTAGAAAATCGTATTCTAAGTTGTAATGATTTATACTGAGTGAGCACTTTGTATGAAGTTATCTTGCATAGTTGTTCTCTCCGTGTAACATACATAGGTACATAGTAGTTAGGTAGCTTCCTATTAAGTTTCAGAAATTATCCATACAATAAGATTCTTGGTAACTATACATGTTTCATAATTAGTTCGTAAATGCTGGACAAAAGCCTCTCGGACACGTTTCCACTTTTGAACAAGTCGCACATCTGACTTCGACGTACATAGTCCTGATTTCGTCAACTCATGCCCCATTTTCTTTAGTCTTTCACAATCCTACGGGACCGAACGAAGATCTTCTTTGTCTTGCGCTACCCTTTTGTAGTTACTTCGGGATAGGCATTATCCCAATTTATATATGAAGTAAATTTTGCAAATCTTATACACGTATGTATATGTATTTAAATACAAACATATGCACGTGTGCTTACGTTACTACGAATCGTTACGTATTCCGCAGTAGTCGCGATGAATTGATTGTTTTTGACGTATGGACCATTATGAGCTTGATAGGGGAAACGGATACAAAGTGAAAACAGATGATTGAACGTTTGAAATTCAGTCGACGCGTTTACCTGTCGCACAAAATAGATCAACGTCTGCGACTAAAATACCCGTCTACCTGTCTCGAACAAACATCGTATGCGTGCTTCAGTTTCTTCAAAAACCATTCGATAGCGTAAAAATCGATTAGCCTACTGCCGTGTACTAGAGACCAAACGCCGCATTCGTGTAATTAAGTTTTCGCCAAATTTAACAAAGATGCTCCGACACGATAAGAATTCCCCGAACAGAGTGCCTAGATAATGTTGCCTTGAGTTGTAAATTTGAACGTGTATTATACCGGATGTAAAAATAAACTGGAATATTGGATGTAACTTTCTGTTCGTTGATAATATGAATAAAAAATCTCGACAAAATTGATTCACATTGAATTCCTATTTCTAGAAAGAAGACATTTTTCTGCTTATTTAAATAAGAAAGTTGAAATACATTGTGATATGGTTAAGAAATTAGTATTATTTAAGTATATTTAGTATTTGTATGTAAGTTATCTCCATCAGTAACTCAGACTCACATTTTAGTTTAAATGCGAATAAAAGTTATTTGTATTGAATTTTTATTTCTGTACTTGAGATCATTCAAATTCAACGTGTATCTATATTTTATTTTATTTTATCAGTCATACAGACGACGCTGATCTGTTAAAAAACGTGACGGGGATGCGGACGTTTTTACAATTTGTAACAATTTTTTTTAAATATATGGATAAATATTTAAAATTAATTGAAATGAACTAGATTATATAATATGATAGCAGGATATTTTTTTCAGACGTTTTCATGAACGGATTTCTAGTAAATTTTCAGAATTAAGATGTTCTCCGATGAAATTTGCCTTCACCTATCGGAGACTGAGGCATTAAAATTTGTATAATACTTGGAAAAGGAGATGTTTCGAAATAATAATTTACTATTCAAATTAGTCTTTATCATCCATTTGAAAATCTACACTCAATAAATTCAATCATGCATACACATACGTACACACATCAGTAGACGATAGAATAGTTTTACCTTTAAGTTGTTGAGTATAATCTTAAAGTTGTATAGTCATCGATCGAGGCAAAGCAAACAGACAGACGATCCGGTTGCCGTCTCATCGTATTCCCTCAGTTTGGTTTACGGGATTGGTATAGTATGAGAAGTATTTGAAGCTCCACCGGTGTGGATGGCTCCTATTTAATTATCCAAAGCAAACAGTCACTAGGGGTGACCGTGAGGAGTGTAACCCGATAGTCTGAATCGCGAGAACCCTCACTGAGATCGGACCTGGTGTTTGCTGGGTAGACACAATTAACTCGCGCGAGAGGACACGCGATCTCAGAATAGCCATGAGTGCAAGCCCTACTTACGAGTATGGAGTTTGTTCTTTAAAAAAATAATGGTACTTTTCGACGCAAAACACATTTTCTCACGTTTTCGTTCTTTATAAAACTTGCAGGTGTCCTTGCATCCTCCGAGTGTCCTCCCAGGACCTCGCCCCCAGCGCTTTTTCCAGCTCAACGTCCCACCTAGGCCGTTGTATTCATAAATATTTTATTCTCAATCTCTATAATGAAAGGTTTCAACTCTCTACTCGGGGGACTTGAAACAATTCAAGTTTTTTTTTGTTTTTGTTCGTGATAACATTCAATTATGTTATCCTAATGTAAATTGACTGTTTTATAGTATTTGCGAAATGTTTTGTCTTTGAGTTTATATTACATTTAGAAATGTTTGGTGAGGGCCATATAAACAGTATTGAATATTTATTTTTATTTGATTGATCTATGTATGTACTAGTAAAGAGATTATTGTTTTGTACATAATATAATCTAGGATTTTTATATATTTTCCAGAATTGTTAATAGTTTTTGAGCTCTTTTTCCTATTATGCTGTACATTAACATTAGAATAATATAATAGTATGATTGATAACAAAGTTAAATTAAAATTGTAAAATAGAAAATGATCATTGGATCAGTAGCTATTAAAATAGATATAAGATGTATTGTGAATATAATTTAGTAATAATAAAAAGCATTTAAAAATCAAAATCAAATATATTTTATGTTTGTATATTATGTATGTGCATAAATAATATCTTGATTATTTGGGTGCGTGCGTGTTTCTAATCGATATTGATTTGTCTACGCTAAATTTTAGTTTCGAAGATGAAAGTTTGAAAAGTCGTTACGTTCAACGAAGAAGTCTTCGATTGAACCATTTTCCACTTCATTAATCCAGAGCGTGTTTTATCGCCGAAAGTCGTTTTTGCGTTTAATTATACAGAATCGACATTGGCGTAATTTTCAAACAAAAACACTCGGCAGAAATTCGACTTTTCGAGTATAATAAACGAGGTCATCCTGTCGATTTTCGCAATTCGTGAGCCTTTCTCTCGTTTTACATATTTTTCCTCCGACGATAGTTAATGGTTATATCGCGTACGCGACGTCGGTAAAAAGTTGGCTTTCAACGATACGCGTATGATACGCGTACGTGCGTCTCGTGCGTAATATTCGCCTTATTACCGAAGAAAAAAAAATGGAGGATCGTAACCGGCAACGGGATCGGGATCGAATAAAAACGGGGACAAACCGTCTCACGCGCGGGCAAGAGCCGCTATCAAAACTACGCCGGATGTCAATAAACGTATTGTTTAGATACAAAATGGTTGCTGTCTGCACCTACATGGTTTTTTCGCACGGAGAAGAGCACCTGCTCACCGAGCCCGGTCCGGATCCGGACTTAAAAATTAATTTTGCCGGTTTCGAAGTCTGCCGCGAGACGCTTTTTCGTAGATTTATCATCGTCATCTTTGACAGGCTTTAGATTGATCAAATTTTTGCGTAATTGCCAATAAGATACGTCGTGCGTATTTATTTTAATATTCACTCCCTAGCCCACCCTCTTTGGATCATGTGAGTGAAATAAAGAAAACATTAATTTACTCGTAAAAGTTGTTACATGACTGTATATGTATGTACTACAATATTACGTATGCTAAGGCTTTTTTTACATTTATATTATGTTATGCACTACAATTTATTATATGAATTATTTTGTGATTATTCTTTTATCTTGTTGTAGCCGGATATTTATTTATTTATTTTTAAAAACAGAAACAAATAGCATTAAAAAAATTAATAACAACAATGAAAAAAAAACAAAGGAAGAAAAGCATGGAATAATGGTATGGGATATACATACATATGTATGTACACACATACATATACTAATAAAAATGATTAAATAGAAATTTAAGATATATGTATAGCCAGAAAAGGAACAACAAAAAGGACAATAGATATGACGGTGAATACTGTTAAAAGAAGAGGAACATTTTTATAAAAAGGAATTACAGGAATATTTGATGGGATGAATAGAATCTTAATTAATAAATAAGAACAAACAATTATATGATTCAAAAGCTACAAACAACAAATCATAAATTTTTCTCCTAGATTGGAAGGAAACAAAACGATCATTGTGACGAAATCTGGAATCGCAGTAGGAATGGAATTTTTTATTCATTTCGTTCTAGATTATTAATGCACATTTGATAGAAAGGATTCCAAATATAATAGTACTAGAAAATTTCATATGATTTTTTACAAATTTATTGAAAAGCAAGGCAACAGTACTATGGGATTTAAAGGGCTTAGTAATAGATTAATTCGTCTTTATATACATACTAGTTGTTTTACCCGGCTTCGTTCTGTATTTGTAATATAAACAGCTTAAACATGGCGAATCTTATAGTAAATATTCATTTTTTTTTATTAAATTTATTTGAATTGAAAAAAAAAATAATATTCAACCAATCGATTCTTCGTCATAGAAACTTTGACTTGTTTTCGATGTTTCCAACCAAAAATACTTACACACAAAGTCTCTTTCGAAATTATATCTTAAATTTTTAATTGAAATAAGTATTTGCTTCAAATAATAAAAAAAACATCCGAATAATTTAGTATTATTTTTTGTGCTACATTTTGTTCCACACTATTATTTGACTAGCGGCATCTGCTGGGCAATATTCATTTTCCTCAATCAATCTGCTCAACTCGTTCCATGTTTACTCGGATATTCGACGTGTCCATCTTACATTTTGATCTTTATTTCAATCTCTTCACTCGTCTTTGTATGTAGGTACATATACATATATCTACTTCGCATTGTCTTTCCTCGTTAACATGTTAAGTACGTAAACGCGCGTACTGGATTGATTTTAAATGTTTCCAATGATGAAGAAAAAATAAAATCTCGTACATGATCGATACGTCCGAAAGCCCTGGGTGGGTAGGTGGTGTGAAAGGCAGCATTTAAGAGGGGTGTATTTAGCAGGAGACGGAGCGGTAACATTACCGTATCGGCCTGTCGGAGGACACCGGAGGATTACTGGGTGAAATTTCTCGAGGGTGCTTACACACCTCTTATCGTTAACCGGGTTTCCTCAGTTTCGGCGTCTTCGTTTACTTTTTACTTTTTTTCAAAAACCCTGCCATGCATTGTTTTTCTGTCAAATCTGTTTAATTCGACTCGAAATTTAAACCGCTAGTCGACTTTTTCCGTCAAAAAGTGTCCGTATTTAAAAGAAGCGATATAACTCTCAACTTCAATGGCGTCAATTGGCGGTTGTTATATTAAATTCCTTTCACGTCTTGGTGTGACGTATTTATGATTCAGAATTCAGTGTAATCTTATTTTATTGTGGCAATGGGTTGACGTTACTTCGTTTGAAAATTTGTGACTAAGCCGCTTATCTGTTTTATCTAGTCGTATTTTATCACACTTCAGATATACTGTAATTCCATAGAATAATGCTTCACTTATTTGTTATTTTTTTGATAACGAAAACGAAATTAAAAAAATATATTTTTTGACTCGATAATAATTGTATTTTTTCTTGTTTCAGGTAAATAATCACAATTTTGTCGCAATCAAGATGGATGATGGACGTGAAAGGTTTGAAATGTGAATTTTTTTTCATCGTGCTATCACAAAAGAAAGATATCGGAATAATCTTGTCTTTTCATTTCCCTTAAGGATTTTATCCTAATCCACTCGTATACTCGTACTTTTCGTGGAGTTTGTGTTTACAGGTATGATTGAAATACCGCATACATATTTTTATCATATAATCTTCTTGTGTTGTGCCAGAATAATTAGAAACACTACGATAGAGTGTATCGAAGCTGTTTCACTTCGGCATTATGTTAATTGAACGTAGCTTACGAAAAGAGGTCCTTTATTTAGACCTCGACGACCGCACTGATCAGCTGGCCTGATCTTTTGAATAATAATAATGTTGACTATTCCTCGACAGGGTAAATATTTTGGCTATCATCGAATCGCTCACTTTGACCGCGGCCCGGGTGGGGATAATTCAATTTGTTTGGTCGGAGAGCGAACGGGTTGCGGGGAGAGGGAGGCTGTTTTTGGAAAAGGGATCAAATCCCCGCCGATTATTGGCCACATTTAAATTGGCTGTTCTATTATATTATATAATGGAGAGAGGAGAATTCTTGTTCAATTTGAATGGTTATCAAAAGTTTATACAAATTTCTCCTCCGTAATGTGTATCCTGAATATTAAAGTACTTTTCAAATCGTTTGTTGCGTTTTGTGTGTGTGTATGATATGATAGATTTAGTATCAACGAGTGAGGGATTCTTATCGTTATCGTTACATAAACATTGATTGCAAAAAACCGTTAAGCAGTACTGTAATTCAATGCTTCCCAACATTTATTGATAGGTCTGTAAATTGTAAGCTAATACCATTTCAGAGTCGAGGATTGGAGTCAGACTGAGGTTAACTGTTTCAAGAAAAGAATATGAACATGTCATTATTTTAAATTAAAACAATTAATTAACGAATTTCTACTATGAGGAACACTGAAATTTGCTATTGTTTGTTGTATATCTTGATCGAAGCGTGTACATATGTATGTATGTACATATTTCCCGACAAAATGCGGTTCACCAGGAACATTCAAGCCGTCTACCAATGAATCTCACCGACAAAAGATTTATGATGCCCGAATAATCTATCTTATTCGTCTTTGCAAAATTTGATAAATATAACAACGATATGTAATACAAAAACCCACCAGAATATTGAAAAGTGATCACAGTCTAACCTTCAATCGTTATCGCAAGCGTTCTGTCCTTTTCAATGTATTACAATACATTTTTCTAGATCGACAAAAACTTATCTTCCCATATACATATGAACATATATAAATAACAATACTAGACGTAATGTGATGAAAATACTATTATTACATTGATACGATCGTGAAACTTTTATTGGATATCCCACATACTCGGGATAATATTTATAAGGCAATACCGATATCGTAATGCGTCATGCACGTCGCTACTTATGAGTTTCAATTAGCGAGGCTTCGTAATAATGCCCTCGGTTTTTTCCCTTACATTCATTAAGTGGGGGCTGTATCTCACGTGTAAGTCAAGCAATGGCTGCGCATAATTGTAAGAGATTAGCAACTTTCCCCCTTCTGTTGACACGTCACTCTTAAGTGACTAATTACTGATCGTTGAAACTCACCCATGATATCTTTGCACATAGAGAAATGCTTCTTATCGAACATATACCTTATTTATGGTGAGTGTTATGTTTACACGTAGTGTTCTTGGAATTTTCCAGCTCTTCGCTTTGCATTTTGCACTATCGGTATTATTAAATATTATGTATTTAACTAGAGATTTGTGAGAAAATGTCTTTGCATCGAGGCTGTTTCGTTTGTGTTTCGATTTACGAAAATTCATAACGGCATGCATAATTCGCCTCTTCTATTATGTAAACTTTGAGATTGTTTATGTAATCGAGTAAAAGTGTTTTTTTTTTTACGGTTGTAAACGTGAATTAACACTGCTCATCGTGTCGAGATGCAATTGTTTCGCTCTGTTTGATGCAACTTGTTAATTTAAATTTATGTACATACATTTATGATAGATGTTTCTATTTTGACGTCATAAAATGCAGACTGTCGAAATTTTATTAAAATTACATCCGGTATAATTATTGCAAAATTCATCTGCACACTATAAAACCGCCCATACCACACAGATAAATTATTGTTTTCGTTGTTGCATCACGTGACAATACACGTAGTACTTTCGAGTGCTGTTATATGTATGTATTTATTTATTAATGAAACATAAAAGAGTATGTAAATAAAAAAAAGTATGTAAATAAAAAAAGCAATCATGTCTCTTTGCTTGAAGTAAAATACCTTCAATCAGTGTGTCTTCCCAGTGACGACCTATGGATGCGAAACTTGGGCATTGAACGCCAGAATGCTGCATAAGGTCCCGTGCACTCAAAAAGTATGAAATGTTGTATGATGTGAGATAAAAAATGGAATACGTGAGTTTAAAGAATGATAAAGGTTGTTGATGTAATGGTGAGAGTTAAGAAATTGGAATGGCAATTGGCGGCTCACGTAGATAGAAAAACGGACCATAAATGGCCGAAAGAAGTGCTCGAATGGTACCCGAGAAAATGTTAAAGGGGCAAGGGAAGAGGCCACAGGAAAGATGAATGGATGGAATCAGAAAATTATGTGAAATATGATGGATGAGAGTTGCTCAAAACAAAGACGAATAGAAGCAGGCCCGCGTCTACATACGCACAAATGTGTGCAATGCACACAGGCGGCTGAAATACAAAGGTGGTCGAAAGAAATGAGAGTTAAAAGAATTATATTCCTTAAAAAATACGAAACAAGATATCGTACTTTTTAAAATGCATTTAGGTTGTCTTGTTGTATACTTGTAGATTGAAGTTGCAAGTTACAACTTGTAACACATCCGAACTGTGATTCGGGGAAATAACGGGATAGCAAGTATAGCTTCGTATAGAGTTGTATTTCTTCAAGGATATTGACTCAATATCAATACTCAACATTGTTGAGGATTTGTTGGTCATCGAAAAAACAATGTCCTAGATGTAGGATTAGGGGTAAAAATACTATATTTTCATGAATAAACTTGAAAACTTTCAGTCTCTTCTTGTCGTCTGGTCCTGTTCAGAACTAAATGTTTTGGTTGTCTGTCAGTTTTTCTGGTTAACTAGTGTTGGGCCCGTTGATTTCAACGGGTGGTTTCGAAAAGGAATTGAAACTCGAATAAAAATAAAGTTAAAGATATTGAATCGACTGGTTTCGGAAAGAAATTGATGCACGAATTACGAAGTGATTACGAATTACGAACTACGTTTTGTGCATCGCCGACCTCCTGCCGCCTTTGCCCCCGATGCCTCCGTCGCTCCGGGGCCTTCGGCCCCAGCGCCGCCGACGCCTCCGGCGCCCCCGACGCCTTCGGCACCCCGGGAGCTTCGCCCCCAGCGCCGCCGACGCCTCCGGCGCCCCCAGCACCCCCGATGCCTTCGGCACCCCGGGGGCTTCGCCCCCAGCGCCGCCGACGCCTCCGGCGCCCCCAGTCCCCCCGATGCCTTCGGCACCCCGGGGGCTTCGCCCCCAGCGTCCCCGATGCCTTCGGCACCCCGGGGGCTTCGCCCCCAGCGCCGTCGACGCCTCCGGCGCCCCCAGCCCCCCGATGCCTCCGGCACCCCGGGGGCTTCGCCCCCAGCGTCCCCGATGCCTTCGGCATCCCGGGGGCTTCGCCCCCAGCGCCGCCGACGCCTCCGGCGCCCCCAGCGCCCCGATGCCTTCAGCACCCCGGGGGCTTCGCCCCCAGCGCCGCTGACGCCTTCGGCGCCGCCAGCGCCCCCGGCAATGAAAAAAATGAAAAAACTGAAAAAATGAAAAAAATGAAAAAAATGAAATAACTGAAAAAATGAAAAAAATGAAAAAAAATGAAAAAACTGAAAAAATGAAAAAAATGAAAAAACTGAAAAAATGAAAAAAATGAAAAAACTGAAAAAATGAAAAAAATTAAAAAACTGAAAAAATGAAAAAAATGAAAAAACTGAAAAAATGAAAAAAATGAAAAAAATGAAAAAAATGAAAAAAATGAAAAAACTGAAAAAATGAAAAAAATGAAAAAACTGAAAAAATGAAAAAAATTAAAAAACTGAAAAAACCTGAAAAAAACTGAAAAATATGAAAAAACTGAAAAATATGAAAAATATGAAAAATATGGGTTGACGGTTGACGGTTGATCGTCCGTCACATATATACAAATATACATACAAATATACAAATATACAAATATATTTAGCGACAGTCCGTTTTTATATATATAATACCCCGAATTAATGTGATTTATACAAATGCTGATATAATTAAAGGGCAGACGATTTAAGTTTGCACACAGGCGGCCGGCCGAACTCCTAGGCGCGGCCCTGAATAGAAGCATGTTGGAGAGGCCTTAATCCAGCAGTGGATGGCTAATGATGATGGCTGAGAATGATGATAATATCTCGAAACATTGCCGAGCATTGGACTGAACTATTTTCGGCAAATGATCCAGTAATATGTATTGGTTCTTATGTCGAGCGTGTAGGTGACCATTCCGAGTCGCGAGGGCCTAGGGCGAATCATCTACACATGAGTTCGGGCAGTTCGTCACATGTTCGACAAATATTACTTTCCCAATACATCAATGTGTTGAAGTTCAATATTTTATTCAATAATTTAAGTCAAAATATTCTAATTTTCAACCTGGCGAATGACATAGAACAAATTTCGCGGGCTAACGCCTAAAAAATTACCAATTTCGCCGCGCAAGCGTTATCTGACTATCGTCACTCACACTCGGTATGATTAATGTCTATGTTTAATCGCACGTGCACGAGCAATTAGCACGTCGACTGTTCAAACCGCAAACGGGTGCCTAGGTCGCAAACATGCATATGTATGTACATAATGCACGTACAATATTCGAACATGCACATTTCGGTAATCCCGCTTATTAGGGCCCTCACATTCGCAAGGGCTAGGGTCGATTTTCTCGAATAGTCTCGTTCCGTTTCTAACGCTCGCTTTACCTGAGCAAAGTGTTGAAGCAATAAGCGCGACTGGCCATAATCAAGTTATATTGTCCGACGGCCGAGCGACCCGTTATAATTGGGCCGTTTGTCGAGTCCCATCACGTTTGACATATTTTCTATAGTGTATGTGCGTGTATGGGTCTATCTGACCTGTACGGCTGTCGTCGTTTCTTCATTTGACACTATAAAGTCGCCCGTATACGTACGACTTCGTCAAAAATTGACGAGAGCTCGCGGTACAATACTAAAGTACGTAATTGTCGTGATGATTACATTCAAACATACATATGTACATTTTCGGTGACCGTCACCGCATCGAAAGGTCGAAAAATCGTTCGTTTACCATGAATACCTATGAAAAGCGGATAGTATATATATATGTATATCAGTGGCATGTGATAAAACTCTCTCTCCCCCCGTCGTACAGCCTCACTTAATTTGCGCGAGCAGGATACAAGAGGAACAGGCTTTTCCTCCCATATCCTTCCCGCGCACATTAAGTGAGGCTGTACGACAAAAAGAGAGATAATTTCACCGCATGCCACTGATATATATTATATATACATAGTACCGTTTACCATGCATACTTTCTTTTTGATCTTTCGATTTTCGATCTTTGCTTTTCGATATTTGCTTTTTCGATCATTCGACCTTTCGATGCCGTGATGTAGACCCGTACATTTTATGTGTGTGTGTGTGTGTGTAAAGATTCAATTTTTTTTGTAAATAATAAAATTTCGTTCGAATTTTATTTAAAATTTTAATTTAATGTTATCTGCCGTAAGAAAAAGTTAATCCTGGAAACGGTTTTTACTTTGTATATACATATATACATAATTAAGTCGTTTTATTTTGACTATTTGAATATTTAAAAATGTATTTTTAATCATTTCATTAAATAATAATATAAAACGAATTTTAATGACTGAATTTGCATAACCAATTAAATATAATTTATGCTTTTTTTATTTTTATCAACATGAAAAGCGTTTAAAACACAAATTAAGATTTTATTTGAATAATGTCTGGTTTTATTTTGTAAAGATTCTATTTAATTATTTTTTTTGTTACTTTAATTTTTATTAATTAACTTTCCATAAATGAAAATGTTTTTGATTTTCTTAAAAAATGATCCATATGTATGTATCTACTTATGTGTTTAGTATGTTCATATGTATACATTAAATAGTTATTCATATAATGTATGCAATTATAATTCAAATTTATAAATTCTGAAAGATTATAAATTCTGTTTTAATTTTTTTTCTTATATAATATATATATGTATAGCTCAGTGGTTGCGTTTATGTTTAACACCAAGAGATTATTGGGTTCGATCGTAATCTATATTTATTATCTGATCATTGGGCTTATCAGATCATTGTTGAAACGGTTCCTTAAAATTGGCAAAAAATCATCCTACCTGCTGTCACAAATCTTCTGTATTATGTATGTACAATTTGTAAAAAAACATGTTTAAGTCTAAAAATCCATAGATGTCTCAATGGATTAATTAATTGTTAATTTCGTGTTCTTCAGCTTCTCGAAATATAGTGATTTATGTAATAAAAATGCTGCATTGTTTGTAATTAATTGTCCAGGAAGGCGCATTGGGCCTGTCAAGCCTTCTTTAAAAAAAAAATTTAAAAATTAATTAAAATAAATATGAATTTGAAATCATATTCAAATAGTGGTGACAAATAGTAGGTAAGATGGTATTTGCAAATTTGATGAGGAACTGTTTCAACAATGAAATCGGATAAATTCGCAAGCTGATAGGAAACGATAAATTGGCAAGCTGATTTGGAGTCGCAAATATCCAAGTCTGCAGAAATACTCCGAATAAATTGTTTTCAATCAAGGTCAACTCAGGGCTTGTACCCAGGATAATACACACCCTATACAATACAATGCATATCCTTTAAATACAATAGAATACCATACCCTTAACAAGAAAATATGATATAACAGGTACGATTTCCGACACGGGGCCCCTCGAGTAGTCCGGGCCCTGGAACTTTACCCCGGCTCCCCCCCTCTTATTGGCCCTGTTCCCCATAAGAGGATTGCTCAAACAAGTACAGCTCACACGAGGATTCCACACACAGGAAACGAAATAATATACATATAATAAATAAAAACTTTGAACAACTACAGGCAATCCTCTTGTGGGGAATAATAAGTTTGCTTTACGCTTTTACCACCGCTTGTTTGTACGTATCTTCGTCATTGACTACGAATGGCTACAACGAGCGTGAGAACGGAACTCAACATTCTGACGTAGCGATTGAATTTTTAATTTTTTAGTGTAATTTGAATAGCGAAGGTTTGTTTTATGGCTCGGCGTGTCCGTCGTAAATAAAATATTTATACAGGTCGTGTATGGTGGGATTTATCCCTTCGCAAGTTGGAGATAGCGGTCGTAACGCGGAATGACTTGACCGCGCATTGCCAATTAGTTCCTTTTGGTATACAACACGCATGAAATCATCCCGGTCTTGTGGTCGACACCCACCCACCCACGCACGCACGTACTAACCATACTCAGTTCTATTCTTGACACTGCATATCTTGTATTGTACATAATACAATATTATACTATACAATATTATACTCGTAACTCGAGTGAACTTTCAACATTCTCAATGTATAAACTATGTCGAATTATTATTATACATACATTGGAAGTGTGGGTTGCGGTAAGTTTATTACGATTCGGAGGCAATCGATCGCTCATCGTTACTTAATAATTTTGCCGTTTTGTGGACGTACGGTTAATTTGTGCGGAAAACGCTTAATGTGAAAATGATGGCGCGTTTGTAAGTACGATCGATCGGTCTTTAGCTACATAATTTGATTATCGTTGGTGTTGTATTCACTTTAAAGTGTTTAGATTCCTTGATTGGCTGTTAATGTATTTTGAAAAAATAGAAAGTCCTATTTGACTTATTTGATTCAAAAATCTTTTTATGCTGCTCATTGTAAAGGAAATTCCGAACGTTTCACATTTTTTGTATGTGCCTGGTCTCGCTTATTTTTAATTAAATGTTAAATATGTATTTTTACACACTTACACCATCATAGACGATTTGATCGAATTGTATTTTCCAAAGTTTGATTCAGGAATGTGAATAATTGAATGCTTCGCAACTCCGATTAAGATTATTATCATATTTTTTTAATTATAACTTAGTTTAGATTTAGATTTAGATTTTAATAAAAATCTAAATCTTAACTACATATTTTACATTTACAATTTCCGACACTAAAACAGCATTCAAATATGATTTTTATTTACAATATAGCGTATTGAAATTGATAAATTGAATTTGCATGCATACATATCGTTGGCTTGGTGCACAGATATTGTATGTCTATTTTTTGAATTTGTATCAAATTTAAAGTTTGTAGATGCTGGAATAATGCAGGTTTTGCCTTTCAAGGTAATTTATGTATACCACATAAATTACAATTCGATACAAATTCAAAAATTGACATACAATATCTGTGCACTAAGGCATCGATATGTACATACATATATGTACAAATGTATGTATCTTTGTATTGTTAAACCGATACTCCATTAGTTCATATTCATAGACATACAGTATTCAATTTGGTCATAACAATTTATTGTGTGAATATTTAAATGTATTTTGTATTTTGACATATATAATAATGTATGTATATTGATTTTGAAATACTTAAATTGTATGAAAAAAAAAGTGTATTATCCACAGTCGATTTTTTTCCTTTTAATGTTAATACGGGAACTTTCCTTTTTTGCGGTTTTAGGTACTTACATGGAAATCGATTTTCATTCGATTCGTACATATAAAGGGACTATGCGCAGTCAGCCATTTCTGTTTTCCGGTTTTGTCAGCAATCTTATTTTCATCTTTGCTCCTCTTTTATGACGTTTCAGATTCGGACCTTTTCTCTTTCTTGAATTCACCATTATACATACGTATATGTTTTTATTTAGACGTATTTTTTACGGTTAATTTGGCGTGCTTTTGTTTGACGTTGCGCTAAGCACGATTGAAAGATCAGTATATGTGTCAAAATTACTGTTGTTCGGCCAGATTTGCATACATCAAATCGAGGCATTCGACTATCCGAAGATGAGATGCCTCAGAGGGTATTCGGAACGGGGATGGTGGTTCTTCATGCGAGATGGGATTGTTCGCTTTGCGCGGATTTGATCGCGTCAAGTTTTGCATGTGCAATGAGGCGATCACCGACGCCTTCAGATTATTCGATTGCGGCGGATTTCCAACAAAAACGAGCACAATATAATATATGTATGTATGTGTGTTTCAAGTGAATGTTCAAATATATTATTGTAGGTTTATTATTAGTTTAAAGGGTGATTTATTATTTTTACGGGCCATTGATTAAATTGTATTAGTCGATATTTATTTATTGGCGGTGGAGTTTTGCAATTTCTGAATAATTCGCCGAATTGATGGGTTTGTAGTAAGCGGGAGTTTTTGCAAACAATTAGTGACAGATCGTTCCGGCACCTATTCCATTCAACTTTTTACCCGCGGGGTCGACCATTTATGCTGCTAACGACCTAATTTCGCACGTTCGATGGACGAACGGCCCTTTTAATACAATCAATTTAAATTGGGAGACGGAGATGTGGGGTTCTGGAGGGTAAGCGTGATTTTACCACCCACTTCTCCCCCCCCCCGCAATCCGTTCAAGAACTTTCGATTATATCACATATTTGCTCGATTGAAATACATTGGAACAATGTCGATCGAAACAATTCACATAATCTCTATTTTATTATTCTTACATACATACATATGTATATGTACTAGTGGTGTGTTGTCGTTGGACTAGAGGGGCTAGGCTAGTCTAAAATTTAAAAATTTCAACAATCCAATTACAATAAATTTAAATCGCTATCCATATTGATATTATAAGTTCAGAAACCGGAATCGGACCTACTTGTGGTAGCGGTAGTGGATTGTTATGATATGGTCTGCTGCGTCGTTCGCTTGCACGGACTCGTCTCTTGGAGCATTTATGGAATTTTCTGATTTGTGTTTAAACATAATTTTTAAACTTTTTTTTTATTAAAATTACATATTTATGTTTACACAGAAGATTTTGAGTGCAAATATGAGTGACTCGGCTCACTAAACGATTCTCTCATAAAAAATCAGTGCGGAGCGCGCGGAAACAAATAACGAGGCCTTGGAATGTTCTACTCTCGATCAATTGTTTGACAAATCATTCAGAGGATAAATTTTTGAAGACAAAACAGATGTTATTTATAAAGTTAGGCTTCTTAGGATATTTCTATTAGCAAAAAAAATAAAAATTAAACCAATCATGTCAAGATGGATTATTATATTTCAAAAATTAAAAATATTTTTTTGTCCATTCCTTGTCCCCCGTTTTGAAAGTCACAGGATGCCACTGACATGTGCATTGAATAATTTCCTATACATATATACGAAATATCTATAAATTTTATCTTTTGTTTTGCATTTTCATTTACTGATCGAAATCGAAATTTGTGGAGGTTCTTTCTACATATGATCCTGTTGGATCATTCTTCGGGTAATGACTCGAACATTTTTCTTTCCGATAGCTATTTGATTAATGTTTGCACCTATTTTTTTCTTATTCGTGTCCTTTACGACTCATGATTGTGATTGCTAAAATTTGTGACGATTATATTGTTATTGTCTCTGTACTCACGATAATTATATTTATTATCACATTTTCTTTCTTTCAAAATTTGTATACGATGATAGGTCAGGTCGGCACGGGTTTTATTAAATTAATGCACTACATATGTATTATATGTAGACTTATGAGTGTTTCATAAATCGAATTGTAAGCTGGTTTACATATGTACGTATATTAGGTTGTTAATAATAATCAGAATTTTGTCCATTGCTTAGGCAATGGTGCGCATATTTATGTAGATAAGATGTAATTTCACCCCTTAACTGAGTTTTTTTAAAGTCGATTCATTTCATTGGAATTTTCAAGCCTGAAGTATACATGTTGAGAAGTTTCGTTAAAATAGTTAGTCTGGTTTTCGAGAAAAATTTGTCTAATACATATCATATACATACGTACATATATTACATATATAATATGGACAAACTATTTCGTTTAAAATTAAAAGACGGATTAGCTCGTTATAAATATAGGATATATGTACATATGTATGTATGTATTTTGGTGTTTTTGAAACTTTTCTTATCACCAGAGTTCTGTCATTCTTCGAATTTATTTCTAATTATAATCGTCGCAAAAAATACTGACAAGTTAATTTAAAATATGCAATAATTTGACTTCCGGTTGAATGTCGTTACATTTAACATTAACGATGTTTTTCTCCAGTTAATATTTCATGCACATTGGCCTGCTTTTCGCTGAAGCGGAACGCGCCAATCCCATCCGGAAAATTCCTGTCTTTTTGATATTCCCTCTCGTTCTGTGTCGTTGTCACAATCGTTAAGTCGTGCTTTCATGAATAATAGATGCACTTTTGAGTGAAAGGGTTTGATTACCCCCCCCCCCCCCCTTCTTCACCCCTTATTCCCCATCTCTTTCAGCTGAATGTATAATTTTCAGTTATATCTATGTATACGTGCATTCGCTTTTTTTCACTCGACCTTTCCTTGTAACCAGCCAGATATATTAAAAATTGAATTGTTCCAGTTCTGCGCCATATGACTTTTTGATTATTTTTGCGATTTTAATTTGAACGCAGGACGAATTGTAAGTACGAGGGCATTTTGGACCGCGACGGGTGAATTATCGCATAAATTTATTCAAATTAAACGCAGACCACTCTTGGAAAATCACAGACCTAAACTGATTATGCGGCCAGTGGTCGTCTATCATGGGTCTCCCGTGGGAGATGTTTCCGAGGGCCTCGACGGTCCCATGTCCGTCATACGAGCGACCCTCACACAACACGCTCCTCCCCACGAATTACCATTTTTGCCTATACATATATGATATAATACATAGTATGTATGTACATTGTGTGTGTATTCCTCCAAACGAACAAATAAAAAGTTTGCCGCCAGCTTCTTTCGCATATTGGAAAAATTTAAACTTGCACTGTAAAGTTCCTCAAAGTATTTACATACATTTCAACTACTTTCGCGTTTTTTGTAATGCGCATTGTTATGAAAAATGTTTGTGAGTTTCTCATAAATTGACTACAAATTAAACTAAATACACACATGTAGGTACATACCGATTGTTGATTGGTCATTCAGTTACAATTGAGTACATTCATGGAAACCTTTGTCATAGAAGAAAATTCGCCTCTTTGTTAGTGCAAATCATAAAATACGGCGAACCTGTACATAAATACATTTGTAGATACCTATGTATATCACAATCAAAGCTATAAAATTATAACCGCAAATTAAATCGACACCGCTAGTAGTCCTTTGGTTCGATAAATTTAAACTGGGTAGAGCCTTTTATTACCGCGGACCAAATGTGGTCAGCATATCCTAATGAATTACGTATAGGGGTGTATGAATTAGACATAAAACGTGCGGTAATAACGGCCCCCTGGAAAAAACCCGTTAACCGTAGGATTTCCACTTAACACTTTTATTGCCCTAGCACTAACACCCACACTTCTTTAACGATACCCGCCAAAGTAAACATTGGAGAGGAAAAAAAGGGCATCACATAACGAATTCCGACAAAGCCTCCGTGTCGCGTTTCCTCTTCTCCATAGATACGAGCTCAATATTTAAATCTGACGGGAAAAGCGGATGGGGCAAAAAAAAAACGGAATGAAAATGGAAAAGTGACGGAAAGGACGCGTGTTTTTAAAAACTCGACTAATAAAATAATCCGATTTCACGCATTATTCACTTCCCGCGCGCAATAAATAATCCTCGAGCTACCCTCGACTATTCCCCGTAATCCTCCAGAACGGACGGGCGGGGATGAAAATTAAAAAATGCCCCTATCCTCTCATTTTTCGCCCGCCCTTTAGCCGTCCTCCTCGATTAAACGTAAACGCCGAAACGTTTAATAAACCGCACCATGTTTCCTTTCTTTTATTAAAAAAAAAAACGAATTAAAATAAGACCGGAGAGGTTAAGAGGGGAAAATCGTGGAAAAATCGACCACAACATCTGTTACTGATTTTTGTTTTATGTACTAGTAGCAGTTTGATATAACTGCTCCTATAGAGCTGTCATATTAAAAAAATATTTTTAATTGAAATTTAAACTGACATTTTACAGTTTACAATTTATTTATTTGAAACTTTAGTTGCATCTGCCGTAGGCCACAGCGTGGTGCACTGGTAGTTATTGCATAGTTGTAGACAGGTCATGGGTTCAAGTCCATCTAAATACTCTGCTGGCGAGGTATTGTGGTTTTTAAAAAAACAGATCGATAATTGTTGAGACGAATCCAATAAATCGGTATCCTCCCACTCGGTTTCTCGCAAATTCGAGTTATTAGCAATTGTTGAATTTTATTAATAAGTTGCCTACATATGTACATAACATACTATGATAATGTAATGTGTCGCCTTGAGATAATTCCTGTCATAGCACGTATGATGTACATATGTATGTACTAAATAAATATTAGGAAAATAATTGTGGTAGACGTGAGAAAAATGATTTTTTTAAAGACTTTACTTCAGGATTTACGTACATACATATATTGATAAAATTTTATTGATGTAAAAGTCTACTTTCTGTCAAAGTGCAAATTTTTTAAATGCTCGTTTATAATTTTCCGATATTTTTAAACTTGACAAAATAAACCACTACAAAAATTAGACTAATTTAGATTTATATATTTTTATTACGTTTTAGTTATAATCTGATTATAAGCGATTTTTCAGATATAAAGGTACATTCCTATCTTTAGTATTTTGGTAACATGTCAATAGAAAGTGTTCTAAGAGATATTTGTAATAATGAGCTAATTGTTCTCTCATGATACTACTTCAACTTGTTGGGATAATAATATGTAGATAAAGTAATAGCTTTATTCACCCGACCTCTCAGAATTTATCTCTGAATAATTTAAAAGACATGTCGGAACAACTATGGAGGTCGTCCTTCACAGGTATTAAACGTTGTATTCGTAAACAAGGCTGCTATAAACGTAGATAGATATTATATGAAAGTTTTTCACCCATGTTTGATTCGGCTTCAGCTCGGTCGTGTTTATCCCACTGTAGATTTGCTTAAAGTGTTTAATTTAAACTCGGTCGTTTGGCTATCGCTCGTCTTCCCTGGGGGCGGATTCGGGTCCTTTGCGCACGCCCGTCGAGTCCTTCGGTGACACGTTAATTAGGCCGGACCAGGGCCAGACCCAGAAATCACACCGGCCCTAATCGACAATTACGCAAATGGCCGGCCACGTACAAAGCCTTCAAAAACGGTGTGAAGCGCCGCCGATCAAATATTTACAATCATTAGACGGACCCCTCCCCCTCGACCCGGCACTCTCCCACACTTGCGACGCCAGAACTAATCGAATTAAATTCGGATGCTGCGGCCTTTCTCTCCCATTGCGCCCTCTCCAGACGCTTTTTATCGACGCTCATTGTCGACCCTTAAACGCCTGAAACAATATTTGTACGGGTTGTTTCGCGCTTTCGCCTCAACTCGATTTTGCTTGAACTTGCAATCAGTTCGTTACGTTCGTTCTGGGTGTTTCTGTATTTGGGTATGCGCGGAACTTATCATTATTAATTTATATCAACGCGTGTAGGTACTTTTTGCACATCGTTTTATATCCATTGATTTGCTTATACAAAATGTCTAAAATATATGTACATATGTATACCATTACAACATAAAATAGTTATTACATATAATGATCATTTTAAGCATAGATTTTTACATACCTCTTCTTATTTTAGAATGAAGATATATTTCAAAATAGTTTGTAATGCATAAAATTTGAAGCTATCCTAATAAATTAAATATTTTAATTTTTATGTTTTTTTGTCATATATCATGTGATTAACGGCATTTTATTATTTTTTATTACTTTTATCTGTCGATGTTGTTTTCTTTTGTTTTTATATGATGTATTGAAATGAGTTTTTAACTGTAAATAAATAAATATTGTTCGCTGCATCGCGAATTGACACTTATGCGCATGCGCTGACTTATAATATTATTTTACGGGAAAAATGTAAACGTTCATTTTATGAAATAAATGTGCATTAAAAAAGTTTCTGTACATGTCGCGAATATCAAAATACGAACCGACAACGACCAACGCTTCTCTCTACTGGATTCCTTCTTTTTTACTCTTCAGCTTGCAACCTTCGACACCTACGAGCTTGGCTTCGACTCTACGACCTGACATCGTCATTCATATTCATACGTAATACGTAAACAAAAGTAAACACTTTAAACAGTTGACAGTTTTCAATAGCGTAAGACTGCAGCGTTGCCACTTTTTGTATCTATTCTAATTCTAAAATCTATTTATTTGAATAATTGTTTCATATTTTTTAATGGCTACTATTTTAGCATTATAATGTCAAAATATTTTATTCGATGCACAATACGAGATTGTTTTTTTTTAAGATACAAAATATTTCTCTCAGTGTACAGTTAAATCGCACCTTTATTTTATTTGTACTTTTGATTTTGATTGAATAGTTTGTTGTTCGCGTTTACGTTACAATGTGCACGAGCCCACAAGGCACTAGTATATATGTATGTATAACAGGTACATACCTAAATGTATAAATTGGTGTATTATATATTGTAAATTTTAGCATATCATAAATTGCTAGTAATACTGGTCCCAATTGCCGTCGTTTTAATCACGACTGATTATTGTCCTTCATTTATCATTCGACCACCGAGCTGTACTGCTTCCTAATTTCCTTCCTTGAATTAATCGGCACACTTTCAATGCCTTTCTAGATCTTTAGTATTTGCTCTCAAGAAATGCAGAATTTTTCTCAGCTTTCTCTTCAAGAATGAATTCATTGATATGTTTGCTATTCCGCTTAATTTATTATCAGTATACAACTGACATCATCCTTTATTATTGTTATGAAAAAAAAAACGTTCCTTTTAAACGGGCAGTATTATATTTTTTGATTTGCTAATTTATTGTGTATAATCAAAACTAGAACTACTTGCATAAATTTGTATGATAAACACTTTTCAAGGAGCTATTTATTGCACATAGTTGTACAATATATGTACATATATGTAGATATGCTAGTTCTCAACCAATTTTATATAAGGAAAGTGAAACAAATTACAAATTGTAAAACCCAACCTGTTATGCAACAACTGCAGAGCTAAAATCCTTTCGAGATCGAATCTTACCGAGATACAGTTCAATACACATTTCCGAATGCTACTTTTAACGCGCAATTTATCACAGCATACATTAGTGTGCGTAGTTTTTAGTAATGCACTGCTTTAAATACGGCACACTGCAGTTTCTAAATTTGTTTTTTTCCACTCTACCGTATGCACTATGTACATTGTACCACTACGAAGTATGGTGTGTCGGGGAAAAGCATTTCAGCGTAAACACGTAAGTGCACTTGATACAAATCGACCGATAGAATGGGAAGGTTTTGGTATCGGTCAGTTAGGTAAATACATGCATGTTTTTTCTGCTTTTATATTTTGTATTTAATAACCTATGTATACGGTTTTCAATTTGATGTTGACAACTCGAGTTGTGTTATAAATCATAGCACTTTTCACGGGTGCTGCTCTGCGTCGGTTGTCTCGAATTCTCTTTCGTATATATTATTGCAGGTGCCGTCTTGATATGATTTTATCGCGTGTGACTTGTTCCCAGAATTGTTTCAGGTCCTTACTAAATTTTCTCTCAAGTGTATCCTTGCATGTTTGTTATTATTATTATTATAATTTGTACAAATATATCATTTTAAGGAGCACATTTTACTTGTCATCTACATATGTACATACATATATAATTGCATAAGTGTCTGTTTTCTATTATGTATATCGATTTAAACTTACATCGTTGATTATTAGCACTACATTTTATGAGTCGGCTTTTATATTGAACAAAAAAAGATTCGCAAAGCTGTGGTTGCCAAAAAATTACTCACACAAAATTAAGTTTTATTCTACATAGTTCTTTGAAATTTTCAACGGTCGAACGTAATGTTTTGGTTAGTTTTGAAATAGATTATGAAGTTTTTCCTGATTCTTGTGTGCATGAATGAATGTAAATGTTGTTGTGTAGGTTTTGTGCCATGACCCAATCGTAGAATTGATTCAGCGAGTATGTATTGTTCGCTACTTGCCGCTTTTATTTTAAGTTATATACATAGTTCGAAGCTTTCATTTCTAAAGCAGTGGATTGCGGCACTTCTTTGTGGAGAACTTGGTCGGATTATCGAAATGGTTTTCTTTTGTGTGGCACTAGTTCGGACAGAGGTCGTTTTTGCAGGAGACATTTTGTCGACATGTTGCTCTTTTCTTGACATTTATATTATATGTTATTAGATATATGTATATAAAATTCGATATCGCATTGTTGGATATTTATTATATCAATTACTTTAAAACCATTTCGTCGGTGCGGAATTGTGTGGAAAAGGTTTTTCCTTTTTTTGACACGCGCCTGTGTGTGCGCGCGCGAGAAAAGGGTCTATAAATCCCTTTTCATCCTATTGACAAGCAGGGTTTATGGGTGCGAAAATCTTAGAAATACCCGGGAAAAACCTGATTTTTAATATGTCGATAAATATTTACACTGCGCTTCTATATTGCGCGTATTATTATACAAAGTACCCGACTTTTTATGCGATTTGTTCCTTCGTAGCTATTTTCTATGTGTAAAATGTATTCATATTATATTTGTCGAGTGATTCTCATCTGAATTCTTTGTCAATAAGAATGATGAAGAATTTCATTACTATTTGCAATATAAATATTGAAAACTCGCATAAATATACATATCATAAAATTTATTTAAAATGCTATTATTTTTATTTTATTCACTTTTTTTATTGGGTTTTTATTGATTCGATACCCGTCAAAAGTTTTTTTTTATTATTTACGATGTATTCGTAAGCTATGGATGTGTCTTGAACAAACTCATTTCACCATGATTGATAGTTAAATCAAATTATTTGAATTCAATTTTATATATTTAATGAACATTATAAAATTGATACATATTTAGTCATATATAAAATCAGCATCTACCTATATATGTATTTATTTATATTCGGGAAAGGCGGAAAAACCGGTAGACCCAAGGGGTTTGATAATCATACAGTAGTACAGAAATACAAATAATAAGGTAATGAAAAAAAAAAATTAACAAAGAACACCGAAAAGAAAATATATTAACCATTCAAAATATGTAGATGAAAATAATACAACAGGAGAAAATACAAAAGATATAAACTGAACTTTAAAAAAAAGTAAGAACGTAAGTTTATTTTTAAAAAGGTTTAAGTTAATAATTCATCGGATCGATCATTCCAAACTTTATTTGAAAAGAAGGATTCTCTAATTATTTTTTAATATATTTATATACATACATACATATTAAGTTTAACCACTTTCATTTTAATGCGACATCAATATCGCATTAAAATGAAATGCTTTTTTGTATTAAATCAACATTACTATTTCTATCTGGTATTTATTGTATGTATGTATGTATGTATACAGGGCCGCTGAGAGCAATCTCGAGCCCTGAGAAAAATAATTCCGTGCCCTATAACAAATTTCCAAATATCTTATAGATATATTTTTGATATGCGAAAAATCTATCAGAACTATTTAAAAAATAAAAAATGTTGGTTGTTCTTTTTTAAAATAATTGAATAAGAAAGTTAACGATTAACAGGTACGATTTCCGACACGGGGCCCCTAAAGTAGTCCGGGCCCTGAAACTTTACCCCGGCTCCCCCCCCCTCTCAACGGCCCCGTATGTATGTACATATTTTTGTATTTGATAGAACATTTCTTCGTTTACAAAAGTGCAATGGTTAAGATTTACATGGACTTTGAATTAAGGAGACATGTATGTATGTACGTACATATGTGAAAAACTTATACACATAGGATATTCTAGTAAGTTTAGTTCCTTACGTGAACTATGGTTTCGAGCTTCTCGTCGATGGAAAACTTGGTTACTGTAAACTTTTACTGCGTCCGTGTGGAGCAAGTGGCAGTTGTTTACTTTTAACCGAGCTAAGAAACTATCACAGATCTGATTAGGATTGATTCTGCAAACTTCCGGTCGTCGCCTAAACGCGTCCGTATGTCGAAGTCGCAAATACACATACAGTACGAGAGGATGTGTAGGATCTTCCAGAGGGGAGGGGAGGGGGGGGGGGGTGTTCGTTTACCGCACTTACTAATTGCCGCGACCTTAAAACTCGCTCTAAACTAACTTTTCATTGTTTATCCGGTTAGTGCTGATGCCGCGCGTGTTTATTTACGAGGGGCAAATTATTCAGCGGCGAAAAGGCGTCCCCTTCCTGTTTGTCCTGGCAGGATTTTGCCGTTCTCCCTAAAGCCAATTCCCAGACCAAACACACCTACTGCCCTTTGTTTCGTGGGTCCTCTCGATTGGATTAAACTCCGCGTGGATGTGTGCTATCGCCACTTTGACACCTAACCCCCTTTGTGCATGTATGTATATATGTATATATTTCGGGTATTCAATTAATATTTCACGTTTCAGATGAGATTTTTTTACTAGAATCGTATTCGGGTCGGAAATGAATATTATTTCAATGTGAAATTCTCGTTCTTTCGTTTTAGAGGCGCACAGCGTGAAGTTTTCGACGTAAAAGTATTTTCTTTTGAGATGTTCCGAGTTTTTAAATTGCGTCGATGAAACTGGAAAACGAAGTCAATAGTCGAAAAGTAAGTTTTTCCGGAATATGATCTCGAAATTCAAACACAAATTCGCCCTTCAAATTTCCTAATAGAATAAATCATTCGAGCGTATCGACTTTTACGACTTTTACCGAGCTATGTATGTAAATGTGTATTATTTATTTGTTCGGAGCGAGTGAAATTATAATACATACAATGTGTTACAGAAAATTTATGCTCAAACAAAGAAAGTTTTCACCGGTGAAACGAATAGGCACATTCGTGACCGGTCACTATTGTTTCACAATATGACGATAATTTTTGGAATTGCCTTTGAAAAGCGCTCGTTTGTACACACTGCTGGTGTCAAAGTTAACAATGAGAGTCGTGTGGCCCGTCGACGATAGCAGAATTGCATAATAATGCACTTTTTGTGTGAAATGCACAATGGATATGAGAATCGACAATAACTCGCTGGGAAATTTATAACACTAACGAGACGCCGTGTATGAATTGCACAATAAATTTCACGCCTGTGTTTGCTCTTTACGGAGAAATTGCATAGTTTAAGGTCATGAGATTATTTATCTATTGTCTACATACATAATACCGTTTTTATTTTTAGGCAAAACAAAAAATTATCAACATTCTCTGTATATTGTATATACATTCATACATACATACATACATACATATGTATGTACACATGTTGTTTTTCTATTATTATTTTATGTTTATTACCCACTATTGACCTAGTACGCGTCAAACTTTACACTCAATATTAGGGCTATTTTCAATTATCTGTTAAGGTCAGAATTATCAACGAATCAGGATAGGAAATATAATAAGTAAAACTTGTCAAAATATTTTTAATAATTAATAACCATGCTAAATAAATTTGAAAAATGTCTTAATTTCACTTCTGTGACAAAATCCTCACGGACGTAACGCTCAATGACACAACGCGCATGACATAACGCCCACGTGAATATTCACTGATAAAACGCCCACGTGGCAAAACGTTAACGGAATTAATCGTACATACAAAAACGTTATTATTAACAAAAATATATTCCAAAATTCAATTTAACGTTATTCTATCACAGATTAATAAATAAAATATATATTAGATAAACAAGTTTAATCTCAATTAATTCACATATTAATTTTATTATAATATTTTTTTATTCCTTCGTATTACATATATTAATAAGGATTTTTGAACAGTTACAATTATTTTTTAATTGGTATTAATTATAAATGCTTTTATATGTAAAATAATCAACGGGATTATATAATATTATTGTTGTGTAGCTAATATACATATGTACATATGTATGTTCAATTCATTATCCAATATTTCATTTTACATTTTAATTTTTGTATCAACAGTACTATTATTAAACGATTGTAAGTTTTTTGAAGTATGGAAATAGAATACAATAAAACAAATAAAATGAATGTTCGGAAAGTTTATCCAATATATGTATATATATAATTGATAATGTTAGTCAAGTATTACGCACTAGAATCCGATATCGAGGCGGGTGTTGTCAACTAAAATCGAAGTACTTAAATTATTTGTATTTTTTTTAATAAATGCTCCGCAATCGAATCGAATAATACGAAGGAATAAAAACATCTTATAATAAAGTTTATATTTTGTGTATAAATTGAGATTAAACTGTTTTATTAAAAATAGTGTATATGTAGTGCATAAATGGATGAGGAATACTGGATTTTTTTTGAATTGGCTTATTATTTACATACATTTATACCGTGTTATGATATCATTTCAAATACATTTTTCATAATCACGTGTGCATACTTATTAGTCTCCACGAGATACGTAAACTGAACGGGTCAATATGGTCGTTCGACTTTTAATTGAAAATATTGTTAAACGAAGCATCAGAGTAGCTCGAGGGCGTCAATCGAGTTTCTCGAATGTTTCGTTTGATTACGTTTCGTGGGAGGACGAACCCTCCCCTCGGGGCCCTTTTATAATGTATTAAAATATTCCTTGTTAAGTTAAAAAGCTTTGACGCGTAATTCATTACAAAGTTTATCTCCCAGGGCCTGCGCGCGCTCGTCCTGCGGCCGCGCCGAACAAAGGCATCTCCTTTATTTCGACTTGTTTACATCATTCATCCGTGGTGGGCGTTTGAACCGAGTCAAGATGCCAGAAATCGTGGTTAACCCCACTACTGTCTCCTTTTTTCAGGACACACGAACCCTTCCCTTCATTGTCCTTTCGATTCGTCCTCATTTGTATGGCGCATGCGTGGAGCGTGTGCTCGCATCCGTCGCACGACGATTACGACCGACGAATACTTTATTTATGTTTAGAAATGTGCTTTTTTTTTAATGAAGGGATTCTTTTAACTTGTGCGAGCATCTGTTTTTTCAATTTGTTCAGTATTTCACAGGAAATAATTAATATGAAAGAGAGGAAGCTTTAGTGAAGTGTTTTTTTTTCTTCTCAAGGCAAAATTAACGAGGAGGCTAAAGGTGCGAACTAGATTGTTTTCCAGGTGAGGCAATCTGTAAACTTTTACTACGAGGGTAACCTCCAGAAGCGGCCGACGAAAGGCGGATTATAATTCATCGCTAAGAGGGTGGGTGGTGGCGGAATGAATTTGAGGGGGGTGGGGGCCGTCGGCATAATTAAACGGTAGCTCTGAATTGAATAAAGTAATAATCGTGTTGGAAATGTATATATTGATTATAAATTCTGTTAAATACTGATGGACAATTTATACTATGATTAAAATATGTCGCATCAGTTCCAATTTGACCGTTGTCAAATTATAATTATTCTGAATTACGATCGCTGTGAAAATTGGGTATGTAGCAAGATATATATGTATATAATTTTATATTAAATTTCCGCCCGTTAAAAGATCAGAGTTAAGGCTGACCTTTCGGAAGTCACGTTACATCCGTTTAATTTTTATTTTATATTTTCTGTCATGACGGTTCTTAAATTTCGCATTTTTTCTTACGACACGTATCCGAGTAATATACTACGTGTTATTTTACCAGAGCGACATATTAAATTCATTTTTCTTCTCAAGTATAACTTTTAACGTGAAAGGGGAATTAAGTCCTCTCCAAAGTAGACGAGAATACCGGTAATTTATAATTCTTAATAGATATTGAACACTTAAATATGATGTTTCTTATTTTTAATTGCTGTGACATATTTTATTAGTCCGTTATATGGAAGTATAGTCAACGTTCTTCCTATATGTTAACTCTACCTCCATTTAGAATTCCATTTTTCCCTACGTTCTTTCCGGACGAAGAATCAGTAAAAAACAAAAAAAAATATTAAGAACATAAATTGCAGTTATGCATTTTCGTGTATAAATATTACGTTCATCACAGGACGATTCTTAAAAGTCCTACAATGAAGTCCTACTATCACAGGTTCATCTTTGATTACAATATTTGTTAAGATTTAACTTTGGATGAATTAGCCCTTGATAAACAGTTGTATGTAAATATGTACATATATGAATCGACTTTAGATATTTTATACCTACATAATTATGTACATACTCGTATGTATATACCAGGAAGGCCTAACAGGTAAACCTCAATGTGCCTTCCTGGTCAATTATAAACATCGATAAACAATTTATAGAGCAATGTTACAGAGCATAATAGATACATCTATACATAGATAAATTAGCAAATTCGAGATGCTAAAAACTCTAAAAAAATGTGAGAAATAGGACAAGGTTGCAAATTTTTTGGAACCGTCTCAATGAAATCAGATAAACTGGCAAATTCTGATCGATCGACCAGAATATATCCAAGGTCACATATCCGAGGTCTGGCCAGGGATTGAACCCGTGACCACTCAGTTTAAAGCATTACACGCTTACCGGATATATGCTGCTGATTATGAACAGTTAATAGAGTTAGTTAACGTTATTTTGCAATTTTGCGTCAATTAAAAAATCCTCAACCAACATCCGGCAAATTGACCGAATGCAATTTCTCGATTGTCAATTTTTATTTATACTAGTTTTAATTTCGAAAAATTTACTTAGTACCTATCATACACATAATCTTAACTGACATAACATGATATATGTACATGGTTTTAACCAAAATTATAAAAGTAGGTGTCTCGGAAGTTACGCAGCTCGGACACTAGCACAGTTCCGAACACTCGAGGGCTAAATTTCCAAGAAAGAACTGACTCGACAACGACACACTCAGTTCGATTTTATCGCATCGAACTCGGATGCAATTCAAACCCCGTCGGATCATTGGACGCTTGTTCCGTGATCTGCTTGCGCGGCAACAAAGGATTGTCCCACTTTATTGTCTCATCTTTACGGCTCCGGAGCGGCCTAAGAGTCCCGTTTTACCGTCCCTCAGATTTGATTATTTAAAGCCCCCCCTAAGAAGCCTTATTTATTGGCCTCGACGCACGGGGATTAACCTCATCGCATTAGCGCCGCTACCGCTACCGGCATTCATCTCATTCAACCGATTGAAATTCCCCGTCTACTAATATAATTGGGAAATGCTGATTTATTTGCCCCTGTCGTCTTGGCGTGCGCTCACGTCGAAGACGAGTTACATTCTTGCGTTAAGTGCGGTTTCCCATATACTATTTCCACTCTGTACCTACGTACACACATATGTGTAAATATAACACGTAGATCGTGTATTGTGCGTACACAAGCTAGATGCCAGTGGTTGACTGTACCCTTGTTTTGGCGTGTGTATGTGTAATGGCAATCGAATTACGCTAACCCAACAACAGCGCGCTTAAAAGCAAAACAATTTATGCTTCACTTCCATTAAAATATTTACATACATTGGCGTTTGTAACAAAACACAGCGGCGGAAAGCGGCTTTCTAGCATTAATCGAATTAATTGACTTGGCGGAGCACGTGTCGCATTACACACACCTACGAATTGTATTGATTTGTGTGTTTTAATTTTTTTTTAACTCAGGTCGTGCAGTCTTAGAATTACGAGCTTTGTAGTCAGTCCATTTACATATAAATAGTAAAAAAAAATGTAAGGGAATAGATGTATGATTCCTAAAATCTGTGGATTGATATGCGCCAGTTGATGGTGTTGGGATACGTACTGAGAAAGCTAGAAAATGTTAATTAGGGGAAGGTGAAGGAACCATTGTTTTCAAGTACTATGGGTAGTAAAACGTCAATTTGACTTTTATTCCAACCAGTGGAATTCTTATACTGCCTTTTGATATGATTTTCATGGTGTCACGACAAAACGCTCGCCGATATAGTCCAAAACAGAAAGTTCACAGGCAAAGCGTTTTATCCATAAAAATTTGGCGTGGAACCGATTTACATTACATGTTACACTGGTCGGTTGTATATTCTTGCGATTGCTAATCGTTTTTTTATTCTAATAGAATTAGGGTTATCTTCTTCTCCGAGAGAATTTGACCTGCGCTACTAGAACTTATTATCCTGCCTTTCCGATTAACGTTTTAGTTATTTTTTTCCAGACGAGCCTTTTATTTTACAAGGCTTTTAATTTAATATTTGGGAAAGGCAGCATAGCTGATGGACCCAATATTTTCGCGTAATGCCACCCATCTATATTATAAATTTGTAGATTATAAATTTTTGAATCATATTCAAATTGTGGTGGTATAATGGGTAGCATGTTTTTTGGTAGTTTGATGAGGAACTGATTTCAAAAATGAAATCAGATAAACTGACGGGAAACTTTCGGGTAGGATACGATCAACTTGGTGTCACAAATATCCAAGTCTTGACTAGCAACACTACAGAAATACTCGGGATAAATTATTTTCTATGGCAATTATTTTCTAACGGTGGTTAGCATTAACGCATCTACCGAGCTATGCTACTGGGTTTTAGTGAAATTTTTTTCTAAATATCTTCAGTGAGTCTTTCATTAAATTTTCATCTGTACAGCCCAGTTTCCCAGAATTATCCCGGTTGGTTTAGCTCTGCTTATCTTAATAAGGCAAGTTAAACTTTTTAGAATCATGAAAATCCAATCATCCCATAAATATTTAAAATATCGCATTTTATAGTTTATTCACTTGGTAATTTGTCAACGTGACTTGAAATATTTTGATTATGAGTCGCTGTTATGAATTTTCCTATGTAAAATTTCGAATTTTTTATTAACTCAACCACTCTATCGCACATCAATCTAATCGTAAAGTCGACACCGTTAGAGCTTAAAGCCTTTATAACTAGGCTACCTGCAATCTGATTAAACGCCAGTGTCCTATAATAGTAATGCCAAATATGCGGTCGCAAAATGTCATAGCTTTTACTTTTGAACTTAACATATTCGCTGGCTCTTTATATAATATGAGCGATTCTATGTACATACAGTCCCTGACCAGAATATTACGCCACCCTTCTCGAGATGCGTTTGGGTAAATTTGTCACGGTCGTAAATAACTCATTATGGGAACTTTTGGCCTCATTTTTTTTGTGATCTTATCCTTAAATGCAACTCTATTCACTAGTAAAAAATATCGGTGGATTATCCCTCAAAAGGTCTTCAAAAACAAAAGAAAGATGTTTGAAATCGGTTTGCGTCTGAATTTTGTTCAATATTGACGTGCGTTTCCGTTAAAATCATTCATTATTTTGTGAAAAGCACTGTGTTTTTTTCTCTTTTACTGCAACTTTATCATATTTCTAAGGTAAGTTGGTATTTAATATCTCGAAATTTTACTTTGTTTTATGATTTAAATTGCTTGTAAAACTTTTATTGGATTTTTTTAGATGGGTAGAAAATCATATCTTTCTAAAGAAAAAAATGTAAACATTACATCATTATTAAATACAGGAAAGTTTTCTCAAAACAAAATCGCGACAATGGAGGGTGTTAGTAGGGCGTCTATTAGAAAAATAAAACAAAATCTGGAGACTGATTGCGACCCCACACTCAATCGGCGAGCTAATAGTGGTACTAAAAAAAAATTTGGCCCTCGTGTGGATCGAAAAATCGCCAGGCTTGTTTCCAAGAATCGATTTATTACAAAAAAAAATATTCAACAACAATTAAAGGACGAAAACGTGAAATATCTACGTCAACAATACGATGTCGTTTCAAACATCTATCTTTTGTTTTTGAAGACCTTTGAGGGATAATCCACCGATATTTTTTGCTAGTGAATAGAGTTGCATTTAAGGATAAGATCACAAAAAAAATGAGGCCAAAAGCTCCCATAATGAGTTATTTACGACCGTGACAAATTTACCCAAACGCATCTCGAGAGGGGTGGCGTAATATTCTGGTCAGGGACTGTACATAGTTCATTGCATGGATATATTTAGCATAGGTTCTCATCGTATATCCCTCCCTAAACCCCGCACACAATGAAAGAGAGTAGTGTTGAAGATGCGGTTCCTTATTTACGATGTACTTTTCGTATAAATTTATTTTTTTGGTAGGTGTATGTAAAGCGCGAATAAATCTTACACGTGTTAACGTCTTCGAGTAACGGCTGGATGGCAAAAGTCGGCGTATTTACGTCGCGGTTGTATTTTACGAAATCAGCTTTTCCATGTACATACATGTAAGTGTGCACGTAGAATGCCGGAAATGTTGAAAATCTCGTTTCCTCCCTCTTCAAACTTTCGAATTCGGTTTTTGCTTCGATTTTCCATCTGTGGTGGCGCGAAATTGCTCTTTTTTCGCTTTTCTGCCATAACACATTTGCTCGCGCTCGCATCGATTTTATCCCGTTTTATTTAATTGCCGTTCGTTGCTCTGTTACTTTTTTATTGACGAATTATTTATTCGAAACGTTTTCATAGTTAATGCCAATATTTTTTGTGTAAAACTACGACTATTTATGAGCGACATTAAACATGTCGCATTTAAAATAATATACTACAAAATCGAAATTATGTACACCTACATATGTATATGTATAGAAAATTCCACCCGTATATTTATTTGCTTATTTATAATGCATACAAAAATCTATAATACGATCATATTAATGGTTTTTCGATACAGTATTATCTACATGCGTAAAATGCCCAGTCTTGCAAATATTCCGCCGATTGCAGCGAAACTGCACTCTGCAGCCTTTGCAAAAATGTTGAGATTATCAATACGAATTAACAATCGCGAATCACTTAAGATTCGCGATTATATATCACCATAATGTACAAATATATCACCATGATGAACAAAGCTTTTCAAACAAACCTTCACAAAGTTATCTACAAAGCAATGGTGACTACATATGTAGTGAAATCATGTTTTTGTATTCGCAATTAATCCTAAGCTAGGGTATATAAATGTAAATATATACAGGAGCGATAATGAGGGGGGGGGGGAGGAAGTTACAGGGCCTGGACCGTGTCCGATATTTATATTTATTTAATACTAAATGCTTATTATTTTTTGAACCACGTATTCTTTGTCCATTTGAAATCGTACCTGTTATATAATACTTTCCTATTCAATTATTTTTAGGTATATATTAATTTTATATTTAATATACATATATTTATAAAGGTATTTTTCTAATAGTTCTGATGGATTTTTCGCATATTAATATATCTATAAGACCATATTTTAGTTTATCATAGGGCCCTAAATTATTTTTCGACGGCCCGAAATTCCTCTCATCAGTGTACGTACATTATTTATTTTTATTATTTTTTTAATTAATACCAGGAAGGCCTAACAGGTAACCCCAATGTGCCTTCCTGGTCAGAAACATTGTACATTTGATACAAGTATTATTAGTATTATACAAAGTAAATACATATCAACAGAGACAGCTACGATCAAATTTATAAATAAATAAATAAATAATTCAGTGAAATTCGAGATACATACATACATACATAGTTCTATGTTTAACAGTCGGTGAATTCATTTCGATTCGTCGTTTTCATACCATAGAGTAGTTAACTGGAAAATGAAATAAAAGATCCAATCAGTTCGACGACAATTATCCTCTCAAAATCTTTTTGCACCGTACCTATACACACAGCCAAGTAGGTGTGGAATAGTTTATTGAACGTATCCGTTTAGGGAGTTTGTTTAACATTAGTATGCCGACAAAGGGCCGTGATACGGGTGTACGTAAGGGTTTCGGCACACGGAATCACGTAACCAATAAGGTTACCGGCTCCCAATGTAGAAAAGAAACACCTCCAGTGAGAAAGAAGCCTTTTTCTTATCGGTGCGCCTATATTGCCACTCGCCGAGCTTGTCAATAACCGTTCGAATTGGACTTAAATAACAGTCCGTATAACTCAACGGTGGAATAATTCCGATTTTGAGTCTACATTGGACTGCTCCTATTTCTATAAATCTATGTATATATTATATACCCATATACCCATCTTCCCAGTTGTTGAAAGGAGCACGTATTAGAATTATTGGCCGGCGAACCGTGTGCCACACAATGCATTTTTATATTGAAAGTTGACCGTTTCAATCGGTTTGGTGCTAGATGTAGTTCTCGATCAAACTTGGAACGTTTTAGGACTTGCGAAGTGCGTTAAGGTCGTAAAGTGTTCCTCTTGTGCTTATAATATAATATATACTTAAGGTAATAGAATTTTTTTCGTATTCAAATTCAAACTTTTCTCATTTGATCTAAATCGATTTTTAGTTTAGACAGCTCTTCAGCTTCGACTCTATGTATCTATCTATGTACATACTTACATTGTATGTATAAATCTGAGAATATATTATATTTAAATGAGGATTACACGTTGTGTATACTTATAACTGGTTAAATTTAGCATACATTATGTATGTATGTGTGTGAATTTTGAGCTTCAATCTCATAATGAAGATTTTCTTATAATGAGTAGTAAGTACTTGCAAAGCATTTCCGGCTGATGTTTAGAATTGTTATACATTTATAATGGTTTTAGGATGTTGTTTTTTAAGCTTTTTATTGTTCATACTATATGTACAGGAATTCATATATATTCACAGTATATGTATGTATCTTAATAGCTTTTGATTCAGTGTTCAATTTCTATTTTACATGCCATTATTTTTCTTGTCAGTGTTTATATTATAATATTATATTTTTTTAATGTTAGTGCTTAAGTCATAATAAGAACTAAACCAAAAACTTATTTACTATTATAATATAAATGTTCATAATACATTTTATCTTTTTATGCATATCTATTATTTTTTACTAAAGACCGATCGTGCATCAATTAAGTAAAGAATGATCCTAATTGTAATCAGATGTAGTTTAATGGAACCAAATCTAATTTTTTTGACATTCTCATTTGTAATTGTTTTTGGGCTATGTATTATACATTGTAAATGTGTATCCGTTTTTATGTACATAGTTTTTTTCATACAAAAAGCGGTTTTTATGGGATGCTATATATAGTACCCAAGTTCACATATGTATGTACATAGATCACCCGTGACTTATTATTTTTGTTGGCAAATATTATTAAATAAAATTTATACACGTTATTAATTAATTTTAATATCATTGAATTATATTTACATATATACATACATATGTATGTGGCACTTTCGTTCAATTGAACTGTCGAAGGGGTTGACAAATTGGAACTTAATTTTACATAAACCTATACAATTCTATTGTTATATGCCTCCAATGGCTAATAACGTTCTTAGATTTATTGAATGTGTGATTGATAGAATTTATTGAATTTAAACAGATTTTTGGCATATTATTTTAAACTTTAAATATAGGCAATCATTCTTGTCTATGGTTTTTATTTTAAATAGAATATTAAATAGCAATATTTCTTGTCTATGATTTTTATTTTATTTTAAATTGCACCATTGTGGCATTACATGTGTCCCTAATTCGCCACAGTGGTCGAAAAAATGCAGAGAGACGAGAATTTTTTTTTTATATATACATACATATATATACAGACAAAAAATACATCGATATCTAATCATAAAAAACAATAGCATTTTAATAATAGCAGACAATGTAAAAATATCAAATAATAAAATACAAAGTTGGGAATGTCTTGCATCTACAGCTAGCTCCAATATATGTACATATAAGAACCAGCGGCAAATACATATATAAAAAATGGCCCAAATGGAAGAGAGACGATCTAAATTCCACTCATACATCACATTAAATTATGAAAATAATGATCAGCGCAGGCTATCAGACAAATAAGTTGAAATAATCTCCGATAACCTACGCTCACCGAGGTGGAAAATATCACATTCATATGTATATACGTACATACATATGTATATTTTTAGTCTTCGCCTGGCCGAATTTAGAACTGAATGGAGGCAGCTGGTTGACCGCACATCATAGTCACGATCCTCAGTGATGAGGGAACCGACAGCAATATATATGTATATTTAGGTAGAGTTTTAATTGAATGCTCGGCTGTTGCATACGTTTATAATTTATATTCTATACAGTATATCGAAATCTAATCGTGTGTTTAATCGTTGTCGGCTTTAGAGGTCCCCCGTTGAAATCACCACAGTTGATCAAAGGCAAACTTTGCCAGGCTGGATTTCCATCGATTGAACAACGAGAAGCTGAAACCGAATAAAACTTCCTCGGCAGACCCACATCATGCGAAACTATTTCATTTTGGAAACTCTTTGGAACGCCTGATTTACGTTTGCAAATCTAGTGCTTCCTTGTTGCCTTAGAACTTTTGTATTCCGCGCACTTGAAATTTATTCAATTCCGATCTTTTTTTTTTCCATTCAATTTTAGAAATAGGGACCTTCTATCGAATAGTATCGATCGGACGTGCTTAAAATAAATATTTCGATGGATTTTAAAATTTTCCATCGTACATGTATAGCATAGATCGTACATAGATTGCGCTGAGCACGCTATTCGCGAATTATGTTTTAATAAAAGAAATGGGCTCCGACTAATCGGTCGCCAATTAAATTATACTCGTTTATTGTCAATTTATTATTTGAAAACCGCGTTATTTCTACGAATGCCGCCGCTAACTTGATGTCGTTGTAACAAAAGCCATCGCTACGCATGTTGTGCGTAATTTTGCGAGCGTGCGAAATTTAAATCCGACTTGAGCTCGCTATTCTTCTCGTTAAAACTCCCTTTTTCATCATGCGTATAATGTTAACATTGTTCTTGTTTTCCGCGCGGGTCCTTGCACTTAATTAGCCTTTTCCAAATTGCGCCATAAAAAATATGCTTTTCTCTTTCAATTCGAGTTATTAAATTTTTATTTTCATATTTTTAATTAAAATCTATTGGAAAACTTCTAGTATGAAAATTGTCTATTGAGCGTATTGCCCTTAACTAATCTTTGGATAAAACAAATTTAGAACATTTCAAAATTTAATATTAACACTTTTTAATTAAAAAAAATACGTTTTTAATTGCTTAAACAAGTGTTTCTTTAATTGCGGAAAATTTTTAATGATATGAAATACATATTTGCGAAAAGCTAAAAAAATATAAAAAAAATTAATACAAATGAGCCGTTATATTTCAAATTGGTCCACTTTCTCCGTGTCGAGAAATATTGCGTAAAGTATTAAATATAAAGTTTTGCTTTTTACAATACATTTAAAGATATTGGTGGCCTGTAATAAGTTTATTCTGTCTTTCCGAAATTCTGGACATATCGAATTAAAACTAGTAGAAGTCAAGCTGAAATAGTGTTTATAGAATTGCAAATTGGATTAGCCAGCAGTATGGTTCGGTCGTTGCGTTTATGTTTAGCACCGAGAGGTTATCGGGTTTTATCCCGTGCTAATCTTTAATGCTGCTTGTCAGACTTGGATATCTCTGACTCCAAGTTGATCGTTTCCTATCAGAGTTTACCAATTTATATGATTTCATTGTTGAAACGGTTCCCTCCATCAAATTGGCAAAAACCATCCTACCCACTATGTCACCAATATCTGAATTTGATTTATGTACAATATGTAAAAATGTACAAGTCTAAATCCATAGATGTCTCTATGAATTAATTAATTTATTAATTAATAGTTAATTTCGTGTTCTTCAGCATCTCGAAATTCAGTGATTTTTGTAATTGGGTATGAAGGCACATTACCTGTTAGGCCTTCCTGGTATATTGTATCTATTTAAAAATAAAATAAAAAACATGTATTTTTTAAAACACCTTTCAGATATTTTGTAAAATACAAAATAAGTATTATTTTCGAATTAATATTGTTCCAATGATTATAATCACAATTATAATGATATATACTAAAACTTCACATTTCTTAATAATTGTTATTTTGTATTGTTTTTATTTTATTTGCTGTATAACATAAAATCAAATGTATTTCATAAATTATATAACAAAGTATAAAAATTTATCTTGAAGATGAAGATGAAGATTAAAAAATTAAACATGAAAATGCCATATACATATGTATGTATTGTAAAAAAATAGATGCGGGTTTTTTGAAATGATAAAACTCACTCTCAGCAGTTAAACAAAAAGTGTGTTTTTTTATTTTAATTGAATATTTTTTCAACTCTGAATAAATTGATATTTTTTTCAAATTTAAATATTCATATTCTCTTGGAACACTTAGATATATATAATACTAGTTGTTTTACCCGGCTTCGCTCAGGATTTGTAATATAAACAGCGTAAAAATGGCGAATCTAATAGTAAATATTCATTTGTTTTTTTTTATTAAATTTATTTGAATCGAAAAAATATTATTTTCAACCAATTAAATTGTCTTCATAGAAACTTTTTTTTGTTTACGAGGTTCCCAACCACTTACATACTTACATACATCTCTTTCAAAATTATATATGTATGTACGTATATTTCATATATAAGTTCGTGGAACTTCGGTTAAGTACCACTGGTTTAAAGTATCAGTCAAATGATCAAGTAAACATAAATATGTATAAAAAGTATTAAGACATCTTTTATTTGAAATAAAAAAAAATGGTAAAGGAGAAAATGGTTTGAGAGACTCGGCTCTAAATATTCCCCTTCGCTGAAATTCGCTGCAAACGTAATCTATAACGGTCTTCCTGTATTACCTCTTTTTCGTACAAACAAATATGTATTCTTTATATTTTACTATCACTTCTTATTTTCGCTTCGTAAAAGTTAAGTTGTTTGCGTTGATATGTGTGGTTTTAATAAGCGAAAGACCGAAAAGCTCTCATACGCTCAACGAGATGTAAGCCCTTAAGATTGCCTCAAGTGTTTTTTTTCCGGTTCGTATCGAATTTTTTATTATTTTTTTTCGTCAAGGCTTTCCGTAGAATCCCCATAATTTATGGCATTATCAAACGCTGACTGACACACAGCCTTGATTTAGAACTTTAATTCGTGTCATATGCGCCAAATGCGGCCGAACATAATGCCAAATTTTCCCCGATGTGCGAATGTATTATACTTTCTCTTCGTTGACATTACAAAATCATTTTTCATGTAATGGATTCTCGTATATTTCGTACATTCGAACACAAACATATTAATAACAATAACCGGAGCTTTCCAGGGATACAAATGCGTCGACATCGATTTTCGATTAAGCGTTTCGAGTGTGTAAAAAAATACGACGCGTCGATTTGCCGATCTATCTATCTACGACGCTTTGTCATTTCATTTTTTTTTATATATATATATATATATATATATATATATATATATATATATATATATATATATATATATATATATATATATATATATATATATATATTTATATTTACTTCTCTTTGGTGGATGTAGAATTATTTGATTCACGGTTAATGTCTGGCACATTTGTCATATTTATAATATACTAGCTGTATTACCCGGCTTCGCTCAGTGTTTATAATATAAACCGCTTAAACATGACTAAGCTAATTTAATTAAAAAAAAAAAAAAATTAAAAAAAAATTTAAAAATTAAAAAAAAAAATAAAAAAAAAATAAAAAAAAAATCAAAAAAAAAATTAAAAAAAAAATAAAAAAAAAATTAAAAAAAAAATTAAAAAAATTTTTTTTAAAAAATCAAAAAAAAAAATCAAAATTTTTTTTTTGCCTTCTAGGGCTTCGCCCTCGGCGCCCCCCTGAGCCTTTGCCTTCTAGGGCTTCGCCCCTCCACGCCCCATGAGCAATTGCCGTTTAGGGCTTCGCCCCCCTTAGTTAATGCCTTTTAGGGCTTCGCCCCTCCGCACCCCCATGATTAAATGCCGTCTAGGGCTTCGCCCCCCTTAGTTAATGCCTTTTAGGGCTTCGCCCCCCGCGCCCCCAAGATTAATTGCCGTTTAGGGCTTCGCCCCCCTTAGTTAATGCCTTTTAGGGCTTCGCCCCTCCGCGCCCCCATGATTAAATGCCGTCTAAGGCTTCGCTCCCATGATCAGTTGCCTTTTAGGGCTTCGCCCCCCACGCCCCCAAGATTAATTGCCGTTTAGGGCTTCGCCCCCCTTAGTTAATGCCTTTTAGGGCTTCGCCCCTCCGCGCCCCCATGATTAAATGCCGTCTAAGGCTTCGCCCCCATGATCAGTTGCCTTTTAGGGCTTCGCCCCCCGCGCCCCCAAGATTAATTGCCGTTTAGGGCTTCGCTCCCCTTAGTTAATGCCTTTTAGGGCTTCGCCCCTCCGCGCCCCCATGATTAAATGCCGTCTAAGGCTTCGCCCCCATGATCAGTTGCCTTTTAGGGCTTCGCCCCTCCGCGCCCCCATGATTAATTGCCGTCTAGGGCTTCGCCCCCCTTAGTTAATGCCTATTAGGGCTTGCGCCCCATGAGGCTGGGCCCCCCGGGCCCCCTTCGGGGCCCCACGGGGCTGCGCCCCTTGTGGCGCCCCCTTTTGAGCCCCATGGGGCTGCGCCCCATGAGGCTGGGCCCCCCGGGCCCCCTTCGGGGCCCCACGGGGCTGCGCCCCTTGTGGCGCCCCCTTTTGAGCCCCATGGGGCTGCGCCCCATGAGGCTGGGCCCCCCGGGCCCCCTTCGGGGCCCCACGGGGCTGCGCCCCTTTTGAGCCCCATGGGGCTGCGCCCCATGAGGCTGGGCCCCCCGGGCCCCCTTCGGGGCCCCACGGGGCTGCGCCCCTTTTGAGCCCCATGGGGCTGCGCCCCATGAGGCTGGGCCCCCCGGGCCCCCTTCGGGGCCCCACGGGGCTGCGCCCCTTGTGGCGCCCCCTTTTGAGCCTCATGGGGCTGCGCCCCATGAGGCTGGGCCCCCCGGGCCCCCTTCGGGGCCCCACGGGGCTGCGCCCCTTGTGGCGCCCCCTTTTGAGCCCCATGGGGCTGCGCCCCATGAGGCTGGGCCCCCCGCGCCCCCTTCGGGGCTTCACGGGGCTGCGCCCCTTGTGGCACCCCCTTTTGAGCCCCATGGGGCTGCGCCCCATGAGGCTGGGCCCCCCGGGCCCCCTTCGGGGCCCCACGGGGCTGCGCCCCTTGTGGCGCCCCCTTTTGAGCCCCACGGGGCTGCGCCCCTTGTGGCGCCCCTGGCGGGGCCCCATGAAACTACTCGCCTTGCGCCCCCGCGGGGGTGAATCCATTGAAATGAAAAAAAAAATCGGCGCCCATGGATCGAAAAAAAAAAAATCGAATCACGTGTTCGATGACGTCACCGATCTACGGACGATGACGAAGACGACGACGACGACGACCAAGGATATTTACATACAAAGTCTCTTTCCAAATTATAGATTAGATTAAGACGCAATAGGATTGTATGGAAATCTATCAACCAAATGTGACGGATCAATCATATTGTATTTTTATTTATTTATGGTGTGTTATTTTACTAATGGCATTTTTTTTTTTGCTTTACAGAAGACTTACCATGGGAATCACTTCGTACTACAAAACTAAGACATTCTCGTCATTCAGAATCATTCCACACATCATATTCTGGAAGTGTAAGTATATAATTTATTCATTGGTTAAAATAATCATGTATTTTTCAGCCTTTCGAGAGGAGGGGTCGCTAGTTTGTCGCCGGAACTATTTTAGAGATAAAAATATATTCGTAAAATATATTTTTGAAATTAATAGCATGTACTAATTAGGTCTTTTGTCTGGACGTACGAAAATAAATGTTTAATTCATTTATCTTATCTTACACTGATCAGGGTCTTACCGTCTCCACCCGTCTCTTTCAGAAGAATCAACTCGTAAGATCTTTTCTTAGCCTTTATATTAAAGCAATTCTCTACAGGTGGTGTTAATGGAATTTAGGCGTAAGGTACATAATATACACACATACATATACCTATTTGTATATATTTAACATGATAAAAAAAGTGATTGGTATAAAAATAGTTTTGACCCAGCATTATTTATTACTAATATTAAAAATCTTTTGGAACAATTTGAAGGTAGTTTCCAGAAATTTACCATTGTCAAACCTGCGGCTACATTTTTATTGAGATTTCTAAATCCATAGCAGAATTTTAAAATTTCGAAATCATAATTTTTGAATTAAATTCAAATTGCTAAATCATCAAAAATTGAAGGATAGATTTTTTTGGAACCTCTAGTTCACACCTATCCAGCACGAACCGGCAGCAGCAACTATCCTGCAAGTCCGGACAGTATTCTTTGGTACATTCTATATGGACGCGTATGAATGGGTGAATGCGCATGCGCGAATGGAGTATGAATGCGTCCATATAGAATGTACCAAATAATATTGTCGGTATTTACAGGATACCTGCTGCTGCCGGTTCGTGCTGGATAGGTATGAACAGACCTTTAATTGAGTTGTTATTTGTTTATTTAAAAAATAAAACACTATCAAATATTATACATATGTATATTCAATTTTTATTTTTCTATTTTTTTTAATTCGGCTTGCGCCCGCCATATCACAACATGTTTGGGAATCCCTGCTCTATGTTAACAGCGATGTAATCGATTTGTCCAGTTTTATCTGTTTGTACCTTTATATTCAAATCTTGCAATACTACGAAGCATCTTATTATAAACAATCTACAATATATGTATGTATGCACATATGTACGTTTTTAGTTTTATTTCGTATAATATAATATTTATATATCTACTGATTTCAGTGAAATTGAAATATGTTTATTTTATGAAAATCGAAATACGATTTAGTTAGTTTTTGACCAAAGTCAACATGCGTGTTGGTTAATGCATAATACACATGTATGCACATATAATATTTGTTTAACTGTAAAATTAAAATTTTGTTGAAATGTGTAATTTGATGCAACATATTCTTCGTAGAATAGACTCGTATGTGGTAAGTCAGTTCGCAATTTGGACAACCCGATTGTCTCACTTTACACAAAACCGTTTGTAACGCTACAAAACGCCCTGAAAAGTTTATCGCTCGAGTCTTTTGTCGTCCCTTAAATAATTCAGCTGTGTATGTGTGCCGCGGGAAGGGAAACTTTTTAACCGTGTCGCTTTAAAGTTTTGCGAAGTGTCGTATCGTTTAATAATTCTCATATACATTAATAGCCCTTCCGAAGTGCTTACATATTGAATTCGTTTTCACAGTGTATAATAATGCCGTTTAAAATGGATAAAACTTCACTCGTCAAATTTACATGCATAGTGTAGTGTTTTGTTCCATACATACAAAAGTGAGTTCAATTGCGCATATCAGTGTCTCCTTCACTGTTGAATAATTTGTCGGTTTCATCGTCTATGTAATTTTATGGGGATCTTTCGTCCGATTCTTCCTCTTGTCCTCTCCACGCCATCACTTCAAAAATTTCAATACATATAAGTAATATTATAATAAAATAATTACAATTCCTTTTTCGTATTCCGCTTCCTTTTCGGTGAAATATTTCATCGTAACCTTTGAAAACTAATCCTCAATCAGTAACAGTCGTTGATATTTCGCTGCCATTATAGTCGAAATTTTGACACGTAAATGTACCGCAAGTTGAGCTCCCCTTACTTTACCACTTGATATTTTCCGGTTTACACGCGCGCTTTAATGTCATTCTACACGTGTTTTCATCCGGGCCACACACTCGAGGTATTCATATTATTTTCCCCCTTCGCCGAAAATTCGATTTCACAATTTTTATATTTTCCTTTTCGCTTGTAACACGACCGTTTTAAACCAAACAAAGAAAACCGACCTATTTGCAAACATAATAATCGCGGGAAAATTGTCTACCTTATATAATAAATTCGTATCATTAGTATGTATTATACATACAACAAATCCACGTATTATGTACAACGTGGATTCAAAATGTATATTATATGTAATATATACGACAATTCAACTTGAGCCGGCTTCAATGCCTAATTAACACAATTATCAATAGGGGTTTGATTGACAATGTAATATGATGAATTCTGCGTAATTAATGTGTTTACATTCATTGGCCTTGGAAGGATGGTGTTATTTTGGCGAGAAAAATTTTCTTCAGCTATGTTTAATATGATTGAACATTTTGATTCTTTTAGTTTTAGTTTTTTTTTTTTTTTTTGGTATTTCAGTTCATAAGTTTTACGGCCCATTAGGCGAAGGGGTGCGAAAAATATACGCCTCCAAGAGGACCGTTCTGTGGAGGAATTTGATGTAGCGAACATCCTTGGTCGTTCTGACATATAATAAATATCGACTTTCCGAGCTTTTCAAGCTGAGAAATAAAAAGAATTGCGTGCCAAGCTCAACCATCACGCTTGCCTTTATTAATATTGCAGGATAGACCTATTCGATGACATTTCCACGCTTTGGGAAAAGGGGCGTAAAAACTCTTGTACGTAAGCTACACCTCACTGAAAATTTTAATGATGCCCTTCGAAAAAGACTAGCGGAAAAGCTGTTTCTCTGTAGGCTCGGGAAAAGTTCAATCGTGGTTATTAGTAACAGAATGGCGTATGTGATATTTAGCGATGAGTGTTTAATAGCGGGGAAAATCATGGTGTTAAGTGTACGTAACAATTACTATAGTATATCGTGATTAATCTGTTTCAACACTTGTCTACGCGTCTGTTATAAAATTAAAAATAAATAAATTTTGAAATCTGTAAATTTATTATATAATCTTTGTATTACGCAGTGAGCTGTTTGCATTAAATGTATATTTGGATTTATGTATATTATATTTCTATACTCGATTGGTTGCGTTTATTATTCAATGACACTTTCGTGCCTTGGGTAAAATAATATAAGACGAATTTAATATACATACATATTTTCGCGTAACATTTTATATTGAATCGTGTATTTTTGCAGACGCACTTGTTCTAAAGTGGTTTTTATGGTATTGTCAATAGAGAGTCTTTGGCTCGTTTATCGCACGCTCGTTCATATATTCTCTTGATGTTTTGTTACACATGATATATTTTCGAGCGAGTTATGTTTGATTTCCGTGTCCTTTGAGAGAAACGTTTTTATGTTTGCAAAACAGAAATTTCGGCAAACTCTGTACCGCGCATCAGTGGCGTAGCGAAGGGGGGGGGGGGGGTGGGGGGGGGGTCTGGACCCCCCCTTGGCGAATCGCGGTCGGCGGCAAAATATCCCACTCCTGTCGCAATAGATCGTTTGTACCATTTTTGGATAGTTTTTTTATCACAAATCCATGACAGATTTTTAGGACATAAACATATACTTGAAAATTTCCAATGTTTGCTTCCTGATGAAAAAAGTTCTCTACCATCAAGTGTTTTAAAAAATAAGATAAAGACTTTGGGCGAAATTTACAGCCAAGATATATCTTGTGGGCCTTGCATTCTAACTGGAGAATTGGAAATGTGGTGACAATATATATATTCACTTCCACTTCCGGTGACAACAGCCACAAGTGAACGGAGCTTTTCCACACTACTTGCTTTATTAAATATTAGATTCATAGGGATATAAATGTTAGTGCAGAAAAAAAAATTTGATATGTTAACAATAAAGACGCGAAGATTGGATCTGTGAATTTCGTAATTTTTTAAAGTATTCATTATTTTTATTTTATTTGAATTTTGTTCATACTATATTTTTATTACGTATTTACTTTATTTTTATATGTTGTGATTTTATATTAATTAAATATAAATTATATAACTTATTTTGCCTTTTTTCCTGTCAAAACCCCCGCCCTTGACAAAATCCTGGCTATGCCACTGCCGCACATTACGGGATTTAGCATGCTAAGCCCCCTTCCTCTCGAACTTTATATCTGTGTAATTTTAATAACAAAAGTGCCATTTTAAATTACTTGTACTAATGTTTTATGTGCTATTTTTTGTTTCAGCACCCGAAGTCGGTTGACGTGAGAGACACCTTAAAAAACAATTTGGCTGTTAAGGATAATCACAAACCCGTTTTTACAAATTGTTCACATTATCATCCATCAGTACCAGAGCATACGCAACCAAATGTGCACATATTTACGGTAATTATAATTTATACATTCATTTTTTGCCAAATTTGTATTTTTTAATCAATCTCGTCACAATTCAAATGTCTTCATATGTTTGTTTGTATTTACTAGTTTCACCAAAAGACATATTCGGAAACTTTTTTGATGACTTTTATATTATCGAAATTGTTAAATTTTAAACGAACTCTCATTTTCTGCAGTAGAATTTTCTCTTTGGTTACTCATTAACGTAAAGAAATATTCGTTTAATTTTTAACAAGTCAAGAAGCTTTTCTATTTTCGTAAATCTTCGTTGTTAAAATAACGCGCTTTGTCTCTCTTTTCTTTTTAAATCTTCAAGTTTACTCGTTTTTGTCGTCGAGTGTTCTGCGCCTATGATTTTCATTGTATAGTCGTTGCCGTCTTTTAAGGTTTTGCGTACACAGTAGCAAAAAAAAAAAAACTGAGGGTAGAAGAAGAAAAAGAAAACGTACACAGAAATGTAGGTCTCGAACCGGGGTGGTAAAGAAAAAAGAAAACTGCGACTTCCATATCATTAAGCAATTCGTTAAACTTTTTTTTGCACAATACCTTCCAGCCATAAAATTATATGTGCGCCATTATTTGGAGACGGATCGCGCAGTTCCGCAACCCGCTATGCGAAATTTTTGAAACAACGTATCGATCTTCCGAGGCTTTGAGAGGCTGTGGAGTCCAATAAAAATACAATTTGGCTTAACAGGCCTTTTATAGACCTCAATCTCGGACACCGGCATCTAATCAGGTAGTAGGAGTAAACCTCACTTGAAAGACACTTAACCTAAATCCTGCGCCGATTCAACTATCGTGCTAAGGCATTTATGTATATGTTTGCATGTCATAGTTTATCAGTTCTTGTTAAAACGCTCAATCGAATTAGAAATGGATCTGCTTTAGGTACGTGACCGTTTCGACCGGTTTAACCGCAAGTTAAAAAGAGACTAAATCCGAAGAGTTTTTACTCATCCCACTGCTTCCAAAAGATTAGGACCGGGGCTTTACAGGGAAATTTCAACCTTGCGAGAGCGGTTGTGTAGAGAGATTATATGTGACATCAAACAGGCTCAAAGTCAAATCCATGCTACTTTATTGTTGATGAGATTGGAAAAGAAATACGAAAACATGGCACCCATGAAGGTCTTAGGAATTATTTAAATTATGGGCGATTCATTCAACAAGTCTGTTAAGTCTGAAAAACTACAAGTTCCCTTTTTAAGGGACAATATAAGTGCATTCAGTCTTTCTTCGATCTTCGTTTATGACATTAATCCATTATCTGCCCCAATTTCACATTTACTCGATCTGTTTTTTTATTAATTCGCGACTTCTATTGTATCAACTCCTACATATGTATATTATATTTACTACGACATGGACCGCCCTTGGATTTATCGAGTGCGTAATACTGAAATAAACATTATTTTCCCAAAATAACATTTTAACATTTCGAAGTCGGTAGACAATATCTTTGCTTCAATTAACGGACCATAACCATTCAATTACGGAGCATTTATTCAAACATCACAATTTTTCATATTCGAAAAATGAACACTTCGATTTTAGTTAATAACGCGTTACTCGATATCGAATTTGAGACCGTAATATTTAACTTAGCATTATTTATTTCTTATTCTTTCGCTCGAATTATATTGGAAAAACTTTACGAATATTAATATTATAATGAATTGAAAATTGCATATTAGCTACACATACATAATATTAAATAATCGCGCCGATTATTTTACATATAAAAGTATTTATAATTAACATCAATTAAAAAAATAATTGTAACTGTTCAAAAATCCTCGTTAATACGAAGGAATAAAAAAATCTTATAATAAAGTTTATACTTTGTGAATAAATTGAGATTAAACTGGTTTATCTATTGTATATTTTATTTATTAATCTGTGATAGGATAATGTGTTAATTTGTCACGAAACGTATTATTGATATTTGGAATATTTTTTTTGTAAAGTACATATAACGTTTTTTGTACGTACATAAAAATAACTTCGTGAGTGTTTTGTCACGTGAGCGTTTTGTCTCGTGAGCGTTTTGTCCCGTGACCGTTTTATCGTGTGGACGTCATGTCGTGCGTCATGTGAGCGTTTTGTCGTGACACCGTTTTTAAAATATAAAATACCCTAATGAAATTCAAAGACCAACGCATACCTCTATGTACATACATATGTACAAAATATCGCTCTGTTGTTTTTCATTGGTTGTAAGATTAAATTTAGCCAAAAAAAACCTTGTAAAACGAATAGGTTTTATGAAATTTGTTCTATTTATCAATGTCTTACATACAATACATATGATTCTCGTCCATTTGAGATGTTGTGTACTATGTGTCGATTGTGTAAATAATGTTTGTTTTTTGGTTGCAGGTGAAAGCCGAAGACAAGGATCCGCCAGATCGTGGCGGGAAGCTTCGGTACCAGTTCGTGATAGCCTCTGGTGAGAAGCCCAAGTTCAAAATAGACGCGGACACGGGGTTCATCACAACCAGTCACGTAAGTTCTTCTGACATTCCAAACTGCACCCCACATCATCCTTGGAGTGTTGCAATTTAGAATTATGCAACACACGCGAGGCGCCACATTGGAATATTTCGGTTTCGACCCCCCGCACGCTACCCTGGTGCATTGAGTTGATTCAATTTTGACTTCAGCAGTTTCCAAAACTAGATTTGAAGTTGTTCCCATTTTACAGTGCTATAAATAAAAGGTACAGATAAATAATTATCCAGAACCTCGATGAAATACACATTTCGTATGATGCACCCTGAATTCGATCCATTATACATACATATATGTATATACATATGTACATCCTCGTACACCGATTTTTTACTCATGCTATGACAATTATATTTATCCGAATGGAAAATATACTAGTACATTTTATTTATAACTGGATGATTTGAAGTAATTTTATCAAATTTGGTAGATGTTCTAAATATACATATGTACATCCACCATATTACGGATTGATACAAGACAGTTTGTCTTCCCCTAGAGAATTCTTGGTTTACACGTGACATGCTTAGCTCAAAGCTCATTTTCTTAAGTACTTGTGATTTGTCTTTAAAGGTAAACTTTTAAATTTTTTCGACGCGTGACACTTTATGTTAAACTTTTTTCATTTATTCTTTATTTTCTGAATATGAAATTCGCATAAACTTTTATCTCATCATTATTTTTACCTTTTTATACTTTTATCTGGTAAATTATTTTTCCAAGACCTTTGAAATTATTTACATAGCTTAGTATTCGATATGGAATTTACATCTTAGTTAGTATAAGATTAAAACAGTTCGCCAATTTTTTAAAACTAGACTATAAGAGCAGTTTATGTTCATTTACCTTATTTACGCTAAATTATTGTTTTATTGACCTTTAACCATCAGCATAGATATATGATTAGCTTGTAATGCTTTCAATTTTGTGGTCACGGGCAGGGCCGTAAAGAGAAAATCCGGGCTCCGGTGCAAATTTGAAAATTCGGGCCTCCCCATGACCCATTTTAGTAAAAAAAAATGATGTGGGTATTTCAATTAACATCGTTGATAATTAATAAAAATATATGTCATATTAATTTATATACATAAATACGATACAGTGAAACAAATGAAATTAAATACAACAATAAACTATAACACATAAAATTAAAAATTAAATAATTAAAACATAATTAATTTTCAACACGTTAAAAATTAGTTTCATTTTAAAAAAATGATTCTGTCATACATGAAATAAAAATTAAACATATAACATTATATAATATAAAAACCGTAAAATATCAACTTATATTATTTATGGAAAAGCAGGTACATAGTAGGTAATAATGTATTGAATTGTTCATTTTAAAAAAATAATTCTGTCATACATGAAATAAAAATTCAACATATAACATTATATAATATAAAAACCGTAAAATATCAACTTATATTATTTATGGAAAAGCAGGTACATAGTAGGTAATCATGTATTGAATTGGGTGATTTTTTTTGTGAGAGCTTTTTAAAATGTCTTTATAAATGTACATATACATACTTCAGACTGATACATGTTCATTATGGGTTAAAATAATCAACATAGAAAATAATTGAATAATAAAAATGAACTCGTAAACGACAAATATTACTAATTTAAAAACTAACTTTGATTTGAAATATTCTAAATCCAGTCTACCGTTCACAATTATACAGCAAAATTTTAACATGTTTGAATAACCTATTTTTTAAAGTCGAAATACAAACGGATACTTTTAAGTATTAAAATCAATTATTTATTATTATATTTCGAAAGTCGGACTCGGGTTATTTGCATACCCTTCCCCCCTCTCGTCGGCCCTGGTCACGGGTTCTATCCATTCCATAATATAATTCCAGTTTGTATCTACATATGTACATAGTGTTTCATATATAAAATATCGTCTTATATGTATCAAAGTTTAAACTAGCATATTTATGTATGTATGTAGATACATTGTAATATGTACGATCGGTAGCAAGTGCAAACGCAAGATTTAATTTAACTGCTTAAAGTGAACGACGTTCAAATTCCATACCGTATCAGCTATGATATTTAACCGAGACGGTTAATATTTGATCTCGCGTATACTGAAGGGTTTCCATGCACGTGAGGTCTATTCAGATTGCTCGATCTCGAGCAGGAATTTAGTGTGTTGAGACCGCGTACAAAGTGATCGCGCCTCGATCGGAGTTTTCCCATTTTCCGATCGTATTTTGCGTTATCAAATTTAAAATTAAATCTTATTGAAATTCAGCACCAAGTTGCCAAGTCGCCGGGAGTAAAATTTTAAGTTTTAATGGGTTCCGTTATTCGAGCCGTTCGTTCCCCTCCACTTTATAATTAGCGATATAAAATTAAATTGCGAATTTTAAATCGCGGCTTGACGACGCCTGCCTTTCAATTCGGTTTTCATACTCGCACTCAATGGAGCAATATAATCTTAATAATATTGTTTCCCCGGTTTAAGCGCCCATTCATTCTGCGAGTTGCCGAGAATTATCGAGCGAAAACCGCCATAGTTTACCTATTATATGCAAATTAGTTTTGCGGTTTCGACGATTTGTATTACGTAAAGCGATACCCAAACACACCCCCATCCACTCCATCCCTATAGTGCTTTTCCTTCCTGGGAAAATTTATTTAACGTCGTTATAATGTCACGTTTATTCTTAATCACATACAAGATGTAATTGGGAAACCTGCCTATTTCGTTTGCTTAATAGACTATTTTGCTAATTTTAAATATTATGTATAATAATACTATTACATATTATTATGTTCATATTTTTCCCATTACGTTAAAACACGTTTAAATTAACGCTATAAGCATTGTTATCGCTTAATTTTTTTGTAATAAACGAACTTTGGGGTCGAACGTGTTGTCGAAATTTTACTTTTATTATGATGGGGGAAATAATTCGTAATACATTTTTTTATCTTCATTTAACATCTTTATGTAACATACCTAGGTTTATATGCTATATAATTTATATTTTATAACAAAATATTTTGTTTATATTATGTGTAGATACAAATACACACTACATATGTAGTGTCATCATAAAGGCTTTTGGGAACCTTTTGTTCAAAAATTAATTTTGGAAACTCTTGGATTGAATGACACCACTAAATATTACTTAAGAGGATTACTTTTTATTATTTTTATTTTTTAACATTCATATAAATACATCACATGTGCCATGACAGGAATTATCTCAAGACGACAAACATGGTTAGATTAATTTTTGTACGTAAGTACTAACAATTTTTCAAACATAATAGTACATAGAATACATATAGAGACTTTTAAGGACAATCAACAAATTTTTGATACACAGCAAATTTTTGAGAAATACATTATGTAGGTAGCTTTTTTTAAAATACTCAACAAATCTGAGATGCTAATGAAACTTAAGGGTAGGATAACGATTTATTGGATCCGTTTCAACAATTAAGCTAGAAAAAAATTGGAAAATTCTAACAGAAAGTGATCGGTTTGTTTTTTTTTAATAACCACAATATCTCACTAGCAGCGTATTTGGTCGGGACTTGAACCCACGACCTATCTACTGGTTTGCAATGCCAGTGCACTAAACTATGGCTCCGTACTAATATGTGATATTTCTTTATTTATTTACTATACTTGGGGGAGGCGGCAAAGCCGATAGACCCAAGGTGTTTGATCAAACATATTTTAACAAATTATACATATTTTCAAATTAAATGAGAAAAATAAATACATTAAAAAAACAATATTAAAATAAAAATAAGAGAGCAAAAAAAGTAAACATAAAAAAAAAAACAGAAATACGATTTCGGGAAAGAAGAATTACAGAAATCCTTTAGTTTAAAAAAATATTTCAAGCTTATTCTTAAAAATATTAACGTTATCAGAGGTTACTATATCATTGGGAAGACTATTCCAAACTGAAACCACCCCATTTGAAAAGAAGGAATCTCTGATCAATTTATTAGATTTTTCTTTTTGGAGTCTAACCTCTGAGGTGAGTGTTTACGTTGAATGTAATAAGATTAGACATTTGAAAATTATAATGATTATTAAATATTTTATAGACTTCGATTAAGTCACCTCTGATATCTAACGTAAAGACTGATGGAATTGTCTAATTTAAATTCAATAGAATAATTTTGATCAAAATTCCAATTTGTTATTTATTGTATTTGAAACATGAATTTAAGTTATCATAGCACTTAAACCAGAGATGAATATTTGGAAAAGTCTTTTGAAAGCTTCAAGTTTTCGCGTGGCACATTTCTATACACACCTATTTATATTATACATATGTATGTACCCACGTAAAGAAAAACGTTATGAATAGCGGCTATTGTTCCAAATATTGCACGAAAGGAAATATGTATGTGCAGGTCGGTGCCTTTCAGCGGCTATTTATGTGCCCTATTAACCTTATTTCACAGTATTGCATTTTGGCGAATTTAGCCCGTTCACAACTTCTCATTATATAATATGTATGTATAATATATTTTATATCAGAATGCGATGCGTACGTGTATCATGCTCACCGCGTGTTTTATAACTTCATTTCGTATTTTATTGAATAGCGCCGATTTAACACGGAATTTCGGAATTTTTCCACAAAACTGGAGCAGGTAGTTTTACGAGCATCGTCTCGTATGTACGTTTTTATAGTTAGTTTCACACGGAATTCCGTCGCTAGATAAAACCGGTGCGCTTTACGACGTCGGACTTGTTACCTTCTCTCTCTCATAGTTGATAAACTTTTTAACGATATATTTATATGTATTATTTTATTTGACGTTAGGTTTTCGATCGGGACGAGCCGGCTAGGGAGAAGGAGACTTACATTACTGTGAGGGTCAGCGACAATGGTTTGCCGCAACTTGATGATGTGTGCACCATCAAAGTCACAATTGAAGATATCAACGACAACTCGCCAGTCTTCGATAAAGTGGTACGTATTATTGATTTATGTAAATTTGTTGTGTAACTCTGTTGTTTGCCGCTCGTATCGGCGTTCACAGTGTACGTAAGTGAAAAATATTATATATATTAAAAAAAACACAAGGCACGAATATTTCTAAACGTTTGCTTTGAAATTAGGTCTTTCGGGAAGACGTTTGGAAGGTTTGTATTCGATTTTTAGCCATTGTAGATTTTTGTTTTGGTTTTTTTTTGTGTGCCGTTTGACGCTATTGATTTTTTACTATTTTTAAGAAATTTATGTTTATGTATCACAGTATAGTCTGAGACAAAATTCACTTTGTGATTTGGAATGATTTGTAACTAGCATTATTTTTACTTCTAATTTAATGAAAAAAATATTTTTTGTATTTTATTATGCATTCTTAATTCGTTGCTTTCATAATACAGAATAAGAACTTCTACAACGAGCTTGAAAAGATTTTAGTATTATAATTATTTTTGTAGATTTCTAGGTAAAGTTGGGCGGATGTAATTAATTTCAGTTTTATTTAAAAAACGGACATTAAGTAAATAAAAAATATACATATGCATAAAAGCTTCATATTTTTCAAATCAAAAGATGGCTTTTGCCTCGTTATTATAACATATTCCTACATAAAATAATCTATGTTTATTTGTCGTATTTTTGCAGTCTTATATGGAATCTGTGCCTCAAGATTTGCCCGTAGGAAAAGAAGTCATGAGAATATCGGCCACTGATATAGACGATGGCAATAATTCTATAGTTCATTATAGTTTGGATCCTTCATATTCAAATAATACCTATTTTCGTATCGACGAAAGCACTGGTGTAATATACTTAAATAAAACAATCGATGTAAGTATCATATACGTAATTTACGTTGCGTTACATTTTATTGCTGTAATTTAAGTTTTTTGTTAATTTTTTTGCAACCTCTTAATTTCAGAAACCGGCAAATTTTAAATTTGAATTGCGAGCTGTTGTAAACGATATGGGAGAAACTCCTCTGTACAATTCGATAATATTGGACATTCGAGTGGTAGAACCCAACAAAAAGAGTCCTTCGTTCAGTAATGTGCCTTTGGATATTATATACCTGAAAGAGAATTTTTCAGACTACGACTTCCGCATAGCTACCATACAAGCAGTGTAAGAGTCCCGCTTTTTTTAAATCTCGGCAATTTATCTTACATAAGCTTTAGTGGAAAAATTTAATTTGACTTCTTGAATGTACAGTCCTTTAATGTACAATGTATATGCTTTACAGTATTATTATGTGAGCTTCGGTTGGAAAATCGTAAACTTTTCAGTTCCACTTTGAAGTTTATAATACATTGTTACTGAAAGTAAGCTTTATTGCTCTGTTTTCAACCGTTTCCGATTGTGTTCAGATTTATATTTTTGTACTATTTGTTATATCATCGTTCCAATTACATATATGTATATATACATATGTAGTAATCTATTGATTTTGATACGCTTTTGATAACGATCTAGTTCACTTCGGTGTTTTAACTTACATAAAAAATAGTTTGTAAAGAGAAATCTGCGTGTTATTGAGTCGCAATATCTATTGGATCGCTTCCAAATAAGTATTGGTTGTTTGTTTTCTGGAATTTCAATAGGTTTGGTTTCTGAAATTGGCGTTCAACTAAAATGCTTCGCCTTTTTAAGAGTCGCCATTCCCTCCCGGCTTAATTTATTTGGAAAACGTCGGTAGAATTTTCTCGACTTTGCCTCTTGACTATACTATCGAGCTCTCAGCAATGCTGCCAACTCGTCTATGATATACGCCAGGTTAATTGAAATGTTAGGCTAAGCGGTTTTTTTTTTTTGCCTAAATTTGCAACTTTGGCGAGTTTTCATTTGCGCGTAATGGTCGTGATCCTCGGTTGAGTTTTTAATAGGCCCTCACATTCGTAGCTAATGAATCCCCGTTTATCTCCCCGGTCTACTTTCCCGGTATGTGTCGGATTTTTTTTGGAACGCAATCGCCACCCTCTACCCATTTTCATCCTTCTGAAATGGTCATAACATTTTTCGACGCCTATATCTTTGATTTATGGACCAAGGAGGAGACCCAGTGTTCGAACGCCCGGCTTTATAAAAAACTGACACTATTTTAAATTTTAACGAATTATAGCATAGTTTGATCTTTTAAAGTTGTTATGATAGTAAACCTGTTTTATGATCAGTAAATATTTAAAAAATATATTTATATATATTTGTATAATATAATTGTGACTCCCTCATTCAAAACTAATTAATAACTTTGCAAATCCTATACCGCTGAGAAATTCATTTATTAAAATGGGTATTTACGCTTATTTGATACGGTTTTAATATTTTGAATATTGTTTACAGTTCGAATATTCCCGAAAAGGAACTTTTATTCGATTTGGGTGTGGGTAAAACAGAGCAGACGAATAAAATGAGAACTTTTGCTCTGGAATCCGATGGCGATACTGCTTACATCAAACTGGGCGGTCAGCTTGATTATGAACGAATCACTGATTATATCCTCACAGTTAGAGTTCAGGTATATAAATTTTTATTTTATGACATTTCTAATCGTCGTACAATTCTTTCTATTTAATTTTGACTTATTTTCAGAATAAATTTGAATTGGCAGTAGAGACTAAAATCAATATTTTCATAGAGGACGTCAACGACAATATTCCCGTGTTCGTAGAATCGAGATCGGGTAGCGTTTTAGAAAACGAACCCATAGATACACCTGTGATGCAAGTGCGTGCCATAGACGCTGACGGAACTTCAGCTCACAATCAAGTCACATACACACTAGGCGATAACGACAAGTATTTCAAGATCGATCCTCAAACTGGTAATATCACCACGCTAGTAAGTTTTGATAGAGAGGAAAAGGACTTTTACAACGTGAAAGTGATAGCGACGGACAACTCCCCGTCGGCCATAGTTCCCGGAAGACACAATTCCGGCCAAAAATCGTTCAGAATAGAAATAGCCGATAAAAACGACAATCAACCCAAATTCACCCAGGACACATACGTGGCCGAAGCTATAGCGGAAGACGCCAACATCAACGAGCTCGTTGCTGAAGTTGTAGCTAACGATATCGATACCGGTAACATACTTTTATTATTTCCACAAAAATCTTATGTATTTCCTTTTTTCTATAGATAAACAATCTAAGACATTATGAAAGTATATAAGATTTTTAAACGTATTTGATGCTTTTCAATATATGTATATATGTATATATTTTTAATTTTTATATTACTAATCGTTTTGAAATTGTTTTATAGCGACACAAGTAACTTATAGCATAGTTACTGGAAATACGTACGATGCGTTCTTCATAGAAAATACAACTGGAAAAATTAGAGTGAACAATAAGTTAGATTATGAGAATATTACCCAATACAGTTTGACAATCAAAGCTTCCGATGGATTACATGACGATTTTGCTATGGTTAAAATTAACATCGACAATGTCAACGATAATCCGCCTGTTTTCGTACAAAATATAACCACAACAATAGTAGAAGAGTCGCTCGTCGAAGGTTGCATCGCAAACGTAAGATTCTTCGATGATTTTATTTTGAATTAAAATGAAAAATTTTGAATTTATTTTTTATGATTATTGTAATGTTATCAGGTGGAAGCGTATGATCCGGATATTGCAGACAGAAATGCTCCGCAGAAGATTGTGTATTTCTTAGTTAAGCAAGACCAACAGAAATTTTTAAAAATTGACAATGAAGGCTGCTTACAGTTGATTGAGCCTTTAGATAGAGATCCTCCGAATGGATTCAACAGATGGCAAGTTCTCATCACTGCTATGGATCAACAGGGAAGTCCTACTGCTTTGAGATCAACGACTGAAGTCATCATTAATTTGACAGATATAAATGATAACGCTCCATATTTGACCAATGTAAGTGAAATTTATTTACTTTTTCACTTGTTTTTCCTTTTAATGCTGCTTACATTTTTTACTTTATTTTTTTTTTGTAGGCTCAACCTGTTGTATGGTATGAAAATCAACCACCTGGAGCTATAGTCACTCTCACTGCGAAAGATTACGACACTGAAGAGAACGGAGCTCCTTTCAAGTTCTCTTTGAACGAGAGTGCTTCGCAGGACATCAGAACCAAATTTCATATATCTGGTAAGACATATTATATACATATATAAGTATGGATTTTTAGCATTTTGATTGAAAAGAATGTGTTGAATTTTCGAAAAATATGATTTATTATGACTAAGAAAAACGGCACGGTCTTCGGAGAAAGGGTTTAGTCGCTTGTACACACATTCTCGTTCATAAATCGCATGGAATGTTTTAACAAAAAAAACTCCGTTTTATTACGATTCGACCCACATAAGTTGACCGATTTATGAAAAAAATAAAATAAATATAGAAAGTATAATTGAAATATATACATGCATACATATATGTCATACAAGTACATATAATTGATGGTAACTAAAATTTTCCGTGTCCTGATTTGGTCATATCCTTGATTGTGTCTAATACGTCGACCCTTGATCTCTCCCTTTGTCATTGACGAAGGGGAAAATAAATTTTTAGTTAAATTAGTTAATGGAAGTACGTCGATGAAAAGTGTATGCGTCATGGTCGAGATAATGCTTAATCTTCCAGAAAGCGAGGCCCCTCCTGTCGTTTTAGGACACAATGTCTCCTGTCGGATCCCTAATGTGTGTGGACCCGTTGCTCCCTTCGTATCGTCTCACCGAACCCTCCTGATCATTTTGTAAAAAATAAATAATAATATAAATCGTTTTTTCACTTAGGCTGATGATATTTAATCGTTCCAAAGCGTGATGTAATTTAATAAGTTTTGAATCATTTTAATAATTTATTATTGATGTTTTAATTCAAAAAAGTTTGCGTTTCTTCGTATTTTGAATGGAACGTGGCTGAAAAGCGTTTCGTTAATAAAAAGCGCTTTTTTATACTAAGACGGTACGGTACGTAAAGAACATTCATATCTTCCCGTTCGATCTAAATTAGATTTAATTTATTCAGAAGTATAATTAGGACTTCCATCAAAATGAAACCGAAAGCGGAAAATGTATTTAAAATTTGTTTTAGTATATGTATTCAAGTGTGATATATTTTTACACTTTATTTTGATAAAATTTACAACTTTCTCCACTGGCCGCTCTGTCGTTAGTTCTTTGAATTCCCACGTAAATTGTTTTACAACTACGATGACTGTATTGTAGACCTTTTTCTTTCGCCGAAATAAAACCCCGCACAAAATTTCATTCCGTGTTAGTTTTATATAATTTTATACTTCAACTAGAAAAGGATTCTTTACATTGTTGCGTTGCGATTGGTTGTTTGTTGCGTTTATCCATGGATCGTTCTTTCATTAAGAAAGTTTGTTTTTAAATTAATTATTGGTGTATTGTAAATAGTGGTTCAGATCGGACGCCGATCTTTATTTGGCCCCGTCTGGCTTTGGCTTAATTTAATTGTTACCTTTTGTCGGAAAGCGCTGCCGAGAAAAACTTTTCTCTTTTTCAATTTAAAGTTCGTCTTCGGGCACTTGCTGAACGATCGCTGATGGTGTGGGTAGGGGGTGTATTCTTAAAACTATCACGTTAATTTAAGCCGATTATGATCACGTTCACCGGCGATAGTGCAACAGTTTTCAATTTATTTTTACAAGTTCGACTTTTATACCGTTTATAATCTTTCATCATATTTTAGTATCACATAAAGCTTGTAGCAAAGCCTTTGGCACACTTACCGAGCTACTTTCAATCCATTTACAACGAACAACATTGACATCAATTTTGAATTATATTGTAGCAGGTACATCGCACAACTTTTAATATTCTGCAAGAATCGCTAAAAAACCAAAAAAAAAGACTAAATAAAAAGGCAAACTGCAATAAATATCTAGTGTTTGAAAACAATGTACATATGTACATATTTACACAAAATATGATCTGGTCCCGGTTCTCCCTTGGGTTCATTTAAAATAAATTTATTTTGTCTGTTCTTAAAAGTTTGCAGAATTTTTTTGTTAAGATTGTTAGCATTCTTTGGTTAAGACAAAAGACCACTGTTAGAATAGGATATTGATGTTTATTTATTTATATAGACATATACATACATAAATATATTACTTATACATTGTAACGTGGGAACATGGAAGAGAGTATTTACCGTCTAAGTGCATTCGTGGGTGAACAATAGAAACCCCGGATTAAGCTAACGGGACTAAGTGCCCGAACAAAGGATTCGCTGGGGCTCTCACATAACGGGATGAGTGAGGGTAGATTTACGTACCTACACAATAGACACACCAACAGATCGGGGATGCTATGCTGGGCAACTTGTTCTTTATAAGGAGGTACACACGGTATCAAGTACTCTGGAGTGAGCGGTGGTTACGTGTGGACCTCCTGAATCGTTCTATGTATAAACGCTGTGAAGCAACGTTGGCCTTTCGTTTGGATCCTGAACCCACTCTTATGCAACAATATTAAATGTATCGTTTCTTTTTTGATCATAGGGACACACAATGTCGCTATGAGTCAATCTATATATGTACATATATAAAAATCAATGTTTGTCTGTTTGTCGTGTCACGTATGCATTCCTATACCATTCAACCGATTGCGATGAAACTTACAAGGGTTATTGTGTGCATGTCTGTGTGGTTTCTGTAAAAACATCCCCCAAAAACGGAAACGGAAACGGGAAAAACGGAAATGAGTGGCATTGCAACGCAATAATTTTTAATGTGTTCGCGTCGTTACCTGGGTTGTTAGAGTAAAATAAACAAACAATTGAATAATTTCGAATGCCTACGGATTATCATTACTGTAATTTAATTTGATTATTAAGTATTAATTTGAAACTGAAGCATTCACTTATCGAAACACATCGAGAAACGGGAACGGGAATTGCTTGCGCTATTGTGGCATTGCAACGCATGCCGGGTTCAGCTAGTATGAAAATAAAATCCTCATGGTGCACACTTTCAAAACGCAGATAGTAAAGAGTTGAACAGCACTGTCTAGTGTGGATAAATCGATGAATTCAAAAATGAGAATTATTTGCGATCCGTTCGACCCGCGCGCAGATTAAACTTTTCCGCTCGCACTGCAAACTTTTCCATTCGGTCGTTCCGGCTTTTGGCATGCCGTTCCATTTTTCCGTCCGCCGGTAACTGCGGGTCGTTAAGGGCTCGACGGGAACTCAGATTGTAAACGGCACCATCCATTCATCGTGGCCCAGTGTTTCCGATGTTGCGACAAAGTTGACGTTGTTAGTCCCATACTCAAATTAGTGACGCCGACTTTCCTCTCCCCGGCGATAAATTATCCCCGACGCCCGGCCAAAGTGCGTGGAACTAATATTTTAGGGATGTTATCGCCCGTGTATACGGCTCACTCACATCCCGCCCACCCACCCCTAGGCCCGCCCCTCCCAGACTCCCGATCTCGGGCCTGGATCAGCGCCCCCGACTAATCCCCGGCGAGCGGATACGTGTCGACTGAAACGGCGCAACTTTCGGCCCCGATACACGGTCGTATAACTTAATATAGTCGCGTCTCGTCTCGTTTAACCGGCATAATTCGGGAAAAGACACGTTACACTATCTCCTCCACTTGGGCGATATTGCTGAATTTTCGCCTATTTATCCGTACGTAATCGTTTCCTTTCGCGTAAAATTCTGCCTTTCCTACGCGAAGAATGGTTTGGTGTGTAGGAATTTATTGTAACTTTATTTTGAATGTGATTCTATTTTAGGGGGTCTTTTTGATTCAATTTAATATTAGATATTTAATCATTTTGAAATTTTCATCATTTCAATTCTCGCGTGCAATTCTTATCAATTAGATTTGTACAGAAATTATATGTACATATGTATACAGAAATGAATTTAATTAAATTAGTTCTTTCAAATAAAAATTTTAATATTTGAATGTATTAAATTAAATGAATTGAAATTCAGCGTGAAAAGATTTTTCGCGTACATTTATGACAAAGGAAATGAAGATTTAATCTTTTATAATATCTTTGGAGAAAGCTATATCTTGTGAAAATTTTTTGAATGGTATAAATTGAAATTTTCGAATAGTAGATAAAAATTATTTTTAGATTCTGATACATTTCAAATGCAACGTTGCTCTTATTAAAAAAATATTTTTATTTTTTATTGTTTAATATACCATCGATTTTGTCCAATAAAAATTCTAAGTTACATACATGCATACATATGTATGTATGTCTAAAAAGATTATAAAAAAGCATGGGAGAGAATGGAAGCGTGCTGAAAAGACATTCATCTAACATGTTGGATATCAATTTTGATTCCATTAAAACAATGAATTCTAATATCGCTCAAAAAAATTTACAATGTAGGAAAAATAATCGTATCATTATTGATGTATTTTCTTAAATTCTACATATATATATTAAATTATTATATAATGCAGTTTTTTTATTTTAATTTCTAACGATTTAAATCTTAATTTAAATTATTTTTAGTAGTTACCTACCTAAAAGAACACTTGAATTACCCGCATGCGACGCTTTACGTTAAGAGAGTGTCATACTTTATTATTTATTAGCTATCTGCTATCGATAGAGGTAATAAATTTCCGGTACATAATTTATGACCGAAAATAGATTTTTGTGTATGTACATAGGTATATGTATGCCTCCCAGTCACATTTTTTAAAATAACGGAATTTTCCAGAATCAATTACCGGTGGCGTACCAAAGCGGACGCTTTATTATTAGGCGATTGCGTGAATTATAATTATATCGTACGTTCTAAATGCCAAAAGCTATTCAAAATGGTAGGGGGGACTGCATGTGATTATTTCGGCTTTTTCACGGGAAGTGGGTACCTTTGTATTGAATTTGTTATGACAGAGTTTTCAAACCCGAGGTACGCGTATCATTCATCTGTTGGGTGGCTTACAAAAAATAACAAGCATTCTAAATTTTTTGAAGAATTTATTTCGTGTGGGTGGGTTATTTTATTTAACTTTTAACATGATTTGAGTGTTTCATTTTGAATCTATTTTAAAATTAATATTTACCCATGATGCCGTTATGGGTTGCTGTTGAGCGATACTTATGGTACAGATGTAGGTATATAAATTTAGTACTTATATAAATTTACAGATTATAATTTTGAAATCATATTTAAATATTGGAGGCATTGTGCGTAGGATGGTTTTGCCAATTTGACGAGGAACCGTTTTAACAATGAAATCATATAAAATGGCAATCTTTGATAGGGAACGATCGACTTAGAATCACAAATATCTACGTCTGATCAGCAGCACTACAGAAACACTCACGAATATATATTTATTTTTTCAAGGTCTACCCAGGGCTTAATCCAGGGAACCTTTCGATGGTTAGCATTAACGCAAACACTGACCTATGATTCTGGCTATGATTACTTTCCCAATAATTTTGTATGTACATACATTCTTCAATGAAATTATGTAAGTGGAAAAGAAAATATGGAATCATATAGAATTTGTTTTAATAAAATCTTGATTGATTCTAATCAGTAAAAAAACAGCAACAACAATTTAAAATTTCAGAAGATAATATACAATAATGATCCATTTGTATTTAATCTTTTTAGTGGAATTTCCATTGTATTAAAATAAACAAAATGTTATGATATATTCAATATGATTTAATTTTCTATATTGAAACAATTTATTCGAACATTTGCATTATTACTTTATGTAATTCTATTAAAGAAACTCCATATATTGCCACTGCAATAATAATGTTGGTTACTATCATTAGATTTATTTTTAAAAAAATTTGGTTTTCAAACATTTTTCCTTTACGGATTGCATCCATTTTGTAAGATTACTTCACCACTATTGAGCATATGTACATTTTGAGTAATTTATGCAGTTAGATTCTAGTAGTATGAGTGATGTACGTAATCTCTAATCATCATTGACGACCAATTAGATTGCGTTATGACACCACTCACATTACAACTATTCTCATGTATAAATGCCTTAGTAGACTTAATAGTACTTACATAAGTTTTTTTTTCATAGGTCTGTATTGAATTCAACATTGCATTTTGTATTTAAAAGTTTCGAAGTCACTGAAATAGGGGTTTGGAGCCTGGGCGGGGCGGGGCACAAGCAGTCAATAAATAAATCGGAAAAGAAGAATGCTAACGTTTATTACGGAATTATGATGATTGAACATATTCGTGCGTGTTTAATACTGTAAACAAAATATAAAACGATTTGCTCTTGATTGCCGCTAACAAGCCGATGTGAGGGTTCTCGCGATTTCGGCCGGCCGATTGCGACGTTAGCGTGAATATCGGCTCCGGATCGCGTACGCGTGCACACGACCGGCTTTTTCCGGTTTCTGTGTTTGTTCGAAACGTTATCCATTCCGAAAATAAATATTTCATGTTTGTGCACGTGAAATGTCGCCCCTTATTAGAAAAGCGCCCCGGGCCGATCGGCGCTCGTTCACGTCCCCCGGACGTCGCTGTGTTTATTCCCCGCTAAATATAAAAATATAAAATTCAAACCCCTCTCCCCCTCCCCCAAAAACACACGCACTTTTTTTCCACATTAAACGCTCTGCATACATATAAAATTAATTAAACGGTTATTATGTGGACATAAAATCGGCCAGTGTTCAAGGTATGTATGTATGTGTGTATATGAAGTTCGGATCGTTGGTTTTTTTTTTTTTTTTCATACAAAAGTCATTCGTCGTCTCGTTATCGATTTTTATTTTAGGCGGTACGAATTCGTTAAATATTCATGCGTTAACGACTCTCTCGTAATTGTTATTCATCACGTAATTATTAGACGGTTACGTGTCGTATTTACGGATAATGGAAAAGGGGTCAATGGTAGAGTTTGGCTTGTTTTTATCGCATCAAAATGCAAACGTTTAATTGGCGAGAAAATTTCGGCGTTTTACGTTTTCAGGTGGGCTTTCAATTACATATTTCGCTGAAAATTTCCCTTTTTTCCTTTTTATTTTGACGTTGTCTCGTATGTTCCGTTTGATATGTACCAACTGTTCTGTTTAAATTATTTTTTACGTGACAATTAACTTATTTAAAATAATTCATTCATTGTACACCAGTCGAATCAAATAAAATTTTCTAATATTTTAATTCGAATTTGTGGCAGAAAAATCGCCTTGTTTCTGAGAAAAAGTGATTGCATAAAAATTTGCCGAGTCTTCTGTCGACTATTATTTGCGTCTTTAGACATTGAAATACAACTACTAGACAATGAAGAAGATAATAGTACAATACAGCCAAAAGTATGGCTCGGTGGTTACGTTTATGTTTAGCACCGAGAAACTACCGGTTTTCGATCCCGTGCTAATCTTTAATACTGCTGGTCAGAATTGGACATTTGTGACTCCGAGTCGATCGTTTCTTTTCAGAGTTTGTCGATTTATCTGATTACGTTGTTGAAATGGTTCCTCCATCAAATTTGCAAAAATCATGTCATGTCACAATTATCTGGATTTGTAGTTGAGCTTTGTTTATACAATGTCATATTATTTGTATTATTAGTTGTGCAATAGTATGCATATGCGTTCACGAATTCTATCAGTAAAATCATTCGGAATATTTTCGATAGAAAAGAAAAAACAATATTTCATCTACTAATACTATAATATACCTATATGTATATGTAGGTACATACATATATTTGATTACGATATTATCCGTATTGATTGTAATAAATTGGCACGGTACGAAGATATTCGGCTGAAAGCTAAAACGGAAGTTGTGTTGTGTGTGGGTAGAGGGATGAAAAATCTAAAAAAAAATCAAAAGGGGATTTTTTTCGTTATCGTCAAGGGTGTGCTTATTAACTCGACGGGACCGATTCGTTTGCGTACCCCGAATTCCGACAATGGCGAAAATAATTGAAAAATCGCCATTGATTTTGTCTCTTCAAAGGGAAGCGAGACCGCTACCGAAATAAATCGGCGGAAATGACAAAAACACACCAGAACCAACCGTTCTATTGTTAAAAAATATACATGCATACATATACTCTGCTTATGTACATATATCTATGTACATATTATTATAATTGTATTTGTTGTTATTTTTCTTCTCCCGGAACGTTCGACATATGGAAATGAAGAGCTAGGGTTGTTGACACCTGAAATTATGGTCACGTGGCTGAAAGTGCTCGTTGACACGCAAAACTTTTATCACAATAACCACCCACCCACTCTCCCATCATCATCCCCATATTTCATTTCCGATTTGCCGTCATTAGATTTCCCCCAGTGCCTTTCTTTGTTTCTCTCATGTTGTATTTTTATTGTCCCCTTTAGAAAACTTTTTACCTACGCACGTCTATTCCGTACTGTTTCCTTCTATTATAAATGGACAATTTCCGTAATTGATACTTGCGTTGTGAAATGTTTTACAATATGAAATTCTATACGACTTTATGATCATTGCACTGTATTGACTTTGAATACAATTCGATTTGTTGAAGTAATACACAAAATCCAAAATTGTATTTTGCTCATGAGAGAATGGAGTAAATTTTATCGCGCTTTACATACAGTTGAATTTGAAAGAAAATAAAAACAAGTTCTAAAATATAAAATAAAAATGTTCCTTACGACTAAAATTGGATTTATGACGGCTGGATTCATAATCCAGCTTACGTCAAATATCTTTTTTATATTTCAAAATATGTCAAATTTTATATTTCATTCCCTTTTCACTTCTCCTACCAGATGGTCCATTTTTGGGATTTTTAAAAAAAATGGTCGTTAAAATGAGATCATTTTAACGTCATTTTAACATCAGTGTCCTCTTCCTTCTTCCGGCTTTTGATTGATTAATTATTAAAAAAATCTCACTATCTTCTCACAATCTCACTGCTTTCTTCATAAAAGTCTTTCAGTTGATAAATACATTTTTAGATATTATCTATCTTTGTTACCTGATATTGATGGAAATAATATTGTAGCGTTGACGTGTAGAGGGGTTTCCGAGATCAGTAGTGGTAGAGGTAGTATATTGTTCTTGTTCTGTCGGCCTGCCAGCTCCGAATGAAGCACGGATCAAAACCGCTTAATATTTATACCCTTCGGGTACTCTCCGCATAGAAAGATCATTGTTCATGGATCGCGAGACGCAAAACGCAAAACGCTCACGGACCTAACGCTCAACGACACAACGCTCACGGGGAAAAAATTGCGTTTTGTCGTGACACTATTTAATACAGCTCGTTTATACGCTGAGGCCTTTTTGGCGTGAACGCAAGATCGGGTGATCAACGCTAGTAAACCAGTGATCGACGAGCACCAATCGCCCAATCTCTACGTTACAATATTATTTTTATATACATATGTAGGTAATACGATTTGTATCGAAATTTACAATTTAAGTGATTTTGTTATTACTCCTAAAATATATAATATAAAAAGTTAAATTAAATTTATTTTGTTTTATATAACGAATGTCAAATCAGATATTTTTAAATATTTGCATTTTATTTGCTCTTGACAACTTGTACATTTAGTTAGTGCTAAGCTGGGTACATTTACATATATGTATATCTGCTACTGAGAGTTATATTAGAATGGAAGCATCGTACGAATGCTCTTGTTATAAAATTATCATATAAAACTACCTTTCTATGTACACCGGTAAAAATAAAGTGGATCACATCCCGAGTTAACCACGTCTAGAGAGGAGTCGAGAGTTTGCCGGCTCTGGCTCGGATGAGAGAGACACGTCTCTTAAGTTTTATGATCCGGAAAAGTTGTTCGCCGTCCGAAAGGACGTACAAGGAGAGCCGATTAAAAGTTCTTACCTGTTGATTCGAACCGTATTCTTTTGTTCACACAGGTGAGCAGCTAATGACGCTGGTCACGTTCGACCGCGAGGAGATCAAGGAGTACCTCATCCCGATCGCCATCAGCGACTCCGGCCTGCCCAGGATGACCGGAGTATCCATCTTAAGAGTCGTCATCGGAGACCGGAACGACAACCCAATGGGTCCAGGCCACAGCGACATCTTCGTCTACAATTATAAGGTGAGAAAACATACATTGGGTATAACTTCTAAAGAGTTTATATTTAGTATACCGACATCAAATACACCTATCATATGCATACATTGGAATTAATTCGATGCGACATTTAGTATGCCGTTTCCATTTTACTAACCTCTTATACGTTTTTCTGTTTCTTTTTTCTTTCTTTGTTTTCTAAATCGATCGGTTGAAATTTTACTAACAAAAAAAAACAATTATATCCGTGTGTGTTTTGCATTGCATTTCGCCCCAAGATGGATGGCCATCTCAGTGACCACAACACATGGTCGTACGGATACGTAAGTACCACACCCTTTTTTCTTTTAACCATATTCGACCGCCATTGCATTCCTTCGTCATCACGATCGTCATCGCATCTTTTTAAGAGAATTCGTATGCTGCCAGAGGAGACTTTGCCATTGTCATCATCCATTGCATAATTCATGCGCAAGACGCTACACTCTCCTCCACTTGATTCGCTCGTAATGAATTATGAATGAATAAGCTTTCGGTCTGTTTTTTACGTATCTATGTATGTATGTATACATATATACATATTTTTTATTATTTTCATTCTACCTCCTCTTTTGCGACTTCTGAAAGCTCATTCAGATGTCGTTACAAATGATTAATGAAGCGAAAAATGTGATTTTCGCCTAAGAGTTTATCCGATTTTCGTGCCATACTTACTCCCCCACATTTCACCTTTTTCGCTTTTAAAAGCTTTCGAGAGACGTTTCTTTTTCTGTTTTCGGATTTAAGTGTATACACACGTGTCGGTTAAGTGACATCTTAATTTGTCGCACACATTCTCTATACACGCATTATTTTATTATATAATATAATTCGCACACAATTCTGTGTAGAGTCGTAAATTCCATCTATTGTTGGGGACATTCCCTCGAATTTAATTACCGGATATTATCAAAATGCCCTTCGTTGAAATAGCATGGATACATACATGACCACATTTTCATATTATAATTATACATTACTGGTTATAACTTGTATATGAATGTCTAACCTATAGCCTTAGCCAGCAGCATAGCTCGGTCGTTAAGCTTCTGCTTAGCGTCGAGAGGCGCCGGGTTCGATCCCATGAGCTGACCTCGATTGAAAATAATTTTTATGAGTATATCTGTAGTGCTGCTGGTCAGACTTGGATATTTTTGACTCCAAGTCGATCGTTTCCTATCAGAGTTTGCCAATTTATCTGATTTCATTGTTGAAACGTCCCGATTAAAATTGGCTAAAATCCTTCCTACCTACTATGTCACCACTATTTGAGTATGATTAATGTACAATACAATTTATGTAAAATTCATAGATGTCTCGTTAATTTGCGAGTTTTCAGTGTCTCGTAATTCAGCGACTTGTTTACCTGTAAGGCCCTACTGGTATATATGTAAAAAAAAAATACTGAAATACATCTCAGACAGTGGCACTCAATATTTCCCATTTGATTCGATGTCTTAATCTTCACAATATCGGATGCGTGCTTTGACTATCAGTCGCTGTGCAAAGTAGTTTTATTGTATTGGATTACCATTTGAATGTCAAAACACTTTTCTATGATTGTGTTGTCGTCAGAATATGCATCTTTTAAAACTTGAAACGTTATAATTTTATTATTATATGTACATATTTGCTTCTTTTCAATATATTGAAGTTAATTTCAATCGTATAAATGTTTAAATCGCCATATTGAGTAGGTAGGTTCCTTTTTTTAATACAAGAAATACATTATCTTCTCAGCGGTATCATCGGTGCACGTTGAGTATAAATGTTTGTGTCTATTTATTTATGAATGTATTTATGTACATGTTCATATATTAGCTTTATGTATGTTAGGGGATGCACGATAAAGCGCTTGGCTATAACGGAAATTTTATTGCGAATAAAAACTGAAAATCTTTATATATGACGCTCTTTAAACGTTTCGAATAGAAATGTTCATAAAAGCGAACCGGGGGATGCGCGTTATTTATTTTTTTTGGTTTATTTTCGCAACCCTCTGCATTTTCCATTCGCGCTTCATTAAAACGGAAAACCGTTTTCCGATTCGCGATTTCTTCACTTTTATTTCACTTTTTTCCACCCCCACCCATCTCGACACACCCCTCTTCAACGTACGGCGTATTATTATACAGAAGATTTGTTTCCTTGACTTCGCACTCGGAAAGACTCTGTGCGGAACTCCGCATATGAGACACGCAACTTTTTAAATGGCGATCTAGATATTTGTACGGGATTGTATTGTCGAAACTTTTTAAGAATGAATACGATTTATTTTCTGATTTTTAGGGTGAAGCGCCGGATACGGAAATTGGACGAGTTTATGTCACCGATCCCGACGATTGGGATCTTCCTGACAAACAGTTCTCTTGGTTGCCGTCGTACGCCGAAAAGAGTCCTTATTTCGACGTTCAACGGGAAACTGGCATGATTACTATGAGGGAAGGAACTCCTAATGGCACATATGAACTGATATTCAACGTAAGTATTCTATTGCTACCATCTAAATACTGTTAGATCATCTTATCACAATTTAAGAGTATTTAAGAGAATTTCTTATAATCGTACGATTTTTCTAGGTGACTGAAGTAAACGAGCCATTAATACCATTTCATTGGGTCGAAGCATCTGTGAACGTAACAGTCAAGGAGATTCCTGAAGAAGCTGTGGATAAATCTGGATCGATTCGTTTCATCAATACGACTGCCGAAGATTTCATAACGCCGTCACTTGGGGTAAGTTTCAAATGGTAAATAGACTCTTGTGCGCTTGCTTTAAATCACACTCGGTGATGCGAACCTAAATAGTGTTTTTTTTTAGAGGTTTGTTGTTGATGTTTTAGAGGTTTGGTTTGCCATTTCACCATGAATAGACTTACGTCAGAACGACGCTTGCAAACAGTGCAAATTTATTTCGAAAATTGTGGTTCAGTTCACAACTTACAGTGCACTACGTCCATGTTACGTTCGTGAATTGGCCTCCAAGATCGTGTGATTTTACACATTTGGATTATTTTCTGTGGGCATTTGTAAATTCTTTATTTACTCCGATAAACGACTTAGAAGCCTTCGCCGCGTTATTGCCAATATACGGCGCCGGCTGCTTGAAAAATTGGTCGAAATTTGGACAGATTGCGCTTTATTCGAACCATCATATGCCTGATATTATATTTAAAAACTAATGGCATAACATTATGTATCTTCCTACAAAGCCAATACCATGGCCAATCCACAATTTTTATTTAATTTTAAAGTTCTATACCTCTAAAAAAATACATTACAAATATCACGCCAACACGACTATAACAACAGAACACAACAAATAGACTATGCTTATTTGGGTTTGTCTGATGTTTGATGATGTTTGTAGTTGATAGCGCACAAAATTCGAGTGCGATTTAATTCAAGCGCGCAACGATTATTAAACCGTTTCAAATTTGAGCAAAATTGTATGTACATACAGCAGCAGTCACATAAAACGGAATGCTAAAGCGAAACATGTTTTTGCGTGAAATTTCGGTAATCTTATATAAAACCAAAACCGAAAGTCATTTAAATGATAGGTTGTACCATAGTGCATTCTTGTGCATTCCAATCGATTGTTTTTCAATCTCTTGGTTAGTAGTGGTTTTTTTGCAGCTTTCCAATTTTATAATTTATATTCAATGCTATCAAATAAAATGAATACTCACCAATTTAGCTCGATGATAAGGGGCAGAGTCATCTCGAAAAATTATATCATCGGAATATGAAAAGTGGTTTTCCATCGATGGGACAAAGCTTTCTTCTAAAATTTTTTTTTATATTTTTTTCCATCGATGGCACCTTGTAGAAACTCCAATTGTCCAATGTTATGGTACGAAAAGCATCCCCAGACCATTTGACTTGGAGGATGCTTAACAGTTTTAAGGGTACAATTTTCATTATACCTTTCGCCAACTTTCCTTCGGACATACGGAAAACCATCAGGACTATAGAGGTTAAACTTTGATTCGTCGGAAAGTATCACTCGTTGCCAATCCGATGGACTCCAATTTTCATGTGCTTTCGCCCATTCCAATCGATTGTTTTTCATTCTCTTGGTTAGTAGTGGTTTTTTTGCAGCTTTCCAATTTTATAATTTATATTCAATGCTATCAAATAAAATGAATACTCACCAATTTAGCTCGATGATAAGGGGCAGAGTCATCTCGAAAAATTATATCATCGGAATATGAAAAGTGGTTTTCCATCGATGGGACAAGGCTTTCTTCTAAAATTTTTTTTAATATTTTTTTCCATCGATGGCACCTTGTAGAAACTCCAATTGTCCAATGTTATGGTACGAAAAGCATCCCCAGACCATTTGACTTGGAGGATGCTTAACAGTTTTAAGGGTACAATTTTCATTATACCTTTCACCAACTTTCCTTCGGACATACGGAAAACCATCAGGACTATAGAGGTTAAACTTTGATTCGTCGGAAAGTATCACTCGTTGCCAATCCGATGGACTCCAATTTTCATGTGCTTTCGCCCATTCCAATCGATTGTTTTTCATTCTCTTGGTTAGTAGTGGTTTTTTTGCAGCTTTCCGACCGTACAGTCCAGCTTCTCTGAGTCGCCTTCTTACTGTTGAGTTTCTGATTTCCATGGAAAATTGTGACGATACACCTGTTCTTATTTCTACAGCAGTTTTGAATCGCTGCTGTAAAGATAATCTGGTTATTACACGGTCTTGCCTCTCCGATGTGCATCTTTTCAGTCCGGTCCCCTTCTTACGACCAAAACTTCAAGATTATCTTTTTTTTATTATAGTATTCTCGAAACAGTCGATACAGAACATCCCATTTTCTTGGAAATTGACCGAAAGGAAAATCCTGAACTCGCTAATGTCGCGATTTTTACACTCTTCTCCAATGATAACTGAGCGCCTTTTGTCATGTTGACGTGTTAAAATTCGAATTTGATGCTTTATCCTCGAAAACCCACACTTAACTGAACTCAAATCTTAGAAAACAATCATATTTAAAATATTTGGTCGTTAAAAACCCTACACATAAAGGGATAATCAGTTCGCCGTCGTTCGTTGTCGATCGATGACGCATTCGCACCGTTATTAGCTCTTTCATAAATAATATTTAATTAAAGTACCTAAACGGTCTTAAAAAAAAAAAAAAAAATCTGTCAGCAAAGTTTGTTCCTGTTGTGCTATTTTTAATTTGTACTTATAAAATATACTCAATATACTCATAATAATTACAAAAAATATAAATTCAAGTTTCAAGTGGGTAGTCCATACATTCTCGTTCGCAGAGTGTATTTCATAGATTGTCAACCTTTAGTTCAATTCAATTTGGCAATCATGCAGTGTTGTGCATCTTGTGAAACGCAATTTTCTAATGGTGTTCAATGTGCTAATTGTAAGAGGCATTACGATTTTAATTGTGCCAAAATTACTGAAGGCGGCTACAATAGATTGGGAGCTACTAAAAGGGCTACATGGAAGTGTCCACGATGCCGTAATCCACAAAGTCCTCAGTCTTTGACCGAGTCACCTTCGCCGTCATTGGGTACACTACTTAAGGAGATCCTTGATATCAAACGTAACATATCATGCCTGCCGTCGCTTGCAGAGGACATAAAAACGATAAAAACTGATATTAGCGACCTCAAAGCAACATGTGAATTTAACAGTTCAAAGATTATTGAGGCCGAAAGTAGGATAAGTGCAGTAGAGGATAAAGTGAAAGACATCGAGTCACTTCAGAATATTGTTGATGTATTACAAAATAAAATCGCAAGCAATGAACAGAGATTAAGGCTCAACAATGTTGAAATAAAAGGAATCCCTTGTAAAAATAATGAAAACGTCTTTAATATTTTTGACTCGATCTCCAAAACTGTAAATTGTAATATTCCAAAATCAGAAATTAATTATATCACAAGAGTTCCCACCCGCACTTCGGATAAACTACTTGTAGTGAGCTTCATCAATAGATATATTAAAGAAGACTTTGTTGCGACTACCCGTAAACACAAGAATCTCACAGTTAATGATATAGGTGTTGGTGTTGATAATACCAAAATCTACATAAATGATCAATTAACCATTGCCAATAAACAACTTTTGACCAAAACAAAATCCTATGCTAAAGATAAGGGGTTTCAATACGTCTGGGTAAGAAATTCAAACATACTTTTAAGAAAAAACTCCACTTCAAAGATTCTACACATAAAGACTTTGGACGACCTCAAAAAGATTATATAAATATTTTTTCAATGAATAAGCAATCAATTCTAATTTTTTATTTATATTTTTCTTACCTTCTCTTTTGTGTGATAATTATATTTACCGATCCTGTTATTCTCTTCTCTATATTTTATATCTACATTTCTTACTTTATTTTTTACTGTATTTTCCACCATATTTTTTACTATATTTTCACTTTTATTAATAATAATTATTTTAATATAAATATTATTATCAAAGAATATACACTAACTAATTCCATATTTTATTTTACTAATACTTATTTCAATTCAATTGCCATCATCAATAATTGTTGTTTGATAATTGATTCTATATCTTCATTTATAATTACATATACTTGTACATGCAATTACATTTTTTACTGTAATTTCTTCCATACTTTTTGCTCTATTTATAACTATAGTTTCACTTCTATTATTGATTATTGTCTTAATATTAATATTATTGTTAAAGAATATAAACTGGTTAATTCCATATTTCACTTTGTTAATATATGTTCAGATTCATTTACTACCATCAATGATTATTATTTGAACAATAGTTCTATATCTTTGTTTATAATTATTGATGCATGTTCATTTGTATACATATGTCTATGCTTACCTACGCATGTAGGCTTATACGTCTATCTTTACGCACTCTATCAATTCTGCCCATATATTATGGTTTTTGTTTTCATTATTAATTATTGGTTCTTTCTTATATTTCTAAACGCACTTTATTTTCAATTCTATCGTCAATTGTCATCTAAATCATTGTTTATTATTATATTATGAACAAATACTTCCCAAAAAACTATATAATTCGCTTTATTAATTTTATTTTAACTCAATTGGTATCACGAGTGATGGTTTGCTCGGTAATTCCGTATCGCTTCTATGGATGCAAGTATGTATGTGTATATTTATATTCATATACACATAACTGCTGATATTTATGCTTCTGGATATCTACACGTCTATCACTACGTACTCATCAACTGCCAATTCTATTTACGTTTTACAATTTATCTTATTTTTATTACATTGCTATATTTTATTCTGTGTACTTTCCATGTTCCTTATTTCCATGTACTTTATTTTCCTACTCTTTTCTTATTTTAAATGTTTGAGCTTTTCTTTTTTTTACCTATATGTGAAAATTATTAATGGTTTACTTAACATAATTATATTTTTTTTACTATCAATCTATGTAACTTAATAAACTGTAAATTTTCCAAATAAATAAATAAATAAATAAATAAATAAATAATCCTTTTATTGCCTCGAAGTCGTAAAATTCACAAGCGTTCCGTTTTATGTGACTGCTGGTGTATGTACATATATATGGTTCACATTCGAAAATGGTACTATCGAGTACGCAGGTGTTTGCGCTTTACAGGCGTAAGCCTTTCAGCGCCGTTATTAATATGGGGCTTTGCCAATACTAATATTGATCGCTTTTACAGGGATTGAGTAAGAAAGATGTCCTCAGACAGAAATTGTCGTTAATTTTCAATACCAGTCTGGATAATGTGGACGTTTTCACCGTTTATTCTCATAACTCTGCCACACACGATCGTACGTTAGACGTGAGATTTTCAGCTCACGGCTCACCCTATTACGCAGCTGAAAAATTGAACTCTCTGGCGTCCAATAATCAAAATGAGGTATTTAATTCAAAAAATATTATTTTATTCTGTTTTTTATTATTATTTTTTAAATATACTTTTTTCTGTTTTTAGTTGGAGTCACTTTTAAATATGCAAATTTATATGATAAGTATAGATGAGTGCATTATTGAAAAGCTCAAGTGTAAAACGGGCTCGTGCAGAAATAAGCTGGTCAAATCGAACGTTCCTCTATCCGTTTATACGAATTTGACTAGTTTTGTTGGAGTTTCGGCTACTGTCGACGTTGATTGCTCTTGCAAAAATGTCCAAATCTTAGAGTGCTTCAATGGAGGTACGTGACGTTAAATCCGTTCGACGGTAATCGAGTTAGCGTGTTTGTTTATGTTTTTATTTTTATTATTAAAGGAACTCCATTTTCTGATCGTTGTGAGTGTCCCGAGGGATTGACGGGCCCTCGTTGCGAGATAACTTCAGTCGGTTTTCACGGAGACGGTTGGGCATTATATCCAACTGTCCCTTCGTGTGAAGAGAGTTTTCTATCTTTAAGAATAACGCCGGGTATTTCCGACGGATTGATTTTCTACCTGGGTCCTCTGGTACATAACGAGCTATTGAACGTTCAAGGTATTCATTTCTTCAACTCGTTATGAGACATACGTCAAAAATTTTGTATGTTTTATATGCGTGTGGTTTTATTTGTAGATTTCATGTCATTGGAGTTGATCAAAGGATATCCTGTCCTATTGATAAATTATGGTTCAGGCACTACTAGAATAGAACACAAGCATGTCAAAGTCGACGATGGTCAGTCGCATTTAATTGAAATTTCATTTGTTAAAACAAGTATTGAAATGTTTGTCGATCAATGCAAGATGTCGTCTTGTATGAACTTAGCTGCACCTACCGGACTCAACGAATTCCTCAATGGTATGGTTTTAAGCATATTATTTGTTTTTATTGATTTTATTGATCAATTATAATTATACATATTTTTTTGTTTGCAACAGTCAACGGACCTCTTCAACTTGGCGGTGCTAATGTTAATTTGGAGAGATTGGGACACTTATATGGATGGAAATATGTACCTACGAATGCAGGTTTCGTCGGATGTATCTCCAACTTAACATTCAACGATGAAGTGAGTACACTTTTACAATATGAAGGATAAAATAAGTTTAGTAGTAGTTGATTTTTTTATAGTTGGATTTTAATTATGACTGTACGAGTATATGAATGAAAATAGTGTGTATGAATTGAAAGTATAAGCTTTAAATATCGATAAGGGATTGAAATAAATAATCGAGTATTTTAAATTGTGATTAAAATTGGGTGGAGTGACCTCTAACCATCAGTGGACGCTGAAAGACTGATGATACATATTTTAAATGATTACTCGTATAATTTGCGGCATTAAGTGATGCTAAGCGTAATTGCGTGACATGTGAACATTCATTACCATAATATAGGCACGAGTATACGTAAAAGCAATGTGTAATCACGTCCTATTTACCTTATGTCATGCACATACGTAATTTGAATAATAGTATGCATGGTTATCAGTGACACCCCCCATATGTATTACAGACGTTTTACAATGATTGATTGAATTAATTTGTTTCTATTTTTGTAGACCTACAACCTGGGACAGCCGAGTGACTCTAAGAACATAGACTCGCTATGTCAGACCAGCATGGCTAAGGCGGTTTCTTTTGGAATTGACACCAACTTCCTCGTCGCCATACTCGTATGTGTCGCCATTTTGTTGAGTGAGTAATTTTTGGTATTTTCTTGTTAGAATGATTTTTTTCTAGTTCATTGTCCGGTCGAGTGATTTCGATAAGTCTGCGAAGTTCCTTTGAGAAGTTCTCCCATATATAAAAACATCTTGAACAATTCCGGAATAGGGAAACTCAATATTGGGCTGGTTCAAAAGAAAGATGTCCGGAATAGGATCGGAGTCGTTCTGTCAAGGGGTTTCATGTTCGCCGTTCCTCTTTGCGATATTTGAGAAACTTTAGTAGGAAAAAAACATACGTATGCGAATCAGGCTACGGAATTTAAGATCGGCGATCGTTCGATTTTTCGATTTTTTTTTATATTAGTGTATGTATGTATGTTAGTAGGTGTATGACGTGTTGGTTGTGGGGCGTTTAATAGGTTTTCGAAAACTTTTCAAAAACTTTTATTATCCAAGTCCCCGGGCAAATACCCAGAACTGCTACGCTCGAGGCCGCATTAGCATATCGATTTTCAATTTGTTTTGTTTTCCGGTGAATCTGTTCTTTGCGGAAAAAAATCTGCGTTTGATTAGCTATTTCGTAATATTGGCATTTCAAAAGAACGTTTTTTTTTTTAAATATGCGTATAAAAGGAATATAGGTTAATCCTTTCGTTTGTTAGGTACGCTTTCGTTGTGGCGCGAGTGTTTTCATGAATTTTAAATTTATTTTTTTATTTTCACAGTATTGTTGTTGGCTGTCGTCGTTCATAAAAGAAGGTCGGAAGGTTGGCCCGAGAAGGAGTTTGACGACATAAGAGAGAACATCATCAATTATGAGGACGAAGGTGGCGGCGAAGGGGATGCTGGGTACGACCTGCAAGTCTTGCGCAAAATGTACGACCCTCCAGAAAAGGACCAACTACAAACACTCGGTAAGTGGACATGCTATGTCGCAGATTTATTTATTTTTATATTTTTAGGCGAGTCATTGACAACTTTTTATACCCGTATATATATATATATATATATATATGTATGTTTTATTTTTACAATTGTATACATACATATGTATAAATACTCAACTTTGGATTTATGTACATATGTATGTATGTATATGTATGTTTACATATATAGTTACTCAATCATGACAATTATTTTAATGCCTGCGTCTAGTGTTGTATTCAGGGCTGTGGAGTCGAATTCGGAGTCGTTAAAAATCTATTGATTCTGATTTCGCATTTATCATTCATTTATTTGTATTGTTTTACTGTTAAATTTGTATTTTACTGCTTTATCTAGTTTTAATATATGAAAGGATAATGTGTCAATTTTCGTCACCACATGTTCAATGGATAAAATCTTTATCGACATAATGTTCATGTCCATTACAGAATGTTCACAGACAAAGAGTTTTTTTCCGTGAATGATTTGTTGTGACCAGGGATGTGGAGTGGGAGCATTTCAAAGGGAGTCGTAGTCGTAAAAATTCAACCGATTCCGACTCCTTTTTTTATTATTATTTTTAATTTACACTATTACGGTATGCGTCAACTAGAGTGTCCAATTTTGTTGAAGTAAAACCAAAATTGAAATTTTATTGAAAATTCAGAATTGAAAATCATGAATTTAAAGCAAATTATGAATAAAATCGTCGAATTGCACATATTTTAATGTGTTCTTATCAAAACCGATTGTTCCCTCCTTCCTATACTTAATTCTCTCATTTTTTAAAATTAAATTGAGTTGTAGGTGTATGAAATTCATACAAATGAATGTACTTACATTTTTTATACCAATTTCATTATCAATAAATCAATAAATTGATTTACATGTAAATTTTTAGTGATTTCTTTAATTCCATTATTTTTTTTATATTTAAAAATAATCGCTATTATTCTTATTGCTTAATAATTTTATACGTTGCCGAGAAAAGTCGATCGTACTAAAATCTTTTAAATTGGAGTCGGAGTCAAAGTCGGTAAATTTTGAAGCGACTCCACAGCCCCGCTTGTATGCGATCCTAGACAAAAAATTCACAGATAAAATGTTCATAAGCAAAAAGTTCATAGAGAAAAAACTTTTTCATAATATCCCAATTATCCGTTGGTTTTACCATACATAGATTGAGTTTTTTTCTTTGGCTAAGTATTTCAATATTTTTTCGTATGTGGCATAGTTGCGGCTTTGCATATATAAAGTGTGTTTATTTATATTTTCGATTTAGTAAGTTTTGTCGGTTGATGTGCGATATAAATCCTGGTATTTTTCCGGATTCGCTTAGCGAACGATTAAGCGCTTAGCCGTGCCACGATTTCGGAAAACAAATTAAGATTTCTTTTTAACGCGATTGTAGGATAGGGTGGGTATTTTCGGAAGGGCTTTAATTATCCGCTATCGACTCGATTGGCCGCCGATAATTTGAAATTGTTGTTGTTGCATGATATCCGGTTATTCGAGTCGAATTTTCCAGCCGGAAGGCTTTTCCGCGCGCCGATCGACTTACTCAGATTGTGTCCGAATACCGTCGCCGCTAAATCGCCTCGATGAAAATTAATTATTACAATGTACCTACCCGATTTTTTTTATATCGCCACGCACTTGCGAAACTATACTTTTTTCCTTCATTATTTATGGTTACGAAAATATCGAAATTTGTACATAGTACATACTGATACATATATATATAGTCACCGGACCCAGAAGGTGCCGCGTATTGTTCAAAGGTTGTAAATGCATTGTTAAAGGTTTGCCGAACCTTTTTTACAAAGGATTTACAACAATGGAACAATGGATAGCACTGTGACTATCCTACCTCTACATATATACATACATATGCGCAATGGAATTCAGTTGAAATATTTATAAACGGTATGTATGTGCCGTTTTTGTTCAAAATCTTTACACATTCCAGTCGGATTGTGTAAAGATTTTATTATATCCAAATAGTCCTTATTATTTTTCTTCTTTATTCCTGTTTTTAATATTTATCTTTTTTATAAATGTCTTGCGTCGTTTTATCGACGCTTTTTTTCCTGGGTCTTTTTTCTGGGCCAGAATTTTTTAATGCACCAAAAATGGTTCAATATTGTCAATTACTATTTTCCTACAAAGCAAGAGAGCAAAAAACCGCCCGAGTTTTTCGAATTTATTTTTCGTTAAGTATTGTAAATTAAACGTAACTCCTAAATCTTTCTATCTATATAATAAAAAATTGAATACATTTTCTTTACAATTAGGTTTGACCGTATGAATTCTTAGATCAGTATTTTTCAAATTGTGGTGATTGCTGTATTTAATTTTGTATGTAATTTGGGTCCTCTTCAAAACATCAATTCTCATTAAACGAACTCTCCGTTTCTATACTTGTCTCGTTGGCTTGGTACTAGGAATAAGTATATGAAAAATTTTTAATTAAATAAATTCATACATACATAAATATGGAGCTGTAATAAACATAAATTATCAATATCATTCAAAATTGATGACAAATTATATTCAAGTAAAGAAACGGAGAGGTCATTTAACGAGAATTGGTGAAAACAGGCCAACAAGAGAAATATACATACATATACATATATGCCACGCGAGAAAAATCCTTCAATTTCAATATCTAGGGATTTGAAATCTTTTCTGAATACTATTATTTTGGAATATTATCAACCTATTCCTTGGAAAAAGTCAAGCTGTAAACCATCGAAATATACATATGTATATGTTTATCGATATTTTGTATAAAAATATGCTTGTATGATATCTATGAATGGAAATTTGAAACTCAATCTTTCAAATATCACTTTTATTTTGTTATAAAGTTTGGAGGATTTAATGAAAAACACACGTTGTGGTTACGGCCTTTTAATGAAGTTTAATTAAAAATACGGCCCACAGTGAGTAAACTGTTGTAATGGTCATTTCAATTTACATTTGTACGATTTAAATCAACTATATTTGGCATTCATTTGTTGCGAAGGTTTTATTTATAATATTATGTACTATATACATATATATGTATGTAGGTACAAAGTCGCCGTCACAAAGTAATAAATTTTCGAACAAAGCAACAGGTTCATAATTTTTTTTTTAATTTTTAAGAAATTAACAATTTTAAGAATCGGGTGGAATATAGATACATATGTATGTACATACATTTATTTATTTAAGTTTAAGTTTGGACCATGGTGGCATTACAGGAGTCCCAAATGCGTCACAATAGTCAAAAGAATACAGAAAGATGAGAAAAGTAAACATATATTTATATACATACATATATACAAAGGCAAAAAAATAACATTAATACAAAAACAATAGCTTTATAATAATAGAAGATAAAGTAAAAATATCAAATAATAAAATACGAAGTAGGGAATGTCTTGCACCTATAGCCAGCACCAATATATGTATAAGAACCAGCCGCAAATACAAAACATCACTGCCCAAATTGAAGAGAGAAAATCAAAATTCCACTCATACATCACATTAAATTATGAAAATAATGAGCGCAGGTTACCAGACAAATAGTGGATAGTGGAGACTAGTGGTCGATCGTTTAGACTAGTGGTCGGTCGACTCCAGGTCGATCGTTTTCTATCAGAGTTTGCCAATATATCTGATTGTCATTGAAACAGTTCCAACAAATTGGCAACCTTACCCATATTCTTGCTTACCCAAGTCTCGAATTACACTGAATTGTTATATACACATGTATATGTATACTCGAATTACAACTAAATTGTTCCTTGTAATTACACCGAATTACACTGAATTACTCGAATTACATTGAAATTTTCAACAATCTCGAATTACACTGAATTGTATATGTATAAAAATGCTGCAAATTCCTGCAGTTCCTGACTAGGAAAGTGCATTGGGGTTACCTGTTAGGCTTACTGGTATAAATTAAAAATAAATAAATACATATACTACATACATATGTATGTATGTATATACGAAAAAGGAAGAAAGGTATTTAATGAGTTAAAAATGTACTCGTATTTTTTTCAACAGTAAGGCGTTGCTGCGGCTAATACGCCGCAAAATAGAATTATAGCGTTCCTTTTCGAGGTTTTTCTTTCTTTTTTTTTTGTATTTATTATACGTAGGTATTATTTTATACGCTTGACTAAATTTATTCGACCTTTCCAAAAGTGGCGTGCCCGGCCCGGCCCGTATTGACTATCCGGCGTCGCTAATAACTTCCGTAAATTTCGCAGGAAGCAGGCGAAACGGCGCCGCGCTATAAATATTAATAATGCGCCCGGGAAAAGGCCGGTCCGGTGTCGAATAACAACATTTTGGGAAACTGTGGGGAAACGACGACTGCGAAAAGCGCGTGCTTCGGTTTGTTTCCGTCCTCTAAAAGCTCACGGTTAAATCGAACCGGAAAAAAAGCCTCCTCGAAATCGCGAGAGCTTTCGCGTGTCGATGCCGGATTTCGGCCACATGCCCCTTTCCCGATACTTTTCCAACACAATGGGTATTACTGTCGAATGAATTTTCAGATTTAAACTAGCCGTTGTTACTTTCTAGTCTGCTCGATATCGATCCATGTACATATGTATTTTAATTGGACAACTTGTTACCTTTTGCGCGGCTATCTCGGTGCACCCCCCCCCACTATTTATATATATATATATATATATATATATATATATATATATATATATATATATATATATATATATATATATATATATATATACATACATACATACATATATACAATATATGTATTGTTGGTAATTTGTAGAGGTTCTAGTTACACCACTGTACTCGCTTTATTAGTGCCGTGTCTGAATGTGTATTAACTGCAGTGATAACTTTCTCCGTGTGTTCGATTCCAATGATGGTACAGATTCCACGCGGGACGAATTACTGCTGAGTCTGTACTTACATACATACATACATAGGTGGTTTTCCCAGGTTGTGTTTGTATATAATTCGGTTATAGAACTGTCGATGAATGCAGAAGTTTGAACCTACGTGGTTAATTGAAAGTCAATTCAAACGATGAATTTCGTCTCTTATGTACAATACATGCATCAGTTTTTTCCAAACTGCATATTCGCTTTAAAATTTTTGAATCAACACCCGTTCGGCTCTATCTGTTTGTGCTTTAAAACATTCATTTTTTTTGTTGCTAAATGATGATTAGTTGTATGTATGTAAAAGTTACACAATAACCACCCTTAAGCCCATTATACCAATTATTTTTGTCGAAATTGGGGGTTCACCGATGAATTATATGTCTTTAACACTGGCCGCACTGTGATGGATACCGAGTGACCAAGACCTATATTTTATATTTATTTCTCCAAATATACTGCAGGGTTTTCATATTTTGTGTATATCTCATAAAAACCTCTATGATTCGCATTATGTTATTACGAAATAAAAAAAGCCCCTTGTATACGAGCCTCATAGATGTAAGGGAGAGGGGGAATTCAGCACGTCGCGCTCAACGGTCAATGTAAGAATAATATCCGCCTTGGAATGCCTCTGCTTCAGCCGTTTTTTTTTAATTACTTGTATCTTATATTATTCGACGTTTAATACACGATAAAATATTTTTTATTGCTAAATAACTATACTTATGCACACATTTTTATGCACACATAAACACACATTTTTAACTGTACGCTTGGCGTCCAGCACAGTGGCTAGCGGATTTTTTTTAACACAGGCAAAAATTTAAGCGTAAAAGTATGCTATGAGTAAAGGATGGATACTCATTAGGGAAACCTCAAAATCTAAAAAAAAAAAATTCTATGATGTCAACAAGTTTAAATTTTTTTCCTCTCTTGCTTTCAACACTGTTAGAATGTGTATTGTGTTTTGAGATTGCCCTAATGTGTATTCACTCTTTAGTTATGAGTTTAAGAAGCACTACTCTATATTAAAAAAGAAACGTAGACTAGTGGGTAGCTTATAATGTTTCAAGCAGACTGGTCATGGGTTCGAGTCCCACTAGAGTCCGGCTGCTGGCCAGACCTTGGTTTGTGACTCCAGGTCGATCGTTTCCTTTCAGAGTCTGCCAATTTTTCTGATTTTCATCGAAACTGTTCCCGTAAATAGGCATTTCCTTTCCAATATTTTTATTGCAAATCTCAAGTTATTCAGCGTCTTGAGGTTCGCCAATTTATATAATAAAAATGCTGCAAAATTTTCTCCATAGATGTCACTGTGGATGATGTTTGTATGAATTCGCATTGTATAAAAATGCGTGTATTATTTTATTGTATCTGTATTTGTACACTCGTCGCTTTGGAGCGATCTACATATAAAGGCGAGTGTACATGTTTGAATGAAATAAAATATAAATATATCTATCAGTGGCGTGCGCTGAAATTCTCTATCTTTTTGTCGTACAGCCTTACTTAATGTGCACGAGCAGGATACAAGAGGAACAGGCTGTTCCTCTTGTATCCCGTTCGTGCACATTAAGTAAGACTGTACGGCAAAAAGAGAGAGAATTTCAGCGCACGCCACTGATATCTATACATATAAGAAGACCTTAAGAGGGCTGGACCCCAGCGCCTTGTCTATACAAATGTATTAGACTTCTCCCTTCCTCAATTATGGCACTAAAGAAAATATTTTTTAATATGCTATTTATATCCACCATAGGCATGTTTCTATTTTTATTTTTATTTTTTTTATTAATTAAAAAATCAAATAAATCAACAATCAATTGATCAAAAAAATAGAAACCTCCCTATGGTGGATATCCATAGCATATTAAAAAATAATTGCTCTAGTGCCATAATTGAGGAAGGGAGAAGTCTAATACGTTTGTATGGACAAGGCGCTGGGGTCCAGCCCTCTTAAGACATTGTCATAGTGAGATGAATTGGATCTGTATGGTTGGTTTCTGCTAGTTTAATACGATTTGTTTACTCGTGTGCCAGTTTAAGACTATTCGCTGATGATTTGTTTTAATCGTTTAGCTCCGACGATGACTGACGCCATGATGCCCGGCGATATATCCGGATTCCTTGACGACAAGAAGCATGTGATAGATCGAGATCCGGACACGAATCCGTTCGACGATGTGCGCCATTACGCGTACGAAGGCGACGGCAACACCACCGGGTCGTTATCATCCCTTGCCAGTTGTGAGTATCCATTGTATTATATTTTTGGGTTGTTGTGGCCGTGTGGATGGGTTTGACTGAGATTGTGTTCGCAGGTACGGATGAGGGTGACCTGAAGTTCAACTACTTGTCGTCGTTCGGGCCGCGATTCCGCAAGTTAGCCGATATGTATGGGGAGGTGCCTTCAGACGAGGACGAGAGCCAAGCCCCAGGTGAGGAGAGCTGGTGCTAGTGGAGTCTGACCAAGCCCCATGTGTAGCCTTCATATGCAGCCATCCAAAAATGAACGTGTTCTGGACCGTGCCCAACGGATCAAGCCGCGATACGTGACTAATCGACCAAGTGTACTTTTATATGTCAAAAAATATGAATGTGTGAACGCTAATGTTACCCCCGACTGATTACGAAAAAAAACTTTTATCAAAAATAATAAAAAATCCCCACAGAAGACCTGCCGTGAAAAATCCGTATTTCAAGTCAATTTATAAAATATAGACGGAGGTCTTATCGTGCTAAAAAAACTAGTATTATTGACGACTATGGACATTCAACAAATTGTTTTCGTTTCGTGTAATTCGCTTTTACTCCGCGGACTAACTGAGTAAAGTTAAATCTATCGAAGATGTATAAATTAATGCAGTTTTATATATTGTAACTTAAAAAAATGAAAATAATAGACTGACTAAATATAGCGGGCTGTTATCGTATAATCTTTATAAAATATAGTAACTTTCGTTACGGTGATCACACAAGATGTGTTTTTTTTTTGAATAAACGATGTTTTTTTCTTTAGGAGAAACGACGATTCATCATTTGACGTGTTGCATAAGTTATCAACATGCACAACTAATATAATTACTGAATGTGTATTTGTAATTTGTAAATTTATATATGTGTATGTGTGCGAGTTGATGTGTGAATGAGTAAGTGAGTTTGCAATTATAAACAGAAAAAAAAAATAGCACCACTTTGTGACAAGATTAATAAATCACTGTATCATTACATATAAAACGTATAATTTTTGTGGAATCATCGTACGTGTCCATGTATATGAGTGTGCTAAAAGATTGTAAATTATTAGTTTGTTTTTTAAGTTTGCCATGTATACTTTATATATCTTTTTTGTATCGGATTGGCTGCTATTTATAAAAGTGATATAATTGTTATGCATTTTTGAAGAAAAAAAAATTTAAATTATCACTGTGCATCATTCAATTTAGAAGTATTATTTTGTATTTTTTTGATATGTTTATTGTTCAGTTTTTTTTTTGTATTTACTTTGCATTCCATTCTGTTATCGATTTTTTTTTATAAATGTTTATAAAAATTTTATACACCAAATCTCGTCCATTTGTTCGTTTTTGAGACTTAGTGGAATTTGAGACTTAAATATTGTTTTGATTTTTCCATATTGATTGTAGTATAATTGAACGTGATTTAAATTATGTGTACGATAATTTATGTGGATATAAATTTTTGATTCTTTTGATAAAAAAAAAGGTTTTGTAAATGTAATTATATGTATGTGTAAAATTTATTTATCATAGATGAACTTTTTTACGTATTGTTATAATAAAATGTTTTATGATCTCTAGAATCATTTCAGTTAGTAAAAAGAGGATGATTACACATGTAAGTTTTGTATTCCATAATTTCATTTTTAATACTTTAGTTTTTCTTATACATAAGTTGTAATTTTACTATGAAAAATTTTTTTTTTGTAAAAACTTTATTTTTTTTATAATAGAATTAATTAAAAACTTTTAAATTAATTTTATTTCGCTCAAATGCCATTACGTTGGGAGTAAATCCATTTTCTGTCGTTGCACTTCGTGCCATTTAATTGCGTATATTAATAATTAGCTCTTCGGAACACAAACCGAAGTACAATATAGTCATCTTACTTTACTTTAGTTTATATATTTTTTTTTTTATTTTAAGTTTTATGTAAGCAATTTGTTATCTTTCTTTTTTTTATTGATTGGACGTTTCAAACATTTTGATTCTTAAAAAACTACTATAAAACTTACTTAAGCATGTCTTAATTTATTATTTTATTTTATTTTCTTTCAAAAAATCAATTACAAAACCCTTGTATTACCAAATTTTTATTTAAAAAAAATGTGCTTAAATGTGACTACATCTTTAAACCCAGGAGTGCTACTATTAATTAAATAAAAATCAATTAGATTCAATCAAAATTATCAATATATATATATTTTTTAAATCATTTTTTATAAGTTCTTCAATAAGTTTTTTTTTATTTTTTCGATATTTCCCCATTTTTGTATGTTATACATAACTGATTTTTTTTCATTAAGTTCGTGAAATATAATGCTTTTATTGTTTTGTGTTTTTTTTTTTTATTTTTTCTCGAAGTGATATATAATTAATATATTATATATATAATTTTATTTTCCCACCTTATTATACATAATATCACATTTCAGTAAAAATGAAAGCTTCAAAACATTCTATTTCACTTATTAAGTTTGTATAACATATGTATGTACATATATGTATTTACATATATACACGATAACAGTTTATTTCGTCGTTTCTTTAGTACATATATACTTTAAAACACACATTCAATCAAATTTTTCATTAATTATCTTGTGCATTTTAAAAATTCATAAATTTATTATTTCTTTTAAGATAATCATAGTATTGATATTCAATATTGTGTTGTCTAAACTGACGCCTGATTTACATTGACGAATGTTTCATTTAATATTTAATTTTTCAATGTGTGTACGAATCACGCTATCTATATTCACATATCACTTGAATATTATATATTGTAGCATATATACATACGATGTGTATCGATTTATCGATATTTCATTTTAATAAAGTCGCAATTGCCGCATTTAAGTATTACTATCAATTTCATACTTTGATTGTGATACTGCGATTTACGAAAAAAAAAACTTTACATATATTCTTAAGATATATGTTGAAATATTTTTTTATAAAATGTATGTGTAAATAAAAGCAATGTATCATAAATATTCTGTTACTGACTGTGTGTAAGAACCAAGTTTGAACTGTCGCTGTGTCGTGTCGCTGTTGTTATGTTTTGGAAACGGTTCACCTTTAGTGTACCTACATATATAATTGTGTGCAGTTTGTGCAACCATTAAAGGTTTCAAATTAAATCAGTAATGGCTACGTTTGCTATTGACTACTATGTATGTACTATTATTAAATACTATGAGGAAAAAAAACGACTGCGGTAATTGTTAAATTGTGTACTGTATTATATTATATTATATATACTTAATAAAAAAAATCTTTTTTCATATTTAAATGTGGAAACGACGATATATCTGTATGTGAATAAGAAAAAAAAATTATCAGGGATATTTAACGTGATTAGTGTTGCTATTTCACTGCCTATAAATTGAATAGCAGATAATTTATAGTGTAAAAAATCGTGATGCTATTTGTAATTTTTACTAGGCGAATTATAAATGAAAACGATAATGATAAATTCCTCCAGCAAGGTGTAAATGTTTAATTATTAAAAAAAAATAAACAAGAAAACAACGGTGTCGTTATTAAGTTTTAGTTGTAAGGGAAATATTTCTACCGTATTGTGTTAATTTAAGTTGGTTTTATGTATTGAGAGATGGTGAAAATAAAACAATATTGAAAATATGATTTTTTTATTTTCCGTCATAGTTACACACATCGACATTATCTAAGAAATAGGCTCATTTCATGAAATAACCAAAGCAAGGTTCATATTTAGGTCGGAGCGAAAAATGCAAATTTTTGATTTTCATCAATTGACCTAGTGGAAAACTTTCGTCTTATCAAGGGAACGTTCAATAAAAAATTTGATTTTGAACAATATCCCGTGCCTCCAATCATCGATTTATCTCGACAAAATTTTTGAAAAAGTATTACACACATACAGGCTTTTTTCAAATATCTCTTTTTCGAGAAACAGGTCGATTTTATTGAATATTTAAAAAAAAGAAACCCTCAAAATTCATCTATTGAAGTTTATTTTGGTCGATTGTGATAAGTTTTGACTGATTAACGAGATTTCAAAGTCGCCATTTCTCTCGAGAGTCCCCATACAAATGGGTGTTTTGTATGGGGGAAGCGTTTTTTTTTTTACTAAATCGTTATTTTGTTCATACTCTGTAATTATTTTGAAAATAAAAGTCGTTGAGAGCTACCTTGGTATATACCTACATACATATTTAGCTTGAATTTGAACACAAAAAATTTACAAACTTCATGAAATATGAGGACAAAAAGACATATTTTAACGAAAAATGTCATGTTTTACGTCAAAACAGGTCATTTTAGGCCTCCCTACATTTCTTAAAATTCATAACGGTTTTCAAATTTGTTTATGTTTATACGTAATCTGACAATTTCATAAAAAAGCAACGAGCTTGTACCGTTCGTGAATATCTCGAAGTGAAACAACTTTAAAAATATGTATAATATATTTTTGGGCAATCTCTTATTATTATACGAGTAACTTTTTTTGTTACCTTGGCTTTCACTGATAGCTCTTATATGTACATATTATGTACATCCATACAGCTACTGGTTAAGCGTTTTTTTTACCAGTTGTAGCTTAGGCTTTTAAACATTCACCATCATCATCATTCACAGCCTTTCCCCATCCACTGATGGTTGAGGGCATTTCCAATACGTTTCCATTCTCTGTTTGGACCAACTCTCATTAATTTCATCCCACAAATTTTTCTGATTTCATTCATCCATCTCCCCTGTTGCCTTCCTCGCACCCTTTTACATTCGCTCGGGTACCATTCGAGCACTTATTTCTTCCATCTATTGTCAGTTCATGGATTCAAATAATTGTCTAGGGAAAAAATTGGTTTCCGAATAAATCGGAAGGTGATGAGGCTTCTATAGTCAGTTTTATAAATCAATATTTGTATTCGGAAATATTATCAAGTACTAGTACGACATTTTCAGATCTTTGATTTTAAATTTATGATACACTTAGCGAGTCAAAAAGGATATTGAGTGTGCACTCATTCTTCGACTAATCCAAACAAACTGCCGGATACCACATTTTATTCTACAATTATTATATTTTGTTACTACCGGTAGTAGCGAAAGTTGTATTTTCCAAAAGATACCGCTAGAACCTGTTTATCTAACTTAATTTAAACGACAGAATTATCTAACTTAATTGTTGTTAGTGTTAATCTAATAAAATCAGTATCCCCTCCTTCTCTCGTGAATTCGCCTAGTCAGAATTTGTTAATAGTTGCTAGCATCTGTACATTTGCTTACGGTTTATAATTAGTGTCTGTATACCTATGTTTGTACTCTGTACATTGTATGATTAATGTGTTTGGATATGTACAATATTAGCGTTATTGTCGATTTGAATGATTTGTCATGTCATTATGGCGTATTGTATGAAAAAAATAATAAATATACATACATACATATATACGGGTAACATGGCAAATTCTCATATCAAACTTCAAAGTGGAGTGGCACGCTCTAAATCAAAACTTGGTCACTGTAGTTGAAGTGAAACTAAGTTTTAATTACCGTTTAGCGTAATTAGTGATACCGTGCGCGCTTTGTATGATAAATAAGGCCGTTAAACTCCCTCTACATATGACAGAATCCTTGTCTCTCTGTTTTGAAGGGACGCTCGCTAATTTATGGTACCTTTCAATTGCACTGGGAAATTGTCGCGTCGAATACATTTTCCAGCTTTTCCGGAAGCGCGTCTTCGCTCAGCTCCGCAGATGTACAACATCCGCGCGACTAGACGGACCTGCAAATACTATTTGTATATGTAGATGTGGTATGTATATTTTCGACAAATGTGATTATAATGCGGTGTGCAGTGGCGTGCGATACATTTTGTTGACACGCTCAACCCGTCGGGATTGCGCGTTGCGCGTCCAAATGCAAATTCGCTCTGCATAAGCGACCCGCGGTTCGCCAACGACACGGAAATCGCAACGCTCCCTGGCACTACTCTGTTATATTAAGCATTAGATTGCATTATGTCGAAGTTGCTGTTTCTTTATGGAAAAGGTAAATAAAACAAAACATCGTTATCGTCGAATAAAATGGGAGTTTTCTATTAGCATAATATCAGGGATCTGGAGCAACCACTTTTTCTAGTCTCTCCGCTCCGACACCTAAGTACTTGCTCCAGTTCCGCTCCGTGCTCCGATTAGTTTAAATAGGAATCATCTTTATTTATTTAATTTATTAATTGTATTCATATACATATGATAAAAAATTATAAAAGTTTATTTATAGACAATTTATTTATTATCAAAATATTTAATATATCATGAAAATACATACATTAAATATGAATAATATAATTATAATACACCGCACATGGTTGTCCCAAACTACCATAGTAAGAATAATAGAGAAAATAATCAAGAATATAATTTGATCACGATGGAAAAATAAAAAAGAAAGCGCACAAATTCATTTGTACAAAACAACAATAAGTGAAAAAAAGTATATAAAACAAAATATTTAATTGTAAAAATACATACATATTAAATACAAATAATATAACCAAACTACATATACATAACGCGCCACGTGTCAAATGTTTCCAGGATAATAAACCATCAAATATTGAATTTATCATAAATTGAAAAACATAAAAAAGTATTCATTTAATTTTTAAATTCTGAAAGAAATTCTAATATATAAAAACAAAATATCGGAGCAGTGGAGCACTACAAATTTTCGTGCAAAACTCGTTGCTTCACTGCTCCGCGCTACTGCTCCACGCTCTGTTCCAGATCCCTGTGATATATTCTGGAATATTTTAATCAGAAGCATTGCGTTTATGTAGTCTGATATTTTATTGTAAAAATAGAAACACAGGTTCACAATAAATATTATCTTGAGTAAGGTTTGGATTGATTTGAATTAAGTGCAAATTTGCCCGATTGCTAGGTAGCCGAAAATGGTGAATGAAGACTTTTAACTATTAACCCTAGTACGGATACTACAATTATCTAACACAAGCGGATACGGTGTTGTTCGTTTGACCCTTGCGTGTATCGGGCTGCTTTTTAAATGTTTCATAGTTTATTATGGTTTTATATGAAGAATAATTGATTGTAAATAAAAGTCATAATATGAATTCTATTGATTAAATTAATTGTATTTTAATTCATAATAATATTGGAAAATATACGAAATGAGTTTCTTATATTAATGAGTTGATTAAGTTCTATATTATACGGGTATTATTTTGATATGACTCGCCGACCGCATGAAGTCGTTTGGTGTTACAATTGCATACTTAAACTAACTAAATTTTATTTCATACTTATAGGGTTTTTGATAATATATTGTATATGTATTTTGATAATAAATGAACATTCAATAACTCATTCCATCTCATAATTAGATGAATGGAATGAATTGATGGTCCAATATATACTTCTTTGGATATAAAATATCATATTATATTATCGTTTATTTTTTTATTTTTTCATATGTAGATATATGCCAGGAAGGCTTGTCAGGAAGACCCCAATTCGCCTTACTGGACAATTAATTACAAACAATGCAGCATTTTTTATTATTATATAAATCACTGTATTTCCAGAAGTTGAAGGACACGAAATAACAATTAACTAATTAATTAATTACAGAATTAATTCATTGAGACATCTATGTATTTAAATTTTGTACATAATTTTTACAAATTATACACACAATAAATACAAAATATTTGTGACAACAGGAAAGATGATTTTATGCCAATTTTGAGGAGCCGTTTCAACAATGATCAGATAAAATTGGCAAACTCTGTTAAGAAACGATCGATTTGGAGTCTCAAATACCCCCAAATCTAACGTATGGCTGATTGAACTCACTGATCACTTGGTGCTAAACATACACGCTACCATTAAGCCATACTGCTGGCTATTTTATCCCAAATATATCTGAAATAGTAAAAATTATATATTTTTTCCCCTCACTTACATACGTTTATTATTTTTTACATTGAATGTAATAAAATGCGTGGGTGATAAGTACGACAGGATAAGGTGACAATAAAGTAGTTGATATAGTGGGTGGGGTACGTGGCTAGAAGATGGGATAAAAGGTGGATTAAAAAAGTGCTGGAATGGTACCCAAAGAATTTAAAAGGGTGAAAGGAAGGCCGCAAGGAAAATGGGGGGGGGGGGGGATGAAATTAGAAAAATGTGTGGGGTGAGTTACGCTAAACAGAGACGAATGGAAACGTGTTGAGGAGGCCTTCATCCAGCAGTAGATGATGAATGGTTGTATGTAAATGATGATGAAAACTTCGTTCGCCAAATAGGTTTTTGAAAAAGGTTTGGTATTCTCTCCCGAATAGTAATATAATGGCCCGTCGACATCACACGAACATGACGAATATAATATTTCAAAGGAAAATACCGTATTCGTGCCTGTCATAACGGTTCATAAGGCAAGCTAAGCAAACATTTGAAATTTGAACATTTTACTAAACATTTGACTTTAGACAAAAAAAGAAAACCTAACCTTGAAGCTGTAAGCCCAAAACAATGCAACTGAAATCTTAAATAAAGTCTAGGCGAAAGGAAATGACTTCGAGTAAAATTGACATCCCACGAGATGTTAACAATGGTGTTCAAATTATAATTTACTCTAAGAGTTCTTATGTCACTCTTTCTTGACAACAATAACGTGATGTTTCGCCTGTTGAGGTCACTTCAAATTGAAAACGTAATTTGGTGTGAAATGATAGTCAAATTCTTTTAAGATACGGTTTTCATTGGTAGATCACTTGAACAGAGAACATAAGGGAGTACATACGTACATATGTACATACATACATATATCAAATCCTTTGAAAGTGTGACGTGAAAGGAGAAGACTATGAATCAATGCAGCTGCGACTGACTTAAAGCCGTCATTAATTCAGCCACATTCCTAGCATTCATTCGGAATGAATCAAATCGTACCTCAACATCATACATACATATTGCTACAGGTAGAATTCAAAGACGATCGAAGAGCCATCTTTGGACATTTTCCTAGTCGGCTTAGGTTCGATCGAAATCTGACGGCACACTCAACGCTATTTGATCTCATAAAAAGGTTTATATGATTTTACACGACGAGTGATCGTCATATACCTAAATCTAAGACTAACCACTGTTTCGATATATCTTATTTAATTTTAGCATTGCACTGGGTATTCCCTTGTCACTATTCGATATTCGTACTCAGTATCGTTCGGCAATCGCGGGATTCGTTTCATGTGAAATTGGTGCGTGCCTTCATCTGCACGCCGATATGAAAAACTAAAAAGATTATTGTGTCGTGCGCTCCCCGGGAGGACAACGGCCTCCATACGCCTCCCCGGGGTGAGCTTTACTTTCCCGGTATAAAGTCGTCCTCTTTTATGTGTTTCTGGAATATTGATATCATACCGGGGGGGCCCGGTTCTATCTATCCGTCCTTTGGATAAGTATATTTTATATACGGAGGACATTCGAGTGGGGTAAAACTTCAGCAACGGGTTAATATCGTCGGACCGGGGACCACTTTACACATGTCCTCTTTATATCTACATATGTATGTAAAGTTCCGTGTTTGAAAGTTGGGCCTCATCGAATGTTGCTAACCTTATTGTGAAAATTTCATTAAATATTGTATGTGTATCGGGGATCTAGAGAGTTGCGTTGGCGAAAGTTAAAGCTACTTATAGCTACTACGGCCGACATGTTAAGGCTTTATCTGGAAAGTTTGATGGTGTCGTCTCTGCTAGAAACTGTTTAATTACCACTTATTGCTTGCTCGTTTGTTACTTGTAGCAAAAGTTGTGCAAGTATTGGAAAATGTATAGAGGAATAAATATCGTGCACATAATAGATTTGCAGCGTGAAGAAGGAGTTTTAAAATTAAAGTTTTAAATATGATGTAAGAAAATATAATATTTTTGAAGTTTATTGTTATATTAATATGAAAAATCTGTAAGAAAAAATATACATTTTTACTTTATCTATGTAAGTAGTAACAATAGATGAAATTTTGTGATCATGCAAGTCGAAATTTTAAGTTATTCGGAATCAGAATCGATCATTGATCACGTTTTCATGATCTAAAAAAAAGGTGTGTGTGTTTATATGTGTGTTTGTATATTTAATATAACATCGTTAGTCAAATCGAATTAAAACTTAGTATTGATTACTGAAATGCTTATCGATACGACGTTAATTTTTTTTTAGTTGACCGGATGTGGTACCACCTAGGGTTTCCAAAAAACCGCTCGAAAGAAAAAAGCCGGTTTTCTTTAAAAATAAAAAGCTGGTTGACCGGCTTTCACCGGTTTCAGAAAATTAAGATCTTTTGAAGTTTTAAATTTGTATATCGAAAAAAAATTATAAATATATATTTATATAATGCAAAAAAATAATTGCTTATAAATTAAATTGAGTTATAAACATTACGAACTTTCATAAGATCATTATTACATATATGTATATTATTATTACAAATATCACAGCCGTAAAATGGCAGATCCTGAATATGTACAAATAATTAAATGATTACAATAAGCTACTAGTACATAGGTTATTGAAACTACTTTCAATAATATTTCATTGGTTTATGACCTGATCTTTGTCCATTACTATGTGCATATGTATGTATATCTCAAAGCTATCGCTAAGTGCTTATTCCCTAAGAAATTCCCTAAGAAAGTTTCGATCCAATACACATTTTTTTTTATCTTTCATAGAAATTTGAAATTCATAATTGTTAAAAAGCCGGTTGATCGAGCTGAAAAAGCCGGTTTCGGTTTTTTGAAAGATGGTAAAAAAACCGGTTTTTCGGTTTCGGTTGAAGCCGGCTTGGAAGCCCTATGTGTCCTCTTTTTTTAGGTTTTTGGATTCAATTATTTCCTAAGCCGCTGAACGGATCAGACATTTTTTTGTATGTAAAAGATAATTTCATACACTAATATTTTAAAAATATTTTCGCTCTAGAGAATCGAGATTTTTTTTATATTTTCTCAATGTATTTAACTGAAATTTCATATTTATGTAAAAGTTTAAGCTTAATAACAAGTAATATATAAAATTTAGTGAAGACCCGTCAACCAAAGTGGCAGTTTATTTTATTTGATTCAAACATTCTATATTTTTTTGCATTATTTAATTAAAGGTTTTAAAAAACCTTTTTCGAATCAAATGTTTGGTACTGCTATTTCTGTGGATACAAATAGTATATATTTTTATTTTGATTAATCTGGAGATTATAAACGAATTTACAATTAAAATATCCTATCTTGTTATTCTTTCGGGGCTGTTTCTAGAAAATCTTATTCTGAAATATTTTATGAGCGGAGGCGAATAATTGGATATTATATAATATAAAATTTTAAATTCAATTATCATCCCGGTTTCAATATTTTTTTGAAAGGTCATGAAAATACGTGTAGAAGTATGTAATTTTTTTTAATACTTAATATGTATATCAGAAACTACAGATTTTTCTTAATATACGAACTCGGAAGTATGAGAAAGAGTTCATATTTTTCAAGTGGTTTGAATCCATTCGCTAGCCTTTGCATATTTCAGAGTAATAAATTCCGATTTGCAGAGTCCACTCGAAACTTTTCCCACATTTAATATGGCAACATTAATGCAGGTGTGATTGATCGAAAAAAAATACAATTTCTGAATAATAGCAGTAAGCTGATGAAAAGCGTGGGGGGAGGGGGGTGCGTGCGTACGTCACATCGAAGGTGGAAAATTTCCATTATTTTGACAGGTCAATTAGTATATTTAAATAATTCATATTGAAATCAAAAATATGGGTCTCGGGTCGCGATGATTACTCGTGCGTATTTGCTACTTTGTATTGGTCTCATTTTATTATTTATAATAAGAATAAGAATGGACCCAGAGCAACTAGAAGAAGAAAAAAGGAAAGCTTTTGCTCTGACATGCGTAAATCCTAATATAAGTCCATTCCGTTCAAGGGAATCCCTAAAATAAGTAAGCGGAAAAAATAGGCTTATGTAGATCGCTGAAATAAAACAAAAACATACGGATATTCAATCTCACATATCGACTTTCTATTTTGTTTAATATTTTATAATAATTTACAACATTCTCATACATTAAACAATATACATACATATGTATGTATTACTAACCAAATAAAATAAAATTGTAAAATAGAAAATGATCAGTAGATCAGCAGCTATTAAAATAGATATAAGATGTATTGTGAACATCATTTCGTAATAATAAAAAGCATTTAAAAATAATAAAAAAATACTTGTATATTATATGTACATACATATGTATATAAAAAAAACAATTAAATGAATTATTATTCAAATTAAATGAGAGTAAATAATTACATAATATATCATCACGATCTTGTCTAAACAACAATTTATTTTTAAAGACAAAGCAAATGAGTTTTTCTGCTTTGAGAAGAAATGACTCCCATGAAGAAAAACTACGTACATAAAGTATCGTAGAAATATTTAATTATTTCTTTAATATTATACAAACATAATATGTATTGTCAGTAATTCAATCAAAACATTTCTTCCAATTAGTTGCAATTTACATTGCATGTTTTTTTTATTAGTTTTTGCTTTGACATAATTCCCCTTTTCCATTATAATTTGCCATGCAATGTACATAGGATGAATCCACATTACGAGTTTATAATTGATGTAAATTATATTCAGAAATGTCACTGTTAATTTGATAGACTCATCATTGTTTCGTTATTTGAATCGATACGAATTGAATTTTCGTATCGGAGGCTTTTATTCGCGTCAGAAGTTGGCCCTCGCCTTTTCCGAGCTCAATAATTGTTGCCTTAATAATTCTTTCCACCGCTTCTCCGCTTCCGACTTTATTCTTCTATTTGCGAAGCTCTCATCGGATGGAGCATCTTTGCCGCCGGTTTTATTTTCCCTTTAAACGAATGATGCGTTGCGTTTTTATTAGGTCAAACTGTAATGAATTAAATACATCCACCGAGGAAGAAGAAAAACCAACATTACTGCTAGACAGGAGAAAAATTAAGAATACACCACATAGGTTGAGTTAGCGTGCAAAGTTTAAACTACGCCAGACGCTTTATGAAACTTCTTTTGACTTTAAAAATAACTCCAGCTTCACTTCTTCCCAACCCGCAGGACATCTTTGAACTGTTTCCTTTCAAAACATTGAAAATAAATTAAGCTACTATGAAAATACGTCCAAACGTCGTTTTATATACATATGTATATGTATAAAACTAAAATGTAACAGGTATACATACATTTTATTTTTAATTTGCATCACATTTCACTGGCCATTTATTGATACGTTATTCAAAAGTACATATGTATATCACTCATATATGTATGTATGTACATTAGGGTACATTTGAGGAAAATCGACAATGGATTAAAGACGCGCTAATACTTGCGTTCAAGATGACAAAGTTACAGATTTTATTTCGTACTTCAGCAACGTGAAGAAACATCGCATATGAGGTTTTTTTAATGTCAAATTATTCCATTTAGTATATGATCGGGTGAATTGAAAATAATAAAATAAATAAAACTGAGCTTCAATTAAAAACAAAAAATACCTTTGGAAATCGGTATTATTGACGATTTTCACAAACTTGAATGGGCTGGCGGCAGTGGAAATATATTTTTTAGAATATTTATATTATTTTTATGGATTCCCCATGATACAGAACAAATTTTCCTACTTTCAAAATTCGCTGTTTTCGATGTGCCCTAATTTACATATGTATATATATGTATGTACGTAAATTAGATATAATGTATTTAATTATAAACATTATGCCCCTATATAATATAAACACATTACATATTCGTATACATTAAGTATATTAATTTGTAATTATATTAATATAAAATAGATACATTACATAAATAAATAAATCATAACTCTTGTATATATTATCATAAATTAATCTACATATTTGTTTTCATAACTAATTTTAGCGAATTTTGCAATATATTTATTTACCAAAACATTTCGAAAAATATTTAAAAGCTTCATTTTTTTACAAATCTTTTAATGGTTTTTTAAGTGCATACTAGATTTTGAGCGTTTGAACATCAATAAAACAACATGTTCTTTGAACGAGCTTAATATTTTCTTTTTTTTTGCAATTTATTCACTTGAAAAAAATGAAAGTATTGCAGATTTCTCTTTTTTGCGCTTATTCAAAAAAAAAATTACGTAGATTTACTGTAGGGAATTCGAAAATCAACGAGAGCAGATTTTTTTTGATAATTCATGCAATTGTAACAAAACTTACGCAACCAAACGTATTTTAGACACGTATCAGCGCCCTAATATTGAGCAATCGGCGAGTTTTTAATTGAGGAGAGGGGAGTCCAGATTGGGTTGATTGGTGTTTGCCTTGAGTTTATGACTTTGTAGTTTTCTTGCACATGTGCGTGCCGAGGAGGGGTCCTCCAAGAGTGAGTTTTGGCGACTTTCGCGAACCGCAATCGAATTAAAACGATCCAGAAAGTGAAAAAGTGACGGGGCGCAACCCGGCCGACTGATTGATATTGCCGCAGTACTTTGATCCACTTTGGCGGCAAAGAAGAAATTGGATTATCAGACTTGATTAACCATCGTCAGCGACAAACTGAACTTAAAAGTTAAAACGTAATTACGCGAACAAACAAAGAGACGGTTCTAATTTAATTAAGCGGCCTTCAACCTCCAAAACACCCACACAGCCTGAGACAGCGACACACGTGTTGGCAACGACTTCTCGCTGATTTAGATGTTGTTTCCATGTAAAGTGGCCATACGTTGAATTTTCATTCAGTATCAGAATGCCAGCAGCAACGTATAAATCTCGAAAAACGTTCCTTTTAAGCAACATTTTTAACTATTATATCAAAAAGTTACAAAATTTTACACACAGTTCTAGTAAATCATCAGGCCGTTACATTGAGATAATAGCTCATTATATTATGTACAGAAACAAAGGGTCCCAAAGTAAATGTAAAGGATAAACAGATACTTCCTGTTGACCCGTGATAATCTGTTGGAAGGGAGTATGTAAATTAAACAGGCCTAATCTACACACACGTCTCACTACTGGTGCAATCATACAACAAGGGAAAGCACATACGAGTATACCAAGGGTACATTTTATGTAGGGACTCACAATCGAAAAAAAAAAATTTTCCGGAGTGAAAGTAACAATAATTAAACGTGAACCTTGAACCCGTCGTTAATAACGAGTCTCGGTAAAAAAAATGAATTATGCCGGGCGCAGAAACATATAGGAAACAATGGTGCGGTGTGAGATAATAGCCCAGTTGGCGCAATAATAAGGCCACCCACCCACCCAACCCCTCTCATACCGACCAAATTGGTCCGAAAACCAGGGATGTGGAGTCGGCACAAAAATCACTTCTAAACTTCGAATATCTGTCGCTTTATTTACGAATGGAACAGAAAAGCGTGGAAGAGTTGTATGCATGTGACAAATTTCTGATCCGTTCTCCACTATTTGCAAGTTATTTAAAATTTAATTTAATTAATTTAAAACTCCCCGCGCAGTCTAGCGAGCACTTCCCAAAAAGATTATATAAAAAAAAATATTTTCATATAAAAATAAATATATCTGTGGCAGCTTTAAGATAAAGCTATCCATAATGAGCTGCAACAAAGTCGTCTCAGATGGTATAGCCATATTATGCGAAGACCAACAGACCACATGACACGCATAGTGCTAAAAATGGCAAAACACCCAAGAAGACGCCGTAGCCTAATATGAAGGATGTCTAAGATGCCAAAATACTACCTGAGACAACTCAGAGCAGGCGGTCCTTGAGATGCCACACTAGAAGAGCCGACCCCAATTGAAATGTGATAAGGCTGAGAGATATAAAAATATTATTTCAGTCAATTTGTCTAAATCTTAATATAAATCTTTTTTTTTGATATCTTATGTATTTCGGATTTCGTTTTTGCTTTCTATACTGAAAAAGATACAAATTGTTTATGTTGAAAATGACAAAAAAAAAAAATACAAAAAGGGACCGATGAAGCTTTTCTAATGTTGGGTTACTAAACAAATAGTGTAGTTGTTCATCTACAAGATTTTCCAACATAAGAATTTAAGTGATTTTGAAAATAATTAAAAAAATCCTGCTATGTTCATAATAAGATTGATAAGAAATCGTGTTTTGATAGGGATATGATATGCAGAACAAGTAAAATAAAATAATAACCCAATTAAACAATATTGTTTTAAATACCAAAAAGATCCATAATATCGAGTAGCCTGTATTAACAATAATAATAATTTGTTATTTCCAAATGATAGGGAGAATAGTGCAATCCCCATCGTTCATATAAAATAACATAGATAATAGATAAAACCAATTTTGAAAAACGAAAGAAACAAAAATAATACAATGATAACAATAAAGACAACACAACAATATATATAAAAATACATCAAACAATAAATAATAATTAATTCATCAATAAATCTGTATTATTCTGCATCAGGTATTTGGGGAGTTAGCAGAGTTAAACAAAAAATTGCTTCCGAGATCGTAGTGAAAGACGCAGAAGTAATGGTAAATGTAGTTTATACATAGTTCTTGATCCGTCAGCCTGCCAGTTCCGAATGAATCACGGAACAAAACCCAGCGTGGACTCTCAATACAGAGAGGTCATTGGTCGATGGGTCGCGGGACCTTATTGGCTGTTGTATACAGCTTGTTCATACACACGTCGAGGCCATTTTGGCGCGAACACAATATTAGGTGATCAGCGCCAAAATGGCCAAATCCATGATTCTACGTTAGATTCCACAGCCCTGGCGAAAACGAAGGGCCAGAGGTCAGTGCTAAATTGGCGAGAGGGGGTCGGCAACCTTCGGTGGGACACAATCGTGTCGGTTTTGCGGTCGCAGCCAACTTTTGGCCTGTTAGTTGGCCCGGTGATTTAGTGTTATGCGTGCGGTTGCGTGTATCGTGGCTGCGGTCGCACTTCCGGTTATAAGGGCCCTCCCCTACCCTCTTTATACCACCACTCGGGTGCATTGTTTTGGAAAATTTTCTTATTATTTCGTTGTTTTTTTGTTGGTGGAGGTTTGACTTTGATCGGTCGACTTTTGTGCTGTTGACATGTGACCTTGACTTGGACTTTCGTTTTTTGTATTTGTTGAATCGTAGGAATTATAATTTGGTAGACCTGTTGTTATGTATCGTAGATACATATATGTATGTATATATTACCATTCAACAATTAAGGTTTTGAGACGAAATCCCGATGAATAAACATATGTACATATGTACTAATAACGATACCAATATTTGAATGTGTATAATTGAAAATATGTTTCAGAGGAAATGAAATACTTCATGTATACATTTACATATGTATATACATATACTACATATATATGTATATGCATATACTTGCGAAAATGTGGTATTAGGATAATAACGTGTACGTGTTCGTTCACTCTACATATGTATGTCTGAATTATCTTACACATACTATAAATTTCACATGTACGTCTGGCCTTTCCTTCTAGAAAAATTTTACCTTTATGTAAATCCATGCATCTATTGAGTCGAAAGTCAAAACTTTTACTATGAATTGAATAGTTCAAAAAATTTCGCGTAAGTTTAGCAAATAAAATAAACCACGTGACGAAAATGGGAAAAAGCGTTCGAAATTGGTCGCACAATCACAATAACTTTATCGAGTAATTTTAATATAAGATTTGCAAAGTTGCATAATATGATTGATTTACGTAGCATTATTATGGGTATTATATGGATATCGAATAATCGAACATATTTTATTTCAATACGTACATATTTATGTGTGTTTTGATTGATGAATGGTATTATTATGGAATGTTGATCTTTGAGTGGTGAAATAATTGAATCTTCTAAAACTCGGGAATCTGAAGCAGGTCACCGGGATTTAACGTTGAATCCGGTTCTCTTGGAATAATTACCATTTTTGTAATAATTCATGCAGCTCTATGAAGACCCATTGAATTGCAAACGGGTCTGAAGACTTCGCAGCGAAGGAGGAACGGGAGATGGGCGGTGGGTGGTTTTTTTTCTTCTTTTCATAGGGTATCTTTTTAGCACATTTCCATTGCAAATTCGCGTGCGGGAGGGTCTGAACCGCAGGAAACGCGTCGTTGGTCCCTTTCAAAGGGTCACCTTTTTATAATTACACATGTAAAGTGTGCTGGACCCTTTGTGGAAGGGAAGTCATCTCTGTACAAGATCTCCCGCAAACAACTTCAATCAAATTAACTTCTTTTTTGGTGGTGAAATTTAAAGGATTTGCACCGTAATATTGAACGGTCTTCGCTTTTGTAGTCGGCGGACGATAACTTTTCGGCAAAGTATTGAATCTCTTATAAATGAATTCAGAAAGGATATGGTAGAATGAAAGTTGGGTACAAATTAACTTAAGCCGCAGACCGGCTTAAAATAGAAAACCCAATCAAGCGATCACTTAAGGCTAAAGCTTTATACTTTCAACGTTTGCAATCTAAAATGTTGACGACCGTGCTTTAATGGAAAGCAATAATCGAACGGATTTTATTTGCGATACTACGATAGGTGTATAAACATTAAAAAGTGCGATAACTTTTCGTTTTGAAGAGAAGTGAACCAATTCGAAAACAGATTCAAATGAAAAAGAGTATTCAAAATAATTAACAGCAAATAGAAATACCCTAGAGCAATTCTAACTTTGCTTAAACATTTTGATGTACTTAAAAACTTTGATGTATGTACATACAAGTTTATCGGTGAAAGTGAAAGTATTTACATACATATAGTTTCGGATATTTTATTTTATTTTTTATTGATTAATCATGCACACTCGTCTAACAGATTTATCCAAAGCGACGAGTGTACTGAACAGATTAAGAAAATAAAAAAAAAAACAGAAGAAAAAATACGTGAATTACAAATTAAAATTTACATGACATTAAAAATTCTTACAATAAATAAATATAAATCAAACTCTCAGGAGCACGAAGGCCAATCTCCGCCAGAATAGACTGGCATGAGATAAAACCTCTAAATATAGAAAACAAGAACTTGATTGGGGCAACACTCCTCCTGCGTTCAAGAGAAGTGTAGCCGACCATACCCATGACGAATTGTGAAGGAAACAAATATGGGTAAATCCCTTATTGCTCCTTATAAAGAAGCCGGAGAAAGCGTCTTTGGATAAGTTCAAGTTTAATAGACTGGGTTCTGGCTGAAGGACTCCAGATCATAGATGCGTACTTCATGAATCTTCTCACCAGGGCATTGTACAACAGCCTCAAAACAGTAGGATTATGGAAATGTCGGGAATTGCGGAAAACAAATCCTAGCTTCCTTGAAGCTGAGCAACACACATAATCAATGTAATTGGATAACCTTAGGTCACTCTGGAAAGTAACCCCAACAGTATATTCAAACCAGTTAAATTCAGAATTACCAGCAAGATAAGGAAAGGTACGAACAGGGATATATCTAGAGTAACACATTACCTTACATTTGAAGACATTAAGAGGCAAATCATTAGTTAAAGACCAAGCATGAAGAGTATTTAAATCCTGTTATAAAAGCTCGTAAGAACGTTCAGAATCTATACTCAAATAGAGCTTTAAATCCTGTTTTAACCCATGAGCTGTTACATATGTAGATACATACGTATATACTGTAATATTTGAATATATACATATATACATATATATATATATATATATATATATATATATATATATATATATATATCTGTAGGAATGAGCCGAGCCGTATGTGTGGTTGGTCAAACTGCTAGGGATAAAGTATCTGTGTGGTATGCATGGGAGAGACCGGATGCGTGTTGTTATGGTCACTTGTTGGAGAACAAGCCCGACGACATGTGATAATAAATACTTCTGACTTAATCTGCGCGTTTCGCTTGGAATCCTTCACATCCGGATCCTATATATATATATATATATATAAAATTTAAATCCTGTAAATTTATAAATAAATAATATATATATATATATATATATATATATATATATATATATATATATATATATATATATATATATATATATATATATTATTTATTTATAAATTTACAGGATTTCTTCCAAAATAAAGTTTTTTCAAGAAATCTTTATATACTTCACTGAGTAACTGTTTTCAAATAACGGCTCTTCAATTATGTATATTAAAACCCAAGCAATTATGTATATTAAATCTCGTTGGTCGCTAAATATTAGTATCTTCAATACCATTTTTTTATTAGAACGATGAACTTATAGAGATGCGTAGAATTGTTTAACTAGTTAACCTTTTAACTGTACTGATTTTAAAGAGCTTATGCTTTTGCCGGTTGAATAGACTACCTGACGAAGAGCTACCTGACTTCTCAATGAGCCCGAATGAGATATTTTCCACCTAAGTGAACGTAATGTTATCGGAGATTATTTTAACCTATTTGTCTGGTAGCCTACGCTCAACATTATTTTCACAATTGAATGTGATGTATTATACATATGAGTGGAATCTTCTCTCTTCCATTTGGGCCTCGCAGGGATGTTTTGTATTTGCGGCTAGTTCTTATACATATATTGGTGCTGGATATATGTATGTAGGTGCAAGACACTCCCTACTTCCTATTTTATTATTTTATATTTTTACTTTATCTGCTATTGTTTTTTTCTGATTATGTATAAATGTATTTTTTTGCATCTCCCTGCATTGTGGCGCATCAGGGAATCCTGTAAAGCCACAATGGTCCAAACTTAAACTTAAATAAATAAGAGTATGCATACTCTTGTATTATGTGTAACTATGTATTTTGGTAAATATAATATGTATTAATAATAAAATTTGATAATCTGTAGAAATGATGGTAGTAAATAGTGAAGGTGACGTCTTATATCAATTTTTACGATTTTTCCCCACAATGGGCTTGGCTCGCTTTCTCGGTTACACGGTCAACAATAATAATATATAAGGTGTTTAATTTATAACAGAGCTCGTACACGGCCCTCACTTTATGTCTGACCGTTTCTTTGATAATGGCCGAAATACGAAACGTTAAATTTAACGAATGGAGCGTAACCGCGCCCGGCTTTTTGAGTGCATTCGAGAAAATGGAAATTTGCCGACTTGCCGCTTTTCTTTTTATACCTTCAAACAAAAGGCACATAAATATGCCAAACTTTCGCGTTGATGATATATTCTCTTCTTTCCACTCGGTAAACAATGAAAATTCCGTGTGGCTGGAAAACTGCACGGAGCTTATTGAGTTTTTCCACACCGTGGGTCTTTGTGTGCGAGGCTTTTACGCGTTTCCCACGCATACGGAGAATTTCACGCATGTGTGTTGGTCGTTATTTCCCTTTTGCGGTAGTTTTCCGAAGAGATATAATAAAAAAAATACGCCGTTAACAAATAGTAAAAGAATTCTTTTAGTAAAATTGTTCGGAAAGAAATATTTCTTTCTTGAAATCTGGTGAGCGTCCTTTTTCCCTTTTTATTTCGGAAGTTTTTTTAAGCGCATCATTACCACTTCATCTTTATATAAAAATTGTTTTTATATGATATGATACCAATTAAGTACTCGTTTTACTTGAGCGAATAATAATAACGTTAAACGACACTCCCTTTACATTTTGGGCAAATAAAATTACATCATCATAATAAATTTATAGTTCAAACAGTCTAGAGAATGTTGAGAAACTTCTCGAAGATTTCCATTTCAGTACTAACCAAACGCTTCGAAGTGTTCTCATTTGTGAAAAGATAATTTAATAGTTTTTTTTAAGAAAGTATTTTAACGAATTTTTCATTCAAAGTTGATCACATACATATGTACATATAAAGTATGGTTACAATCAAAAATCGCCATTGGAAGGATCCTTTTTAATAAAAATAGACCGCTCCACTAGTTTTCAAATCAAGATAGCAAAGAAGCATAGTTTTTCTAAGAAATTGATAATAGATAACCATTTTTTGTGCGAAAAACATCCATCGGCCGCCTAAGACTGTATATAATAAATATTCTATACTATATGATGTCTATCTGAGGACTTTTTGAGGTTAATGATTATTTAAAGACTCAAATAAAAGCAAACAATGCTTAAATTTGAAGGTAAAAACATCTCGACGTGATCTAAAAAAAATAGATCATATTTTTTCACATCCAACAATCGGAGTTTTGTTTTACATGACATGCTTTTTTTACTAAAGAACGTATCAAATGTAAGTGATTTCACTAATCCGTACCAGATATAAGAAAATTTGTCGTGCAACGGTCGCTGGATTACGATTTCCACGGTGGAAATTCGGTAGCGTCTGCACCATTGTTCGCTCCGGGAAATCGTCGGTGAGCTTTCGTCGTCGTGGAGATTTTCGCAGCTTCCACTTGATTTGAATGGAGATTAAAGCCTACTCGCAGTCTCCTCCTCTGGCTCAGCAGATTTCGTTCTCGGTTACGACAACACATTCGACATTTGCCAACGACCGAATTACGTTCGCCCCTCTAATCAGCGTGCTTACTCCAGTCTGCGCTCACTCAGATACGGCCTCCTTTTATAATTTAGATTTTGTGCAAATTCATTAGGGGATGAATCATATTAAAAAAAATTCAACCATACCAAGGTATTTAAAGCGTTTTCGATATTGAAAAATATATAGAAAAAATATCGGACACATTCAAGGATTTACTAAACGAATGAAAATGGATTGATTGAACACCTATGCATTTTTTTATTATATTTTTAAAAAATGTTCAGGTCCATATCCAAAAGTTACATAAGTAACGAGTTGAATTATCGTATTATATAGATTTTAATACGCTTTTTATTTTTTTTAAATTTATTTATTTCTAATATAATACATAGCTACTGATCAACTGATCATTTTCTATTGTACATTTTTTTTATTATTTCATGTTAGTATATGTACATATTTATAGTATACTATTTTTTTTTACCTGGCGTCGCTCAGTATTTGTGATATAAACGGCTTAAACATGCTGAATCTAATAGTAAATATTAATTTGTTTTATTATTAAATTTATTTGAATCGAAAAAAATATAAAATTCAACCAATTGAATTGTCGTCATAGAAACTTCGTTTTGTTTACGAAGTTCCAACCAAAGATACTTACATATAAACATACTTACATATATACATACTTACATACATATATACATGAATACATACATGTATACATACTTACATTACAAGTCTCTTTCGAAATTATATATTAGATGTACTCTTATTTTAAAGGTAATGTACAGCATGAAAAAAACAGCTCAAAAACCTATTTAAAATTATAATTGTTATGAACAATATTTTTTGATTTTTAAATGCTTTTTATTATTACGAAATTATGTTCACAATACATCTTATATATATTTTAATAGCTACTGATCTACAGATCATTTTCTATTTTACAATTTAATTTAATTTGGTTAGTAATCACAGTATTATATTATTCTAATGTTAATCTAAAGCATAATAGGAAAAAGAGCTCAAAAACCTATTTACAATCCTTGTTATGAACAATATACATTTTATACATAATATTTAAACTAAAGACTCAGTCAACAATTTAAAGCAGATTGTGTTCAGATAATCTGTGTTTATACCTAAAGGGTGAAGACATCTCGCAGTTTAGCTTGGTGGTTACATTAATTCAAACCACCACAAGGTTCCCAAATTCAAACTCTAGTTTGACCTCGATGGAAGAGAATTTATTCGGAATATTTTTGCAGTGCTGCTGGTTAGACCTAGATATTTGTGATTTCAAGCTTCCTATCTTCGTTTGATTCCATTGTTAAAACATTTCCCCATAAAATTGGAAAGATCATCCTACCCACTAGGGAATCTAATCCCGAGCAAAAATTTCGAACCCGGACTTTCGGGATTACAAATAAGCGATCTCGGGATCAGGGGACCAGTTCTGGGAATTTGATTATTTTCAATATTTTAAGAATTTACATTGATAAATTTATAAAGCACCATTTCCTTTTTTTATTTAGGACATGAATGAGGCTGGTAAAATTTTAAACTTTAGGCTCACATTGTCTCTCTTATAGTTTTACGAGTGGCTATCGAAAACATTATCCCAGTTTTATTGTCATCAAATGATTTAGAATTTAATAGATATTTAAGTATATCGGTGAAATTTGCTCGTCTTCATTTTTCTACGTGTTTTTTTTAAGATAAATTACCATATCTTTGCTCAATGCAGATTTAAGATCAGTCAATTGCTTGAATCTGAATAATAAAATTACATCGGCTGAGCACAAGTTGGTAGCACGTGGGCAAAGTGCTTCGACGGCTAATTTTAAGGGTTTCAAAACTTTCATAATTTCAGCTATTTTTATCCACTCATTTTCACTAAATATCACAAAAAATCTTCAAGTCTACTACCGTTTCTTTTACCTGATTTTAAAAATAATAATCGCTCCAGCATATTATAGCCCACCTGGTTTTACAGTCTAATATATGTATGTAAGTAAATGTTCTTTTCCATGCTCGTATTTTTGTAGATTGGTGGGTGATCTATTAAAATTGCCTCGAATTTTCGAGATAACATTTACTAATCCCGGGATTCATAGGTATTGAAAAACGCCCGGGATCCTGGGATTGGATTCCCTAGTCACTACTATTTGAATATGAATTCAAATTTATATATGTATGTACAAGTTTAATACCATAGCCGTTGCTCGGTGAAAAAACCCGTATATAAATTATAACAATATATAAATTAACAATAATAAATAACAATATATAAATTATATTAAATATTATTGTGTTAGTATGACTCTTGACATGTGTGTTAGTATGGTTATTAGTGATTCTGTCGTCGAATCTACTGGTTATTTTGTTAGTAGTAACTAATATAAAATAAAGTCAATTTTTGAACGTAAATTTTATTTTTGCGTCTTTTCTTATGTTATTCTCAGCCATGGAAAACATTTGTATTAGATTTCAATATAGATTTAGTTATACATGTGTTTTTTCTTCCACTTCATTGGTTCATAAGAATTGTTCTATGATCGAATATAAATAAATAAATTCTAGAAATTTTATACTTCAATTTATCGTATATATGATTAAATATGTATATATAAAATAATATATATGAAATTGAAACGCAAATATCAAAAATTGAAATGAAAATAAAGATTTTATGGAAATCCTCTTATGAGAACAGAAACATATTTATGATGCACAGTGTATTATATACACAAAAGAATCGAACAAATCCAATCCTTAGGAAAACATACAAATTTGTTTAGATGCGCTGTTATATATAATGAAAAATAATATTGCGATATTACATTTTGCAAAAACAAATATTAAAAGTTGAAAATCGAATGGTATATTGGAAATATTTCAAAACGTCAATATTTTATTTCGTGCATTTGCAAGGTGTTTATTCAAATCCTCGTGTTATGCTTAACTAATTTGAGCTTTGAATATGGACATACTATATGTACATATGTATGTATATAAATTTTTTTTTATTTGTGTTCGATAATGTTCACATTTTTCCAATTTTAGATTAGCTAGACTAATTAGGGGTTGTTGTAAATATTTGAGGAGTTGCACCTGGTGGCGCTCCTTCGTCGGCTATTTTTACGTCTGTCCGTCTGTCCGACCGAAACAAAATATGGCCATTAATTACGATGCGGCAACTTCCTCCTTTGCCATGGTCGACTAATGGACATCGAAAGTAAAAATAATCATAAAAATATTTAAAAACGTCGGATGAGTCGCCCGTTGCGGCAAATTGAAATATTTTCGGTGTCGTTTTTGGTTTTAAAAAGTCTGGAAAAATTGTCAATTTTTATAAAAGCACGAACACGACGATACATTGAATCGATTCAGGATTATTATTTAACCGCATGTTTCCATTTTTTTTAAATCAATACCGCATGTGGAATCTAACGAGCAACCATAGTCTTTCTTCCTTCTGACAAAACTAATTAATTCGAATATATATATATATATATATATATATATATATATATATATATATATATATATATATATATATATATATATATATATATATATATATATATATATATATATATATGTATATATATATATATATATATATATATATATGTATATATGTATATATATATATGTATATATATTTTTTTTTTCATTCATTTTTTTCCTTAGACATTATGTCGCGCTATCGTTTTTTACGGATACATACATACATTATTTCACGTTATAATTTTGTCGTGTTTGTGTCGTTCAATGTTTTGTCGTGTCCCCGAATAGATCGTGTCGGCTATTTCTGGTACGTCAACGCCATGTTTGAATAATGTTCATAAAAAAATATATATTTAAAATATAAAAATATATAAGAATATTTTTCGTACTGCTGTTTACATGCAGTTGTTGGTGTGTGCTGTGCCAGTATAAATAGACCTTATAAATTAAAAAATAAGTATTTTGTAATACTTATTAAAATATAAATACATTTGTGAGTAATGCATTACCATTGAGTGCAATTTATATCCTTTCCAAATACCAAAACCTATAAAGATTTGTCAAAAAATTAAATATCGTAGATGCGGCAGTAGTTTTGACATGTCCATTAACGAATTGACTGCTAAAATATTAATCTTAATACGAAACCAACGTCGCGTTTAACGATGAAAATATACTACGTACTGTGGCGGAACATAGTACAAAATATTCATCGGGTAATTTTCCGTCGATTTTCCCGGGACGCGAGGCAATTTATCAGGGATTAAAGACAGCCGCCCGGCTCGGCCTGGAAAACATCCACCATAATCTATTTTGATACATCAATCACGCGACCATCATTAGAGAAATCCGGCGGTCAAGAGGTCGCTGCGACCCCGATGACCGCAAAAAAAAATTACACATTAATATTTATCGGAAAACACGACAATATTACATCGAAAGCGGTGAATATATTTTGGTATTTGCTTACAGTGGTGTCGCCGTTGACGCGTTAACTCGTTGACAGTTATGGTAATGAAGCCAGATCGGAATCGAGAACGGTAGCGATCCATCAACTTCTCATTTCTAACGCATCCGACCGATATATTGTATGAATATATAAATGTTATAAATATCGTGAAACAAGCACTGTTTACCCGTGTCGGAAAATTAATGTAATAGAAACAACTTTGGAAAGAACTTACGAAATACATATGTATATGTACAAATGTAGTAGCATATAAACGAGAAACTTTTACATATGAACATACGAGTAAGAAAATGTTACGCTGTACGTCACGTATCAGAAGCAAAATTCAAATAGCAAACTTCCGCACTTTAATTAATATTAAAATACATCGATAAACACTTAATTTAATATTAAAGTCTGACGATTACTAAAAACGCTACGAAATAAATAGATAATTTATTTATTTATTTATTTATTTTACGGTCAAGAAAAAATTTACCATTTTACATTATGGAAATGGAGAAAGAAAAAAATATAAAATAAATTACAATGAAATATAAAAGAAAAATCAATAACTAGAATAATGCATACATACATACATGCATACACCTACACATACGCTCAATTACATACACATTTGTGCACACACACGCATGCAGTTATAAACACACGGATATATAAATGCACGTATACGCATATACATACATAAATATATACGCATACACATACATTCATATATTACAAAATAAACTACATTATATTAAAAATATATTTAAATAGAATGGATTTCATGTTGCATTTACTAACAATGAATAAATCGACCATGGACCATTCGTTTCCAACTCTGTGCAGTCTCAACATAGCTGAGTTCAATGAGTAATTAGTGGTAAACCTGGGCATATCAAAAAGATGGTTACATCTGATTGATCTACACGGCACATGGAAGCACATTAAACTCACCAACTCAGAGCAGTTGATGGTGCCGTTAAGAAGACCACACAGAATTGAAATATCATTAATTTTCCTTCTGTCATATAATTTTAGCAAATGAATTTTCTTGTAAATAATAACATTACTGACATGATAATTATGAATTTTAAAAAAAAATTATTTGATGAATCTAATGAACTTTAATTGCACTGACTTTATTAAGTTAATTTGTTTCATTAAATAAGGAGACCAATTGTATTCTAATTGGTTTCTAACCAGAGTAGTGTATAAAATTTTAATCGTTTTTACATTTTTGAAGTGAGTACTATTTCATATTAAGAAACCAAGTGATTTGATGGCATTTTTTGTGGTAAAATTTATATGAGAATTAAAAGTTAATTTATCGTCAAAAATAACTCCTAGACCTTTAATTAGCGATGATGATGGTAATGATTCATTATTTATATGATAATTATAAATATTTTTTTTATTTGACCTACTGAACCTGACAACAGAATACTTCTTTATGTTTAAATATAATTTATTAAAATAACACCAATCGTTTAATTTATTTATTTTATTTATTTTATTTATTTTATTTTATTTTTTTTATTTTTTTTTATTTTATTTATTTTATTTATTCATATATTTTTTAGCTATCAAGCTAATTTAAAAATACATCTTTATTATTATACTTAACTCTAAAATTTATAATTAACTTATATGTACTGTCCCTCACAGAGGTGTCTCTTCGCACCTCGCAGGAATGCATCCATGTTTTTAGCAGACCTGATGCACTCAGGGAGGGCATTATACATGAGCACACCCCTGTGAAAAACACCCCCAGCCGTCTTATTCTTTCTTACTCTACTTACAACTAGTTTGTCCTTATTTCTAGTATGAAAACTATGTTTATCTCTATTCCTTATTATATAATCATCAAAATACTTAGGTAATAACTTATGATCTAACTTATAAACAAAAGACAATGTACAATAATGAGTTTAAATTAATTTGAAAAGTAGCACAATCATAAGTGTCTTTTATACATTTACATATTTTTAAATCGTCTGCAAATAAGAGCACTTTAACATCATTAAATATATTTATAATATCATTTATAAAAATATTGAATAGCACTGGTCCCATGTGAGATCCTTGGGGAACGCCACTAGTTGAATTAAAGGAGTAAGATTTAGAATGACCGATTTTAACTAATAATGATCTATTGGACAAATAGCTCCGAAACCAGTTTAGTAATACACCGCTGATTCCGATACTATTTAGTTTCTATAATAAAATCTCAATATCAACTTTGTCAAATGCTTTACTGAAATCAGTGTAAATTGAGTCAACTTGCAATTTAACAGATAAGGCACTAGAAATTAAATTTTCATATAATAATAAATTGTATAAAGTAGATCTACCAGAAGTAAAACCATGTTGTTGTGGAATAATGATGTTATTAATGAAAGGAATAAATTCGTCTAATACTAAGCTTTCAAAAAGTTTTGGAATAGTTGATAGTTGACAGATGGCTCCTATAGTTCATTAAATTATGTTTATTCCCATTTTTATGAAGAGGAATTAAATAGCCAGACTTCCAAGTATTGGGAAATATACCAGTGTAAATGATTGATTAAATAGATAAAAAAGAGGATAAATTAATATATTGGCACAATTCTTGATAACAATTGGTGGTATGTTGTCAGGGCCAGTAGATTTACATATATCTAAGGCATTTATTTTGTTAATCAATTTTTGAATATTTATAGAATGTAAAGGTGAAATCAGGACATTATTATTTATAATGCTATAATTAGAAGCATTGTTGTTATTTTTGACATAGATCGATTTGAAAAAATCAGCAAAAAGATTAACTGAATCATTAGTATTGTCAACAAATTTACCGTTAAATTGAATGTTTTCTGGTATATATGTTTTATTATTGTTTAATTCTTTAGTAAATGACCAAAAATATTTAGAATTTGAATCAATATATGATTCTGTTTTTTTAATATAAAGTTTAAAGCATTTGGATATATGTAGTTTACACAAAGCTCTTAGTTTTTTGAATTCAATATATAAGTGTGTAGAGTTATAAATTTTGAATAATTTGTGCACACTTTTTTTTATGTATTAGGTTTTTCAATTCAGGACTAAACCATTTTGGAAAAAAATGTAACTTATTTTTATATTGAGGAACATGGTTGTACATAAATATATACAAGAAATTAATAATTCATTCAGCATAATGACTTTTGATTCAAGGTTAATGTTATCGTTTAAGAACGACCAATTAGTGACATTTAATTGGTTCATAATTTCATTATAATCAGCTCTGTGAAAATCAAAAATATTTTGCTGAATTAAAGGTAGATTAGTAGATTTATTTACAGTAATATTAATATCTAGGGGTGGATGATGGCCATTCACTGGAGATTGGATTTAGAAATTGGAAAAAACTTAATCTAAGACACGATCATTCAAGTTGACAATAGTATTATATTGTTTAAGACCTAAATTTAAAAATAAATTTATAATTTCTTGATGAATTGGAGAATTTTCATTTGTTTCAAGGTTTTGCCAGTCCAAATTTGGTAGATTAAAATCACCAGTTATTAAGAATTTTGAATCAGGATATTTTAATCTAATCTGATATTTCAATATTATTTATAAAATTGTTATATACACTAATGTCGGAGGATGGAGGGATGTAAACACAACCGAATATGCACTTTACATTGAAAATTTTGGTTGATATAAATATTTGTTCGATGGAATTGTTTGTGTTGATGATGACAGATGATGAATGAACTTTTTTAATAAGAATTGCCACGCCACCGCCTCGAGTCTTCGTACTAGTGTTTATGTTCCAATCATATGTATAGAGATTGTATGAATGAAAGTTGTATGAATTAGTTCAGAGTCATTGATGAAGTTTTTTAGCCATGTTTCTGTTAATAAAATGATGTCATATGCAGAAGCAGCTATAGCATTTTTTAGGAATTTTATTTTGGATATTATGCTTCTGACATTTTGGTAATAGATTGTTAGTTTTTTTTTATTATTTTAGGCACACCATTAAAATATTTTATGATTAGGTCACTTTCACCTTTGTCTTTTCTAGTATTCATTTCACTCCACAAATTGTTTATGTATAGTCTTTGCACATAAGTTTGGTCATTTTTTATTTTAATTCCTAGTTTGGGTCCTTTTCTAAGTAATGATATTGCTGTTTGCTGTTCATCGAGTTTAACTTGTAGGGGCCTTGGCTTCGTTCCTTGTTTTAATCCAATTCTTTGAGCGGTGAATTTATGGTTAGATAGCTCGGCTTTTGACAATAAATTTGCGATTTCATTATTGTCGTCGTTATTATTACCTGTTTCAGTAATGTTGAATATGATAACATTGCTTTTTCTATGTTTTCTTTCTTCCAATTCGCTAACAAGTTCCAACGTCGATGCAATCGTGGTGGGTGTATCCTTAGACATATACATTTTAGTAGCTGACAGCTCTCCTTCCAGCATTGCAATATTGCGGGACATTTTTCCTACAGTTTGCGAGATATCAGAGGTGAAAGGCATCAATTTGGCCATTTGGTCCTTGTTAAATTTATTGGCAGGGTCCATGAGGATTTGGACCATACTCTCTAATATTTTGGAGACGCTTTGTTCGTACTTGGCCATTTTATAATAATAGCAATGAAGGAGTAGCAAAAACACACTTTGGCGACACGACCGAACGCGACGACGAACGTCTATATGAATAATGTGAGTTATATTAGTATATATGTATGTACATAACTTACTTTAAAAGCATGTTCTAAAAATATTTATAGATTCAGTGCAGTAAATTTACGTATTTTACCAAAGTGAATCCACTCACAGCCGTATTTTGCATACATAGATACTGACAAAGGTTCGTTTATATTATCCAGCACATCACGTCAACAGCCCGGCACAGCACTGCGAAGAAAATAATAGTTATACTCGTATTATACAGCACCGCTCGTTTTTGGCACGTTCTTTTCAACGAGTGCAAAGCAAAATCGGCTACATATGTACATATATTCCGGTGGCCGTCACCGCATCGAAAGTCGAAAAATCGAAATCTTTATTTTTGTTCGTTTACAATGCAAACGCGTTTGCAGTGCAGGGCATACATACATATGTATATGTGTTAAATTAAAAAAAATATATATATAATGTCCAGTAATAGATTTGTCGGTAGACATTATATCACGTTATCATTTTGTCGTAGACGTTGTCTCATTCGACGTTTTGTCCGTAGACGTTTTTTTGTGGAACTGATCTATTCATATTTAACAGCAGTACATGTAACCGTAGCGTATCAAGCAAAACAGGGTTTTTTGGCCACCTGAAATATTCACGTATGGCGTAACGTCATAGTGGCGAATGCACGCGTACTAAGTACGCATGTGCATATGAATATTTTTGGAAACGTCATATTGTGACAATATTGACTGGACCGTAATTTTATTTTATATTACATAGATATATGTATACGAGGAAGGCCAAACAGATAAACCTGATACTCCTTCCCGACCAATTACAAACATTGCAGCATTTTTTATTACATAAATCGCTGAATTTCGAGATGCTATAGCACTAGAAATTAACTATTAATTAATGAATCCATGGAAACATCTATGAATTTAAACTTTTACATAAATTTTATTATACATAAATCAAATTGAGACAGTGGTCGCATAGTGGGTAGGATGTTTTATTGCCAATTTGATGGAGGAACCGTTTCAACAATGAAATCAAATAAATTGGCAAACTATGGTAGTAAATGATCGACTTGGAGTCATAAATACCCAAGTCTGACCAGCAGAATTAAAGATCGCACGGGATCTCTCGGTGCTAATGCAACCGCCGAGCCATGCTGCTGGCTAATGTACATATTATATGTAAGAATTCGGCCAAAACATGTTTGAACGTGTCGAAACGTGCGCTTCGGTATGGTATGAATAGAAGTAATCTTTTTCCGTGCACTGCGGTGCCGGGCTGTTGACGTGCAGTGCTGGATAATATAAATATACCTTTACTAGTAAGTTCTCGAAAGTAAATTTTCGATATTGTTTTCTTACTCGTCTCACAAACAGTGGAATGGGTGAGAAAACAATATGGATTTATAAACGAAACGGTTACATACACATAAGCTGTATTTTAACTAAAAATAAAATATGTGAAAGTCAAGAAAAATACAAATATTTGTATGTACATATAAATGTGCTACTCTTGGAAAATCGTACATACATACATACATACATATGTACGTTGAAAACAATACAGCCATTCGTCGTTATCTCTCTGTTATTATGCAGTTGACTGCTATGTACTTGAAATCACAATAGCGCAAGCGGAATAACAATCTTATAATGCGAATAAATCAAAATGATGTATATATGCATGTATATATATACATCCATATATACTTCAGAAAATAGCAGAGATTTTATTATTGTAAAAGTGTATATAAATGGCGAGTGTTCACTTGCCGTCAAATTACAGCACTGTGAACGTTAATTAATTATTTATTTGTGCAATTATTTTTTAATCCGACTATGCAAGTCGAAAATATGATAAGCAGCATTCGCGCCCGGTCTCTTTTGGCTCGTAATCCGGATAATCTTTGCAAACAACTTTATTCTCTTAAACCCAATGACACCGTGGAGTTGAATAAAGTGAGAACGTGATTGCATTATTAACAAAATTACGCTTCACTGCAAAACTATTTCATTATACTTATGCGTAGTCATTTTACTCGTCCATGAACATAACGTAGGCTTTCTATTGTATAAAGTGGGCCATAAATAATAGTTGAATTTTTTCACTGATACCATTTTAAATAATCAATTAATATGTTATATTAAAATTCTAAAACATGCTTTGATACTTGGAAATTTAATTTAAAACTGTAATAAAACTTTCGTAATCCAAATCCTTACGCAGTACATAACAATTGGCCACGTTAAAGCATTTTCAAGATTTTATTTAATAAACATACATACATACGAGTATATGTGTGTACATTTGTAATATATAAATGTTTTTAAGGCTAAAAACATTTTTATAATTACGTACTTAAATGCATTTATACAATTTCCGAGAAATTTTTAATAAGCGTAGTAGCTTGTTAAAATCATTTCATTTAATTTTGCAAACCTGTGTACTGAAAAACGTAAAATGGATCTATGTCCGAGTATGTTAATTTCACAAAATAATGAAATAAATATAATTTCTTCAAAATGATGAAAAAAAAGGTTCAATTATATAGTATTTTGTTGTCATGCCAGTAAAGCACAAGAAATGTTATTTTGTTTAAAAAAAAATACTATTAAAAATAGTTAACCTATTAAAAGACCATTTTTTTTCCAGGAAGCGAGTAAGATTCTAGCAAATGCTTGATTTTGATTTTTAAATGCTTTTTATTATTACGAAATTATGTTCACAATACATCTTATATCTATTTTAATAGCTACTGATCTACTGATCATTTTCTATTTTACAATTTTAATTTAATTTGGTTAGTAATCACAGTATTATATTATTCTAATGTTAATCTAAAGCATAATAGGAAAAAGAGCTCAAAAACCTATTTACAATCCTTATAAATGTTCATAATACATCTAATACATAATATTAATTAAAGACTATCTAAAGTCGATGACCTATAGCAGATTGTGTTTAGGTAGTCTGTGTTTATACCTGAAGGGTATAGACATTTTATTGTAATCACCGAGACTCTTCACAAGTGTGTTAGTATGGTTATTAGTGATTCTTTCATAGAATCTACTGGTTAGTTTGTTAGTAATGTCTGTAACAAACGGAATATTATATATAGCATGCAGTTTTTTCAGGTTAGTATATATGGGTGTATTATAAATTATTTTAAGGGATTTATTTTGTATTACTTGGAGCTTGGGAAGGTTAGTATTCGAGGCGTTATTCCATACAGGTGAAGCATAGGTTAATAATGGTAATATGAGCGCGCGATATAATTTTATTTTATTTAGCGTTGATAAAGAACTATGGCGATTAAATATTGGATATATTGAGGATATACACCGCATCGCCTTGCATTTCGCTGCCTCAATGTGAGGTGCCCATCTCATTCTTTTATCAAACGTTACTCCTAAATATTTTATTACTGACTGCCATTTCAGACTTTCTCCAGAGGGGATTTTCAGATCTGAACTTGGCTTATGTTTTCTTACACTAAAGAATATGGCGTCTGTTTTGGTTTGATTAATTTGAATTTTCCACTTAGTGAAGTGTTCAGTCAAAGCAAATGCTGAAGATTTCTCATCGAAGCATTGCCGAAAAAATCTGTAATTTTTATATCGTAAGTACCAATTAGTGTCAAAAAGCTTTGTTTTCTTTGGGTCTATAGGGTCTTCTAAAAATCAAAGTTGCAATTTACAAGTGCAAAATCGGCTTAAATGGGGCCACATTCACATTTAAAATTCACATTAAAGCTTGCCGAAGATTATGTTGTAAAACAAAAAAAAAGTTGAAGGGATTAATTAGGATAGAATTTAGAAAAGCAAAAAAAAAAAACCTAGATCATTTAAGGGGACTGAAATCAAAATCTTGTTTATTTTTATAACCAAAAACGACCATGCATGGATAGAGAGATCTTCGAAGACTGGTTCAAAACGAAATAGGTTCCTGAAATGAAAGATTTTTGATAAAATTTAAAGGGACAGAAAGCAGTATTGTTAATAGATACTGCTTCTTCTCATACGAATGGAAATGAAGCAAAAAAATCACAATTAATAGAAAAAAAAATCTGACTATTGATTCCAACACTCACTTTTGGCACAGCGATACTATTAAAGACTGCAAAAGCCAAAAATCTGTAAAAATTGCACATTTTTTTAAACACAAATCTCTTAAATGAGAGCAAACAAACAAAAAATATTGTCACATTCGAATTTAGTGGTTCAAACTGAATATAAATTGATTAGTTTCCGCTCCGGTAATTTTTTTTTGTTGCTCAGTGAATTGATAGTTCGGATTATCCGTGTTTTTTATGTATCTGATCCCGTACTCCCCAGCATTAGCCCGGATAATCGAGAGTACACTGTATCAGAGTACATGTATAGGTACATTCCGTCTCTGATTTTTTAAACAACTTTAATCTTAAAGATTCAAAATTTCGACAAATAAACGTGTCTGAGGTCCTCAACCCGAGTTCGATCAAACTAAGAGTCACTAAGAGCTTCGTGACGGTTTGATTTGATCGTTATTGAACATCATCGATTGGTTCTTGGACGCTCGCATGATTGCACTGGGCAAATAAACGCTTTACACGACCCACCAGTGGCTACACAATAATGCACTTAGAGTACAGTACGAGCGCATTGTGGACAAAGTTGCAATCGCCGTAAGTGCATTCAAAGCGGGGGATATATTCGATAAGGAATATATTGTCAGGCGGCTCGTTAATACGACGAACAATGCGTACCATACCCGTCAATATTGACGATCAATGCAAATTTCAAAATGAGGCCGCATCCTATATTGTTTTTATACCCCACTGTGTATTACCGTTGTATGGTACGGTGTGCCATGCCGGTGCGGTTAGTTGATTTATGGCGTGTCGTGTAATAAATCCTCATTTTGAACATTTACAGATGGAATCGCTTTTTAAACGTGTATTAGGGTGTTCGCACACGCGAGCTTTGAACTTGATATTGGTTTAATTATAATTGCTGAAAATCGACAATGTATCTGGATCGTGTGGTCATTAGCTATGCGTATTGCATGTTTGATTTTTGTTTTGCTTTCTCGCTGCTGGGCGAATTTCCATTCATTCTATTGAATTATTAACTGATGTTTTTCAAGTTTTCGTATAGGAAAAAAGTATAGCTTTCACATATGTATACTAGTGGTTATCATATGTATAATGCCAGCAGTATAGCTCGGTCGTTAAGCTTCTGCTTAGCGTCGAGAGGCGCCGGGTTCGATCCCATGAGCTGACCTCGATTGAAAAGAATATTTCTATATATGTATATACATAGTACATATTTGTAGTGATGCCGGTTAGACCTGGATATTTGTGACTCCTGCTCGATCGTTTCCTATCAGAGTGCCAATTTTCTCTGATTTCATTGTTGAAACGGTTCCCGGTAAAATTGGCAAAATATCCTTCCTACCTACTATGTCACCATTATTTGAGATTGATTAATGTACAATTCATACATGTCTCGTCAATTTGCAAGTTTTTCAGTGTCTCGTAATTCAGCGACTTGTATAATAAAAAAATAAATAAAAAAATGCTGCAATGTTTGTAATTGGCCAGAAAGGCGCATTGGGGTTACCTGTAAGGCCTTCTTGGTATATATGTATGTAAAAAAAAAAAATATAATAATGCTTTGATCAAAGTGGTCACGGGTTCAAATCCCACTGGTTTCTGCTGGCCTTGTATTTATGACTCCAGGTCGATCATTTCCTATCAGTTTTTGTCAATTTATCTGATTTTCATTGAAACAGTTCCAACAAATTGTCAACCTTACCCATTTTCTTCCAAATCTCGAGGTTTTGGTAATCTTGAATTTTACTGAATTGTATAGAATGCTGCAAATTTATAAATTTGACCATAAAATATCTTTTTGGATGTTTTTGATATGTATTTACTGAATTTCGTTGAATTTTTTATAAAAAAATGCTGTGAAGTTACAAATTTGACCATAGTTGTCTCTGTGGATGTAATTGATTGTATTTACTTTGTATATATTTATTTATTTATTTTAAACAGACCATTGTGGCATAACAGGAATTCCTAAAGCGCCACAATGGTCAAAAAATATAACCCAAAAAAGAAAAAAAACAAAATAACAATTAAACATAAACATAAATACATCCATACATACATAAAAAATAGCATTTATAATAACAGATAAAGTAAAAATATCAAATAAAATATAGCATAAGGAATGCCTTGCACCTACAGCCAGTTTCAATAAATATGTAAGAAACAACTACAAATACAAAACATCCCTGTAAGGCCCAAATGGAAGAGAGTTAATCGAAATTTCACTCATAAATCACAATCAATCATGAAAACAATGATGAGCGCAGACTACCAGATAAATGGGTTAGAGTAATTTCCGACAATTTACGCTCACTAAGGTGGAAAATATCACATTCAGTCTCGGCAGCAACGATTTCATTAAGAAGTCGGATAGCTCTTGGAATAGGAGCCATTCGAAAAAGGACTGTGCGGGCAGGAGGTACAGCCAGCAAATGATGATGTCTACCACGCACATAGTGAATAGGGACATAAAGCCCCAACTGCTCCAGCAACAACGGGCATGACGTATTACCACGTAAGAGCAGGAGAACGAAACGAATTAATGAGAAGTTTCTCCGAAGTTCAAGGGAATTATACCCAAGCATACCCAAAAGGAAAGGAGTGGGGTAGAGATATGGGTAATACCCATATTCTTTCCTATATAGGAAACGAAGAAATGCTTTTTGCACTTTCTCAATCATCAGAGAGTAATTTGCTTCATGCGGATTCCACACAATCGCATTATACTCTAGCTTACTTCTCACAAGCGAATTGAAAAGCAAGCGAGAAGACAAAGGATTGGAGAATAATCTTGCATATCTCAAAACAAATCCAAGTCGACGAAAGGAAACGTCAGCGACTTTTTTGATATGGTTGTGAAAGGTGAGCTGAGGATCAAAAGTGATACCCAAATCGACAATAGATTCCACACGCTTCAACAAGACGGATCTAATGGAATATCCGTGACAATAGAGTGAATGTGCACGTCCATAGCTCATAATTGCACATTTGTTTAAATTAAGTTCAATATTATTACTGATTCAATATTACTAATGATACAAATGTACAATTTTTCTGGCTAAGAAGGCGAATTGGGGTTACCTGTTAGGCTTTCCTGGTAAAAAAAAAGAAGTGATAAAAATTTGTGAATTAAGTTAAGCAGACGTAGTTCATAGTTCCGCTACTTTCAAATATAACGGATCATATGTACATATGTGTTTCTAATAGCTCAGCAGCATAGCTTATTGATTGGCGTGTAATGCTTTCAACTGGGTGGTCACGGGTTCATTCCCTGGTCTGGTACTGTCGGCCAGACCTTGGATATGTGATTCCAGGTCGATCGTTTCCTATCAGTTTTCCGATTTATCTAATTTCACTGAAATTGGGTGTTTCGCAAATATTTCATATAATGGTGGTTTTCCCAGTTAAGTTTCACGTGAGCCGAGTCTATTTGACAGTTGGCACTTTGAAAGTTGGCACTAAAACCAATAGTTCGTGTATGAATAAACTAGCACGTTCATGAATATCCCGGAGTTACCACCAAGACTGTAACATACGTACATATAAAGGTGCAGTCACATAAAACGCAACATTTGTGATTTCACGATTTTAGGGTAGTAAAAATATTATAACTATATGGTAGGATTTTAGCAACTACATCTTGTATGATTGTTTTCTTAGATCTGAGTTAAGTTTGGTGAGTTTTTAAGGTATAAAGATCGAAATCAAATACAAACAAATTAAATTAAATTATTATCGACGAAAAAAACATTTATTGAGACTTCGAAAATATCTGGACAATATCAATTTACATTAAAATAGGATGTTCTCCATTGAATGTGTCAAGATGTGAAAATTAAAAACAAATTTGAAATCTTAGCTTTTAAAAAAGGGACTTTACAGTTCATGCAAATGAGGCTTTTTTGCGTTTAATGTACATATTTATTTATAAATATCTTTGTTTGGTATCATATCAAGGATTCAAACATGATGTATGACCCTTTTTCGATTCTGTGATGGGAAAGATAGTATGTTTAATATTTTTCAGTAAAAATAAGGCTAGAAAACTGATCATTTTTTACGGCTCATTCCAATTATAATGAACGGCAATAATGCTATTATTTGACGGATCGAATAAATTTAATAATTCGTTTATTCTTTGATTTTAATAAATTATTCGTTAAAAGTTCTTCTTTTATACATAGAAGACGTATAGATATTAGAGTGTACGTAAATATTGTTTTTTTTTTTATTATTTTTAATTAAACAGAAAAAACAACGCAGTTTGTGTACGGGAAGGTTGTCGGTTAATTTTGCCAATTATGTAGCAAATAGCCTCATTAACTAAATGAGTGAAAATCACGGAACCAATGCACGAAGCGCTAAGCCGGGATGAAATATTTATTTTTTTAAGTTTTGGTTTTGGTTGATGCAAGAGACGCGTTCGAATACCACCCATTTTCACCTCCCCGCAAGAGTAGCTTTTTGTTTCGAATTTAAATTTTCCGAATAATTTTAATTTTTGTTCATTATTAGACTGGTGAGCAGGGCAACACCTCGGCGGTTCCTTTGAAATAACAAAGATGATTAATTAAGCGGCCTCTTACGACGTTTTCATACAAAAAGCAGACCACCCTCCACCCCCCTTCGGGCCTGAAGGCTTGCGGTCATTAAGCGTCAGCGAATTACATTTTCCCAGTACAATCGGCAGTTATAATTTGATTCCAGCACTCACGATGCCAAGGCGGACGAACGGCGATGTAAAATACCGTTTAAAGAGGAACAATGATTATGAAATTATTATAAAAATGATGTAAAAGCGTAAATTTTCACTAGACAAATCAAAAGTTTTATACATATATATATATAGATTTTTTACAATTTAGTTTAACCTGTGTATAATTTTGATGTTTTTTAAGGTTTTTTTACGTATTTTGATTCAAAAAGCTTAAAGTTTTTAATGCATCAAGATATAAACTCTTCATAGTTAATACGAATCAATTTTCGATTTAATATTTTGGATTTCTTTATCTTTGACTAAAAAGTGTATTCATTTGATTTGTGTTCATCATAAAACGTATGTAATTAAAGATAATAGTTAAATGTAAAGTTTTGTAACCAAATGAATCGAATATTTGAACTATTCATTCTTAAATCATTATTAAAACTGTTTTCCCTAGCTATATAATAGCTAGGGATTGGTTAACCGATGAATCTTCACAATTCCGTCATACTTGTAAATATCGGTAAATTTCCGCCATCCAGTAATTACTAGTAAATTTTAAAATATACTGGTAATTACCGGAAAATATTTATTTGTGAATTTGGTACGTATACTCACATTTAATTGCATATTATTACATTTAAAATCGATGCAAATGGCGTATTGTGGATTACGTTGTCTGGAATTTGTTTATGTTCAGTATGAAATGTGGCAATTTTAAATTGATAAATACACTGTTAAAACAGAACAACCAAGTCGTAATAAATGCGATCAGACAGATTTTTTAAATTATGATTGAAGCTTTTAATGGTTCAAACTTCAAATAAATAAATATGATTGGTAAAAAATAAAAAAATAAAATTTATTTATTGTTAATTTATTTTATTTATATGACATTATTCAATTAAGATTTATTTTTAATTATTTACGATTCAATCTAAGTTATCGTTTTTAGGAAAATTCTAATCTAGTCCACGAAAAAACACTTTTTTTCCCATTTACCGGTAAATACCGCAATAATGGTAGTAGTAAAAAACAATTAACCGTTTACCGGTTAACGAAATACGGTAAATTGTAATCCCTAATAATAGCCCCGTTTCATTCCACAAAATTTGTTATTTTTTTACTCCATTTTAGTTGAATAGAACACATGCGTATTAGAACAGTATTTTTATGCGATTGTGCTTGACGTATACCGGAATTTAATTTAGTGATTTTAATTAAAAGCCACATTTTATTAGGCTTACAATACACATTTTGTAATAAATCATTGTTGTTCCTCTATAATGGGTAAATAGCGATTGTTGGGTTTGCGTAGCGCTCTCGCGCTTTCCGTTACGTTCTTTCGACATTTTTGCGCTCTAATTAATACCGAGCTCTCGAAAATCGGAATTTTAATTACATCCAAGAATTAGAGGGTGTGAGGAGAGTAGGGAGGTTTTAAGTGGGCTTCGATGCGAAACCATCATCAGCCTCGCGAAGGAACATTTCATTTATGCTAATGACTTTCTCCCTACAAAACACACAGCCTTCAAACGCGTAAAACAACTATAAAATCGAAAGCATCGCATTTAATCACCGCAATTTAACTTCCTACGCTTAAGACCGATCTGGCTAATTGAACTTCACTTACATCATATTCATATACATCTACTATAAATGAATTAAAAACAAAAAAAAACTAGTTTAATCGCACTTGATTCACTTCTTCTACTGATTGAATTATTAAAATTAGAGATGGAAATATGAAGTTGGGCGGCGATTGCACTATATATTAAATAAATCAGATTAAAAACTGAATTTTAAGTGTTAAATCGAGTTAAGCTCCTACTGGAGAGAATTACAGAAAACGAGGATGGTGGATGTGAACTCTTTGCTCAGAATCCAATTTTCCCAGAAAAGACGCGTCAAATTAGAAAATTCATGTATCTTTCCTGTTGATTCCAAAATTGCATATGTTAGTATGTTTGTATACATAAAATGTTATAAACATATAAAACACTATCGGAAATTCGTTTAGTCCCTAGTGTAAGTACCAACTGTTGATTGTAAATAAGACTTGGAAGCAATTTTTAGGCATCGCAAGTTTCAACAAGCCAAAAGAGGGACTCCCGTCTCGGTTTTAGTCGACATGGAGTGTGATAAATAATTTGCGGGTCTTAATTTAAGGCATTCCCGTGAAAAACTTTACCATTCCGCGAAATTTACTTGAGATCTCCAGGCACGCCGTTATGCTGAAGGCTTTTTGTTTCTCCTTATGGGAGACATTAAACGTCTAACACCACACACAAACACACATAGTAGATGTACTGAAACATCCCGAAAGATATCCGGGATGTTAGCGTGTTAAATTTAACGGACGCCTATTGTTTCTTCAAACAGAAACGAATATAAGCCGATCTCGCTTGAAGTATTATGTATATTATTAAGCGTGAAATGCGACATTGATATTATTTAAAATATTTAAAATACACACAATTATTTAAAATACATGGAATCATTACATGGAGGTATGTATGTATGTACTTAAATAACACTAAGCAACAAAAATTAAATTACTAGAGCGGTTCATCGCTGTGTCTTTTCGCTCTACGAGTGATAAGCGTCCCGCTTAGGATATTTCATATTGTTATTTAAAATCATTTACCGCTCGAATTAGTGAGTTCAGATAAAAAAAAAAAAAAAACTGAGATTGAAAATCAACCCTTGCAAACGAAGCGAAATATAGAACTCGCTCAATAAATGTATAGCTCGAGTTAAAAACATGTAAAAAAATATATTTTTGACATTAAAAATTCGCTAGATAATTAATTATGAATACTTAAAAGAAATCACAATTAATAGACAAAACATCTGACTGTGGAATCTAATACTCACTTTTGGCACAGCAATACTGAATTGTGAGTTAAAAACTCCAAAAACCAAAAATCTGTAAAAATTGTCCCTTTTTTTTAAACGGCAATTTATACCTATACATATCTCATAAACGAGAAGAAGCCAACAAAAATCATTGTCATATTCGAAATAAGTGGGTCAAACTCTGTAAAGATTGATTAGTCTCCGCTCCGGTAAGAAAAAAACGTGTTTGTTTGTTGTTTCAGTGTAATTATTCAAACTTTTAATAATGCATATACAATTTAAATGGAACGAGTATCACGGAATAAAATCGTTGCGTGATTTACTCGTAATAATTCAGACGCAAACCGCAAGAAGCCAATGCAGTTTGCATATTCTAATCAAACGTTGTTGAAGAACTTCCACTGTGCCTTTTTTTTTGCATAGAATTATAGCTTTCATGATGAAGGGGTGTAAGGGTCAAATCAAGGCCGGTAAATGAGTTTGAGTGCGGGGCAATTCTTTTAATGGGTATCGTGCGTGCCAAATTTTGACGACCCTTTGCATACGAATAGAGGTCAACTTTCAGATTTAATTATTATAAGTAAATATCTAGACATTACTCCTTTTAAAAAATAATTTATTTTATTTTTTAAATTATTTGTTTGAAACATTTTTGAGAATTTTACGACTGACCACATTTCTGCCTCACTATATGGACTACGCTTAGATATTAAATCATGCTAATCATTGAAGTTTTATCTTAATGAGGTGTATTATCAATTAATCAAAAGTATTTAAAATATATTTATTACACACATGAAGGCATATTCTTGAAAATAATGGTATATAAGAGTGCTAAACTTATTATATTATAATATATTGAGCTGTTCTGGAGCGTATTATTGTTTATACATTCAGGGCGCGCGGGCCTCTTCGAAGAGAGCTTTATTGCAAAAATGGAGCCTTTATGTCATGATACGTCACATAATATTACGGCGACCGTAAAATTTTTACGATTTTCCCTATTGTGCATATTGTTCGCAGATAAAATTTTATTGACGAGCACGCGCGCTACTTGCAGACCGATCGAATTTCGTCAATACACATCCCGGCAAGGGTTTTCGGTCGCAAAAGGGGGGTACAAAAGTTTTCATTAGCGTTATTGCTCGTACTACGAAGCGGAAATTGTATTAACATTCTGAATTTATGAATATTATATTAACTTCAGGTCAGAAGCGGAATTAGTATTCGCGATATTATTGCGCGAGAAGCTATTGCAAATATGTACAAACACCGCGAACACCGAGTCGGAAACAATAGCACTTTTTTTTTAACTTTATTTTTCCTTGTGTACCTTCTAGTTACATTTTCAGTGTAATTAAACTTAAAAAATCCGATTCACTCTTTCGCATGGGCGGATTTTAGTTTTTTTCCCTTAATTATTATTACATTTTTTCGCTTTATTCCGAAGCGTTTACGGACATTAGCACTGAGCGTAACGCGGCCGAAATGCTTTAATCTTTATTAATTAGTTATTTGAGTAGGTTTAACTTTAACGATCGTACTTTACAAAAATATTCGAGAACTTTTCTTCGTCGTGTGATAGTGTGCTAAGACTTGATTTATGTTCGGAAAACACTTTTTATACTAATTTTATTCAATGGAAAAAACTCACTATTTTTTGATTCACGTACCCTTTGCCAGCCCAATCACAAAAAAGACTATTCAAGTTTTTTTTGTTATTAATAAGCCACCAAAATACCCCCCCCCCCCCCAAATATGCACATGAAACGTGTCTTTGCCATACATAATCAAATCTCTCACCGATTTTTGAAAATTGATTTACACATTAGAAATAAACCATTATAGAAAGTTTTTATACATTCATACTAGGGAGACCAATTTACCGTAATTTTCGTTATCATAACGGTAGTCTAATATTTTTTTTAAATACGCATTTATATTCACAAAACCCAGCTTCGCGGTGCGGCGCGTGCGTCAGATATCTTGCATAATATCACTCAACGGGTGGTTTCCGATTGGAATTGATACACGAATGAAATAAATTTGTATGTAATATATAAATATAGTATAAGGTAATTTATAGGCGTGGCCGTATTGAAACGCTCCCCGTTCGCCCGCGTCGAAATGAAGAATTAATGTGTGTGTATGTGTGTCTTCGTGGATGTGTGTATGTATGTATGTACGCTCCCACACAGTGCATCTGACGTTGACGTCATCCGATCCAAGTCAGGCGCTCAATATCAGGAGCACATTTAAGACGCTCTACAGCCCCCCCCCACTTCCCCACCACCCCACTTCCTCGCATCTCCTCGGCGATACGATCGGTCGTCACACCAAGTATACTACTTAGAATAGTTAATAGAGTACTTCTTCCGTCAAGTAGTATTCTAGTACTCCTGGTATTCTAAATTTGTTTTTTTGAAATCCCCATACTTGTCGATGCACTGCACACACATACATATGTATGTACATACAAACACCGCATCCATTTTTATATATATTATATTATTATTATTATTTTACAAATAACAAAACATTAGCAAATAAATATGTACATATTTATGTATATCGTACAGTAAATTCACGCTAAGCTCTTTATACACGATGCTAATTTACACACACGTCACTCGCTGTTGCTGTCAATTACGTACTAGCCATTGAAAATCCTTAACGTTGTTTGTGCTATTATCAAACGCCAACAGCAACAACGTGTCAGATGCCCTTTGTCGTGTGTTAAAATATAACACTGTTCGATAAATGACGGTTTTTTTTTGGTTCAGATACGAGATATGACTTTTCTTATAAATCTATGCCCAGTAAATACGAATCTGGTAATAAAAAATGTGGATTGGCTCGAGATTCGGAGATATACATTTTTTAAATCGCGCGATTTTTCCATATCTTGGTGTTGTTCGGTCGATGTCTCAAAATCTGTTAATTTCCTGTTCAAAATGAATATTGGAATCCATAGTCGGGTAGTCTCTCTAAGTAGTCGTCCAGTTCAAATCAAAAGTCAATAATAATATTTTTTTTATTCTAGACCAGCGGTTTCCAAACTGGGAGGCGCGCCTCCCTGGGGAGGCGCGGACTATTGCCAGGGGAGGCGCCAAAACTTTTTAATAATAAAAAAAAAATTCATACCATAATATCTACAAATAAATAAAACTTCATATCGTAGCTTAACAGTAAAAATTCAATGCATGAATGTTTATTTTTATTTTTCTTTCATTTTTATATACACGTTTAATTAGCAACCTTTCTCGAAGAAAACCTCTCGATAATTTAATTGCTTAACTTGCCTATTTGGTTGAAATTTTTGGAAAATTGAGGGGTTTAAATAAATCAATGTAGGGATCACAAATACATCCACTTGTTCAAAAAGACAAAGTAAAAGCTTTCATTAAAAAGTTGAAGTTATGGAAATCAAATTTACAAAATAATGAGTTGGATATGTTTTCACCTTCCAAAGATTTCTGGGCCACAGCCAATATTGAAGCAAGTAAAAATCTTTTTATTGACCACTTGGATGGTTTAGTGCTGCATTTTTCCAATTATTTCAAAGACCTTGATTTCTCAAAGTTTTTGTGTATACAGAATCCATTTAACTACAATTAAGAAGACCAATTCGAACTGACAACCATCGAAAAATTTTTTATAGAATTATCATGCGATAGCTCACTAAAACAAAAGTTTCAAAATGAAACCATAATTAAATTTTGGATGAATCTTAGTGGAGAGTATGAATCTTTGTATTGCAAATCAATGCAAGTGTTTCTACCGTTTGTAACGTCTTATTTATGCGAAACGGGCTTTTTGGCACTAGCTGCAATGAAAACCAAATATCGAGCCAGGTCAATAGATGAAAAGGAGTTACGAGTGGCACTCTCCATATTGCCCCCAAGATTTGATAAACTTTGTGCCAATAAACAACAACATCATTCGCATTAAATTTTGATGTGTTAGATGTATGTAGTTTAATTAGTAATTTAATATAATAATAAATATACGTGTTCGTATATATTTATGTTATAGCAAAACCATTTTATTATTCTGTCTATTGTAGTGTTCAGTATTTTTTTTTAATAAAGGTTTATTATTTAAAACGTGTCTATATTATTATATATATTAAAAAATAAAAGGTAGGGAGGCGCGGAAAAAAATTTTTTTTAGGGAGGCGTATTAGCATTAAGTTTGGAAACCGCTGTTCTAGACGATAGGGAGAATAATGCAATCGCCATCATTCTTATAAATAGTATTTAATACAAATATAATATAATATATGCATATATGTACATATGTATATCACAGTTAAATTATAATTTTACTGACGTTTCAGTGAAATCATAACCAGTTAAATTTTCACTGGGAATAGTTCATTGAAATCATATCCAATTACATTTTCACTGGCCCCGATTAGTGAAATTATAATTTTTGACAGTTGGATGATAGTGCGTCGCCGATACGAATCGCGCCACCTCACGCCACAACCCCGCTCCTCTTCATCCCCACTCCGATGCTGAATTCACGCTCACACGCCCTCCCCGCAACCCCGCTCCTGCCCATTTCCACTCTTTTCATGGTCCACTATCTGTTTTGATGTCGCATGTGTGGGACTGGATGAGGAAGCAAACACATCATAATATCTTAGCAGGCCTGGTTAGGTTAGGTTATTTTTATGGTTAGGTTGTTGGGGTTGAAAGTACGTTGTAATTCGATTTAAAAATTCACTGACATTGAGAAGTGAATTTATAATTCTATTGTTATATCCGTACTCACTGCTTGAGTCAGTGAAATTATAATCTCAACAGTGAAATAAAAATTTCACTGAAAATAACAGTTTCACTTTGACTTATAGGTACATATAATGATATAATAATATTGAATAATAAATAATAATAACAAAAATAATAAAAATTAACCAATTTCGGGTTTGGTGCATCCGCTCTAAAATCGCCAGATTAACAGAACGGCAGCTTTAAACGTAATATTCGTTTTCTTGAATGATAGATTGCACATCAGATGACGAGTACCTTTCGATGTGCACAGATGCAATTATTAAAATTGAGTTGGATCTTTCTGGCGAGTTTAATAAGGCAAAATTTGGAACTTATCGAATATTGCCTTATTAAACTCGCCTGAAAGATCCAACTCAATTTTAATAATTGCATCTGTGCACATCGAAAGGTTACCCGTCATCTGATGTGCAATCTATCATTCGAGAAGACGAGAATTGCATTTAAAGCAGCCGTCCGTTAATCTGTCGTTAAATTTGTCTGGCGATTTTATGTCCATTTAAGGCGGTCGGTAAAGTAGCTCTATCCAACGAACATATGTATGTACAAAAATTTGCGGAAATGAGAAGAAGTGGTAGCAAGCAAACAATTTGAAGTTAAAAATAAACAACAAGGTAGGGAGGCCGCTCTCATTCTGAGAATAGCCTCAAAGTGAAGCACTGTTTAAGAATATGTATCCCATCACACTATAATATGTACGTATGGCTTCAATTCAACATTGACAAAAGAATCTTATCGTCATCCATAAGACAATGTATTAGAAAAAATATTGTACTGGAAGTTGTCTGATCGTGGAAAGGTAAACAATTTGTTATGGAACAGATCTCTAATTATTTATATAGGGCCAGAAGATTTTCCTAGTACACACCACACGCCTGCTTGTCTATTGAATGAGTATGATGTGCGGCGAACGATTTTTCACGATTTTTTCCCACGTCCGTTTTCTGCGGTATTGATTTTGTAAATATTGCGAGAAGAAAAGTGCTCGTTTATCAGCGCCTGTATTGAGATTGATGATGCTGCTTATGCTATGTTTCAAGAAATGTACGATTTCAAAAATAGCTTTCACTTTTCTCGCGCGTGTAAACTTCCATTGAGTTGTTTGCGAAGTGATACAATTGGATAGTTATCTATAATTCCATCGCTGTATTTTTATTGAATGGTTCTTATCAATATAAACACATATCAGGTTTGAAATTTTTTTTCAAACAAATCAAATATGTAAATATAAAATCTGGAGCTCGTCTTCATAAAAGTCAAATTGCGTAACGTATTTTTATTATATAAGCCCATATTAAAACAAATAATTCCCGAATTCATGTGAATTATTTGAACAATAATGGAGTTAGATTTTTCTATCACTGAGAATATACATATATGTACATACATACATGTTACACTAAATTTGTGAATTTCTTTATTTTATGAACATGTCATAAAAATGTTCAGTTTGTGAACGACGTTCTTTATTAATGAATAAGAAAACTATTTTCTTTGTACACAAGATTTCTACATTCAGAGAAAAAAATATGTAATTCCTTGATAAGATTAATGATTATTTAAGGGAAAAATTATAAAATCTTTTTTATATAGAGGGGGGGGGGGGGAGGGGGATAATTTTTTGTGGAGCGTTCCGTTTTGAGTCTTGGATATATGGTCACCCTAGTTATGACTCAATATAATAGTGGAAAATGTACACTTTAATTTAGAAAACTCCTTCGGAATCCATAATAAAAAATCGGATTATTGTTAAGTTAAATTTATATTTTTATTTTTTACATACATAGATACCAGGAAGGCCTGAAAACTAGACCCCAATTCGCCTTCCTAGACAATTAATTACAAACATTGCAGATTTTTATTACATAAATCACCGTATTCCAAGAGGCGGAAGAACACGAAATTAACAATTAATTAATTAATTAATCCATTGAGACATCTATGGATTTAGACTTGGACATAAATTTTACATATACATATATCAATATACACACATATATAAAAATCAATGTTTGTCTATCTTTCTGTTTGTTTGTATCGTATGCGTTCTTATACCATTCAACCGATTGCAATGAAACTTACATGAGTTGTTGTGTGCATGCCCGCGATGGTTTCTGTAAAAAAATCACCTAAAACGGGAACGGAAAAACGGAAACGGGTAAAGCAGGAATGAGTGGCATTGCAACGCATGCCGGGTTCAGCTAGTTGTACATAAATCAATTTCAGATATTTGTGACAGTGGGTAGGATGATTTTTGCCAATTTTGCCAACGATTTTGAGTAACCATTTCAACAATGAAAATCAGATAAATTGGCAAACTCTGATAAGAAACGATCGACTTGGAGTCACAAATATGTCTAACCATAAGACTAACCAGCATTATTAAAGATTAGCACGGGATCGAACCCAGTAATCTCTCTGCACTAAATATAAATGCAACCACCGAGGCATACTGCTGGCTGTACATATATGTATGTATGTACATGCTTCTATGTTTAACCATACATATTTATAATTGAAAATATAATATGAAACTTAAATATGTACAAACTTAATTAAATTTAAGCTAAGGGCGAAACTCAACGCTGCATACATGATTTAAAAATAATAACAAACAATTTCAATCTTACGGGCGGGCAGTGTTCGTGTCAAAAAGTGTCAAGCCTGACTATGAATTATTGATGCCTACATTAAAACTTTACCGCTCGGGTTTCGTTATTACACCGGCCAGTACTCCAGCTCCAGTACTAGTTCTGCCACTAGATCAGTGGTCGACAGCATTTCCTCCGTGGAATCCAGCGGGGAAAACGAATCTAATCACACCGAATTGATGGGATTCGATTCGATCGGTAATTTTATACCAGCGTAAAATGTAATATGATTACTATTCAGAATAGCTTCAGACTTCAATTCGATCTACATACATATGTACATCCGGCAGCAGTTAAACCTAGTCGGTGTTATGAGACATTGTTGCTTTATTCCCTCGCTTGCGGATCTTCTATAAAGCTTTACTGGGACAAATTATGTATATTAGTGGAGTTGTGATACTGTAGTGGGTCTCGAAATCAACTGAAATAGTATGTATCGGCCCTCGAACAAAATAACAAAATGTACGTATAACAAACGAAGCTGTTCCTAGTCGAATGATGCATTCCTGAAACCCACGGTAAAAATTATGGTAGAGAATGAATTTATGAGTTATAAACTTTGTCGATTTGAGTTCGGGAAAATTTTAATTCAACTGCATCCAACTACAGTTTTACGTCGAAACAACGGTTGTTTTGCGGATAACATACAAAAGCCGGTCAAAAATTTCCCGGAAATCGGTTATTATTATTGCAGGGTGCCATACGTCCCGTCCCGGTCAGGGTTGCCAAATTTAAAAAATCACAGATCGGGACATTCCCTATTTCAAACGATCAAAAAAATAGTTAAATAATTAAGGAAGAAATTAAGAAAACTTACACATGTGTATATAGAAAGAGAACAAGTCAAAAAATAGTTACGTGATAATCCGCAAGAATCACAGCTATTCGAAATTTATTGATCAGATACGATTACAGGAATTAAATTTTGATTTAAAACAGTTTTATTCAAATTTCAAAATATGTTCGCCATCTTTATTTATTTATATAATTTTTGCTACCTAGCTAATTTAAAAAATACATTCTTAATTACTTAACTCTAAAATTTTATGTATACATTTATATGCACTGTCCTTCACAGAAGTGTCTCCTTGCGCCTCGCAAGAATGCGTCCACAGTCTTAGAATACCTGACGCACTCAGGGAGGACATTGTACATATATGTATGTACATGAGCACACCCCTGTGAACAACACGACCAGCTGTCTTATTTTTTCTTACTCTACCTACAACTAAATTGTTCTTATTTCTAGTATAATAACTATGTACATATGTATATCTCTATTTCTTATTGTTAAAATACTTTGTTAATAACTTATGATCTAACTTACAAACAAAAGACAGTGTACTAAGATTTAAACTAATTTTAATACTCATCCATCCCAATTCATCTAACATATTTTTAATCCTTTTAATCTACCCACATTCAAAATACTTCTCATAGCTTTAAAAAAGAAAAATACATTCAAAAATACAATATATGATATATGATATATATGAGAGAAAAAAAGTACACAAAAGTAGAAATAAGATATTGGGAAAGAAGAATTACAAAAATCCTTTAAGTTTAAGAAATACGTCAATTTTATTCTTAAAAATATCAAGGTTATGAGAAATTACAATACTATTGGAAGACTATTCCAAACTGAAACCACTCTGTTCGAAAAGAAGTAATCTCTGATCAATTTATTAGATTTTTATATTTGGAATCTAAGCGAGTGACCTATGAGGCGAGTGCTTTCGTTGAACGTAATAAGATTGGACATATGTATGACATTTATAATGTACTTTGAAAAATATTTTCTATTTCTCATATAGTATGTAGGTACATATGTACATATGTACATATATTGTTTTTTTCTAGTTTGCTTCAGTCATATTGTGTTTGTCTGAAGAAAAATAGTGTCACCGTATTCGTCAAATTAAAATTAAATGTTCATTTAACAATGAAAGATATCATATTGCTACATTTAAAATTTTATATTACATGTACGAAGTTCATTTCTAATTATTTTATACATAGAAAAATAAGACTTCGGTCTACCATATATGCATCTTGAAACCACAGTTTTACAGACAATGTAAAATAAAATGACATCGAAGGCATCAATCAGAATGCGAAAAATAAATATCAATCCAGACAACATAAATATACATAAGACTAGTATGTACTTATGTATGTATGTATGTACATATGTACATATTGAGAAGGTTATTCGTCAGAATTTGAAATTTTACTTTACAAAGATCTATTTGCTAATAATATATGTATTTTAATTTTAATAAGATATCTTAATTTTAAATTAGTTCTTTTAATTATTTTTCAATGAAGCTATTTGGTTACTGTGAATTTTCAAGTACATATTTCTATCATTGTGGAAAACAATACATCATCCTCCTCTATTTTTTATTAAAAATAATAAAAAAAGGTTTAAATTTCAATTTACAAATCGTATTATCCAAATATATGTATATGTATAAAACAATAATACAAAATTAAAAATTGAAAACTAGAAAAGTCCACGTGCGAGATAAAGAATAGATCATCATTGACTGCCATTTCATTAAGAACATCGAACTTTAACGTGTTTCATTAGGGTTTAGAGCTCTGAATCGGAGGACTCCTATACAAAAATGCTCATCGGGTATATTTATCCGCTATGCAAAGCTACAGTTTGTAATACTTGCCGCACTGTGATGGATAGCGAGTGACTAGGACTTATATTTTATTTTCTCCAAATATACTGACTGCAGAGTCTTCATACTTTATGTATTCCTCATCAAAACCTCTACATATGATTCGAATGATGTCATTACGAAATAAAAACATTGATCATTTCTGTCGATAGACAGAAATCATTATTTTCGCCGGAAACCCCTTGTACACGTGCCTCACAGATGTAAGACAGGGAGAATTCAGAGCGCCGCGCTCAACGGTCAGTGTGAGAATGATATCCGCCTTAGAATGATGACTGCTTCAGCCGTTATTTTTTTCATTTCTTACACTTATTTTATATTATTCGACCTTTGATACGTGATAAGAGTCGGGCACAGTGGCTAGCGGATTTTTTTTAGCACAGTAAAGCACATTTTTTTTAGCACAGTTGAAAGGTTTTATGAAAATGTCTCATCTATCGTCAAATGCAGGGCCCTCGTTAAAAAATATGGATACTGTTCGTTGCAGTAAACATCATATAAAATGCATGTCGTCGCCAAACTTGGCATTTGATCTCAATATTTGAGATTGTTACATATGTATATGTACATATGTACATATTAAGAAAACGTTTAATTTTCCAAGCTTGCATATGCTCAGAACACCGCAAATAAATACTATTACCCAATTGCGAAAATAAATCCCAAATTATTTTATGGTTTTCGGGCTTTATTACGTAATTAAAATTTACATAATTTGTCAGTACCGCAAGAATGATTTCAATAATTGATCGCAATGAACGTGTCAAACCGTAACAAGGATTTCGATGAAATCATAAAACGGGGTATAGAGCGGCTTCATTTGCAAAAGATGAGATGGATCCAAATACAAAAACAAATCGAATAAATTATCCATATATAATATATGTACATATGTATGTATATCCACTTTCATCTGATTTTAACTTCTTTTCGTGATAATATAAAACACCGTTGAAAAAATTAACCTGCATGAATGTTTAAATCCTGTCAAATGCAAACCTATGTACATAGTAAGTTTTTTTTTTTAAACTACTTGGTTAACTAACCAAGTTTTATTTATTATTATTAAAATTTTACATTCATCTTATATTATAGATATATTCAAAAAACGATAGATTATGGAACGATGATAATTTAATATGAGATACGTAGAACTATTTCACTATTACTTTAACTTTTGTTCACTTATTCTGCTGCTGTGCTGACCGTCATTTACGGACGCGTTCTCGGAGTCTTAATGATGACGACTGTCATCTGCGGAGTCGATGGTGAGGACTGACTAATCGAATCGCGATCTATATAAATGATTTATTATCTTATGGGCTGGGCACATTCCTGGATTCTTATCTTATCTGAATATCCTATTACAGGAATGTTTATTAACTTGTTTACGCGAGTATGAGCGTGAGAAAGTGATATTTGATTATTATGGGAATCGATACACATAACAATACATATAATCAGAGCCGCCGAGAGGGGGGGGGGGGTGAAGCTGGGGTTAAAGTTCCAGGGCCCGGACTACTTGAGTAGCCCCGTGCTGGGATGTTATATTATTGGTATTGATATTTTATATTATTCTACATAAAAATACATATATTTCTTTAATTCTAAATGTTTATTAATTTTCGATTCACACATTCTTTGTGTCCATGTGAAATCGTACCCGTTATATCATACTTTCTTATTCGATTATTTCAGAAAATAGCATTTAACATATAGCCATCAGCATAGCTCGGACGTTAAGCTTTAAGTTACGAGGCGCCGGGTTCGATCCCATGAGCTAACCTCGATTGAAAATAATTTTTCTGAGTACATCTGCAGTGATGCTGGTCATACTTGGAATTTGTGACTCATGAGATGTTTCCTATCAGAGTTTGCCGATTTTCTCTGATTTAATTGTTGAAATAGTTCCCGTTTAAAATTGGCAAAAGATCATTCCTACCTACTTTGCCACCTACTACTATGCCACCAATATTTGAGTATGATTAATGAACTATTTGAGTATGATTAACGACTTGTAATAAAAATGCTGCATTGTTTGTAAATGGCCAGGAAAGCGCATTGGGGTTTAGCTGTAAGGCCTTCCTGGTATATAAAAAAAATATTAAATAATAATAATAATAATAATTTCTGATAAATTTCTTAGTTCGAATATTAAAAATATGGGTCTACGTGACGAGACAGAATGTTAAATTACAGAAAACACAAATATCGGAAGGCAAATATCGAAAATCGAAAGATCTGAAGTCGAAAGATCAAAAAAAAAAAATGGTGCATGGTAAACGGCACATACTCACGTACATACTCACTTAATTTGCGCGAGCAGGATACAACAGGAACAAGAGGAACATGCTTTTCCTCCCGTATCCTGCGCGCGCACATTAATACGGGAGGAAAAGCCTGTTCCTCTTGTTCCTGTTGTATCCTGCTCGCGCAAATTAAGTGAGTATGTACCGTTTACCATGCACCATTTTTTTTTGATCTTTCGACTTAAGATATTTCGATTTTCGATATTTGCCTTCCGATATTTGCGTTTTCTGTAATTTAGCATTCTGTCTCGTCACGGAGACTGTAAAAATATATCTATAAGATTTTTTTGTTGATTTGACATAGGGTATGGAATTATTTTTCCAGGGCCGGGGATTCCTCTCGGCGGCCCTGCATATGATACATAAATTAATTGCTTAAATTGCGTTTCACATAAAGTTTCATTTCAAAAATAATCATTTTTGAACGCAGTTTGCTATTAAAATTTTAGAAATTTAATATTTTTTACGCATCTGATAGTACAAAACCCAAGGAGATTGATTGCCTCGCTTGCTTGTCGAAAAACCAAGCCTGGCGAATTTAATAGAAAAAAGACTATAGTCTGATGTATTACCTAAAGTGCACACAGGCGCACATATATCGAAACAAATTATAAAGATTCTGTACAAAAGAATCCCAAAGGAACAATGGAAAGCCATCAAGAATTGCGCGTGAGCCAAGTGGTATTGCATAAGGAACGTAAGTGGGATTTGCTAATTTCTTTACTTCTTATTTTGTCTTTCCGTTGCTTGAGTGAATGTATTTTATATATGTGTCTATATATTATATGTATGCTATGTATACGTATGTATGGAGTGCGAGCCAACAAATCACTATGGACAGGGAAACAACGAGAAACTTTTAAGGCTTTCAGGTCAGAGCGCAACGCCCACCCACGTATCGATACAGAACAATTCAACGGTTGTGCTATTGTGAGAAACAAACGCAATATATATGTATATGTAGATACAATACCATAATATAAATGAAACGATTCCGATATTTATTTCCACTTTCAGCTATGTAGGTACAAGTATTTCCAGTTATGCTTCCGGCAGACTACATATATACCTACATAGTAAGAGTATGTACTTCACGTATTTGGAAAATAACAATTCGATGGCGCACCGTTACAGCTACAGAATCTGTAATATCGCGTATCTCTCCTGTTCTGATGAGCATGAAGAATGTCATATCTGAGATATGTCTGAGACTGTCCTGTTATTATTACTACATATGTACGTAGTAACAATAGTTGAAATTTTGTGATCATGCGAAAATTCCACTTCGAGATTTTGACTAATTCGAAATCAGAATGAATCAGTGATCTCGTTTTCATGGTGTATTTTGGAGATATTTTTGAATACCGTTAGTTCTATCGAACTGAATCTTGATATCAAATCAGAATAAAAGTTATTACATAAGTTTATAATTTTTTAAATATTTTTACCTCAACCGGAAGTAGTTCTTTTACTCTACAGAATTGAGGTTATTTGAGTTTTAATCCGAAACCTTTACCTGAAATTTCGTATCTAAAAGTTTCGGCTTAATATCAAGTAATATATAAAATTTAGTGAAGTTCTGTCAACCGGAAGTGGTTCGCCTCTAAATATGCATGCTCTTCATGAGAAAATTCCAGTATAATCCTTGTATTAATGTATGTAATGTAAATAAAAAATCAATATGTTTGATAAACCGGAAGTGGAAGATTTTTTTCCCCTTTAAGTCAACAATGTTATGACCACACGATTTTTCCACACGAATATGTTTGTATTCAAATTTATATTTGACTAGCTGTATTATCCGGCTTCGCTCGGTATTTGTAATATTAACCACCTAAACATGGCTAATCTAATAGTAAACATTTTATTGAATTTATTTGAACAGTTTTATTTTATTTAAATTTGTTTGAATATTCAGTTGTTTCTTTTTTAAATTTAACGTCACGGATTCTACGAACCAAAAATTACATACAAACAAAGTCTCTTTCGAAATTACATATATATTAGATTATTCCTCAAATACATAAAGTACTGGGTTGATCATATCCGATTTTTTTGTCGTTGTGTAATATACATATTCCTTAAGTCACTATATGGAACTTCTTAATTTCGATGGAATAAATGTGATGTACATATTTGAAATGAAATGGATGCATGAATCGACATTTTAATCGATTCAAATTTAAAAATAGTTTCCATATTGAATAAAATATTCGCTTCATACATTTTCAATTTTAACAGTTCAGTAGGCTTTCGTTTCACAAAGCTTCAATAATAATATTTTTCCTATCTAAAAAAGATAAAAGAATTTAACCAAGCAAACGTTAGATTTTTCATTTTTTTTTTGGTTGTGGATGAATCGGATTAAATTTTTATTATGTACATATGCTGAGCCTAGGAGTTAAACGGAATATCACAATAAACTGAATTAAAAATATGCCTTATATCAAATATTCGCAATAGACTTGTACAATAACTATGATTTAATATTTAAATAAAAACATTTTCAATTAACTGTTTGTTTATTTACATTTTTCATGCAAGAAGTCAGTGTTTTTTTTATAAGCACACATACTTATGTATATTATTATATGTACAAAAGGTATGAAATTTATAAATATGACATAAAAATAAATATATCTTATGATACTTCATACATAGATACATATGTACATATTTGTATCGTTAATAGATGAAAAGTATTTCAGTAAATATGAGTAAAATACGTCTCATCAATGAAAAATCTGCAAATAATTTATGTATACTTTACCGTCAAAGTGTTTTTATTACCCGTTGTAATATATTTTATCCGGCGTTTTGGATAATTCATATTCGAATAAAAATTTACTAGTATACATGTTTCTACGGACGAAAATACAGTTTTACTGGTGCTCGCCAGTAATTATACATACATACATACATATGTATATTAGTTTTAACAGTTATGGAAAATAGTTTCATATTATGATAACCCTAAGAATGTTTTCAAACAAAAAAGTGATTTTCGGACTTTCAAGTTACTAGTCAAGTGACGTTTTCACGAAAAGCATTACTACATACATATAAATAAAATACATACATCAAAATCAGGTCGCATTTAAAGCCTAGGTTCCGTGAATCATATTCAAAAAGTGTATGGAATTGTAAATCCATTATGTCATATGAAATTAGTGCGTGGGATAGATGACACATATTTTAACTAGTCAAAATATGTATATTACAACTGGTAATAAATATGCTATGACTGTAATACATTTATAATGATTTGAGGTTTCGTATTGAAATACAGAAAAAAATCATTATAAATTTTTTAATTCCGAAATAATAGCATAATCTAATGCCATAAGTTCTAATGCGGGTAAGTGACGCTGTTAACACATAACCGTCTGGACAGATTTACGCGCTGTTCTACGTTAATTGTCCGCGCTGCAAAATAAACAGCGCAGAAAGGTGTGTACGTGAATAATAACATTATACGTAATGAAAACATCAATTACAGTCGCGTCTGCCAAGTCGAACATCGTCTAGAGAAGGGTGAGAAGACTGGGAAGAGAATAGTAATTAAGACCCGACTTGCACCACTATTTCGTCAACACTTAACGGCCACCCCAAACTATAGGTTAGATGTGAAAATATTTTTAAAAAATACATCAAACCCATGTGAATTTGTTGCTGAAAACTAATTCGCATAAATTCGTATGTAGTTTTTCTTATCCACATTGAGTCATTACCGATGCATAAAATATAGTGTTTGTTTGTGAATTTACATATCTATCTGCGTTTCGCATCGTAGCAATTTTAATGGGTGCCATAACCCCTCATTTAAAATGCTATTTTTTATTATTTTCGTTTTTATGTTTGCAGTATAAAATTTGAATTTAAAATTCACTGTTAAATTACAAACAAGGGTTTTTTCCCTTTAGTTGTTTTGTCGTCTGAAAATCGATGCGTATAATATTAAATATGTATGAGTGACGATGGATGATAGCTTAGCTAATAGAAACCTGTATTTAGCCACGTACAATGTAAGAACGTTATCGAGTGAAGGAAGTGTGCTTGCATTAGAGAATGAACTAGAAAGTATCAAATGGGATTTAGTAGGACTTAGCGAAGTAAGACGAAAACAGGAAAACCAAATAATCCTAAAAAGTGGTAACTGTCTCTACTGGAGAGGGCTACCAAATGGTAGAATAGGAGGAGTAGGGTTTCTTATCAATAAGAGAATAGAAAGAAATATTATAGAAATAAACGACATATCGGAACGTATATGCTATGTAGTATTAAGAATCTCGAGCAGGTACACTTGTCAAATCTTCCAAGTGTACGCCCCCACATCTAGCCACCCAGACGAGGAAATAGAAGACTTCTACGAAAAACTACAGGGCGCATACGATAATAGCCGCCACCACTTTAAAATAATCATGGGCGACTTTAACGCAAAAATAGGACAAAAGGCAAACACAGAAAGAGCAGTAGGCAATTTTGGTACCGGCCAAAGAAACGACAGAGGCGATCGCCTCATAGAATTCGCAGAACACAACAGGCTCTTCATCACTAATTCATTTTTCAGGAAAAACACCAACAATAAGTGGACTTGGGAGAGTCCTAAAGGAGACAGAAACGAGATCGATTTCATCCTAACAAATGCCCTGCACTCCGTTAAAGACGTTAGTGTTTTAAGTAAAGTAGATATAGGCAGCGATCACAGATTAGTCCGTGCCAAGATGGCCATTAATATAAATTGCGAACGTAGGAAATTAATAAAAGGATGCAGTAACTCTCCAGATTTCGCTCAACTAAGGTCTAGGAAAAAGGAATTCGAACTCGAACTTGGAAATCGATACGGGAAATTAAACCCAGAAGCAGACATCGAGGAATTGAACACTGTAATTAGTTCGGTTCTAACCTCAACAGGTAAGAAATTAGGTGGTTTCAGGAAACAGATTAAATTAAGCAAAATTTCAGCGGAAACAAAAAACCTAATTAAGCATAAAAGGAATTTAGATAGGGATAATAATAAGCAAGAATACAATCTAGTAAATAAGGAAATTAAGAAGAGAATAGTCAGGGATGTCAGGGATTTTAACAGCAAGCTAATAGAAAATACCATTAAGAATAACCGTAGCCTGAAAAAGTGCAAACAGGATCTTTTCTTAGGCAAAAACCAAATGATCGCAATCAGATCAGAGAGCGGAGTAATAATTAGGAATAGAGAAGAAATCATAGACAGAGTTTACACGTTCTATGCAAAACTATACGAGAACGACAACGGCCAATTCCCCACTCTGGAATCGACACACGGCCAAAGGGTTCCTGCAGTATTGCCTAGCGAAGTAGAGGCCGCGCTAAAAACTGCAAAGAATGGTAAAACCCCAGGGGAAGATAATATTCCCATCGACTTACTAAAATGTGGCGGCCCCCCCCTAATTAATATCTTAGCTAGGCTTTTCAGCAAATGCATCCAGAACCAAGCTATACCAGAAGGATGGAATAACGCAACTATCATTTTAATACACAAAAAAGGCGACAAAAGCGATATCAAGAACTACCGACCCATTAGTCTACTTTCAGCGGTCTACAAGCTCTTCACGAAGGTTATTACAGAAAGGCTGAAGAATATCCTCGACGAGAACCAACCTATAGAGCAGGCAGGGTTTAGGGCAAATTTCAGCACAATGGACCACCTCCAAGTAGTTGGCGAACTAATCGAGCGCGCCAACGAATATCAACGGCCACTGTGCCTAGGTTTCGTCGATTATGAGAAAGCCTTCGATACAGTTAGTCATAATGCAGTACTTAACGCTCTAAAAACACAGGGAGTGCCGGAACCCTATGTGGGACTGTTAGCTACAATATATAAGAATGCCACAGCTTCAGTTAAAATTTTTTCAGGTACAGATAGATTTAGCATAGGAAAAGGAGTAAGACAAGGAGATACAATCTCGCCCAAGTTATTCAATGCGGTGCTTGAGGGAGTTTTCAGGAAATTGGATTGGGATACAGCCGGAGTAAGCATCAATGGTCGCTTTTTGAGTCACCTTCGGTTCGCAGACGATATAGTTTTAGTAGCTCGTGATTCAGCTGACCTACTTATCAGACTAACACAGCTGGACAGGGAAAGTAGAAAAGTAGGATTAAAAATTAACGTAGATAAGACTAAACTAATGTTCAATAGTTATTGCATGCCTGATAGCATCCCCTTAGATGATAAACCAGTAGAAGTAGTAAATAATTATTTATATTTAGGTCAAATAATTGACATGTCTGGTAGTAAAAATGAAGAGATAAAGAGACGTATGAAATTGGGGTGGAGTGCATTTGGACGGATGAATGCTGTTTTTAAATCAAAAATGCCACTCTGCCTGAAGAAAAGGATCTTTGATCAATGCGTTTTGCCAGTGATGACGTATGGATGTGAAACTTGGACACTGAACGCCAAGATGCAAAATAAAATCCAATGCACTCAAAGAAGTATGGAACGCTGTATGCTTGGCATAACGAGGAAAGACAGGAAGCGGAACACGTGGGTGAGAAATATGACAAGGGTAGTGGACATAGTGGATAGAGTGAAGAGATTGAAATGGCAATGGGCGGGTCACGTAGCTAGGAGGATGGACGAAAGGTGGACAAAAGAAGTGCTTGAATGGTACCCGAGAGAAGGCAAAAGAGTAAAAGGAAGACCGCAAGGAAGATGGGTGAACGAAATTAGGAAAATGTGCGGAATGAGATGGATGAGTGTTGCGCAAAACAGAGACGAGTGGAAGCGTGTTGGAGAGGCCTTCATCCAGCAGTGGATGGCGAATGGCTGTAAATGATGATATGTATGTATATTATATATATAATATACATTTATATTCCTAGACACGAAACGTTGATAATATTGTATGTAAAGAAAAAAAATAGAAATATCTATACATGTTTATATATATATATATATATATATATATATATATATATATATATATATAATATGTAAATAAACATTTAATATAAAAAATACGTACATATTGTATAATTAATGTATAAATCTGGAATAGTATGAATTTTTCATTATACAAATGGATTTTAAAAATAGCTTTAATCCGTTTTAATTAGGTCAAAACTATTACAACAATGAAGTTAGCTACAAATAATGAAAAAAAAATTAAATGTATTTTGTGATATTGTAGCTTGAAGATAAAAATACCATAGACTTTTATGTGCTATTTAGAATTGAAAGAATTAATTGAATTAAATTTTTTATCGTTTTCACTTCTTTATAATTTTTCCCTATTCATTCATTACACATAGCTATTCAACTAGTGAAAGAAGTGTAGTAAATTTCTTGAAATCATCCAAGAGGTATTGTAAGTGCCCAATATTCATACTGAAACATTTTACGAATAAGTCAACTGAAATTCTTTTCATTTGACTTTACAAGATCAAAGGGTACGCTAAGCCGCTATTATTTTCACCCTCGCATTAAAAAAAGCAAGCAAGAGTATATTATTATATTTGTAAAATAAAATCACCCGATAAGGAAAAATGCCTGTTGAACACATCAGACTTTTTTTTAGTGAAAAAAGAAAACTCTCCGATTACAATTGACGAAAATTGACAAAACCGATCTGGAACTACACGAGAAGGTTTTCAAAGGGCCCTCAAACAAACTTGGAGTAAATTGGGCAAAGTTGATCGGCTTAATTAATTGAAATCTTATCACAAACGAATCGACGCCAACCGGAAACCAATCGCACGGTAAATTAAGCCGCCTCGAAAGGTTAAAACCATTTTTTCTCGATTGCGTAGATGAAATATTAAAATTCGCCGTCGCTCTCGAGTACATTTGGTTATGCAGTGAGTTGGCTCAGTTCCACGGCTAGATAGATCACAAAGGAAACAATGCCTGGGATATAAAGTCTCGTTCGAGAGAAGTTTATGCACGAGAGTGTAAGTATGCGGGAAAACGACCGAAAGGGAGTATTGCGGTCGGTTTATACACTTTCGCCTAACGTAAATTTCGTTATCTTCAAATTCTTTCAGTATCGTGCAGTAAGATGATGAAATTCTTTCAGCGGCATTCTTTCGCGTTTTGTTGTTCAACTTTGTCGTGAAATAATCTCGAAAATTCGCCTGGAAAAGCACACTGAACAGGTTCATTGTGCCCGAGAGTTAACCGTGAAAGCTTAAGTGGCACGTATATGACTAAAATAATACCAACATTTTTTATTACATTACGGCAAATTGCTCTACCTTGACCCTTGACGATTTTCATGAAGTTAATTTTGATCAGGGGTGCTACTTAAGGGAGTAACCCCATAAAATTAATAGCCTTTCTTTCACTTTCCTATTCTAAAATATCAATATGGTTACGTGCTTGAAATATATACATATATGGTTATGTAAACTTATATAAATGACGATTCTAATATTTTAATTCGATATGTTCAAGATCTCGGAAAAGCAGAATAAACGTATAACAGGCCACCAGTATTTTTAAATATTGTTAAATGCAAACATTATATATGTAGATATTTAATGTTTTGTGAAATATTTCTCGAAATTAAGAAAAGTGAGCTTATGTCACTTTCAATTATAACGGCTCATATATCGTTTTAATTGTGCGGACTCCTAAACTACATTCACCCAAAAATCTGTGATGTGGGTTTGATTTGGATATTAAGAATTGGGTTTTGAATCCTTATTTTAAGAATCTCCGTCGCCTTTCAAATACGTGTGAATTTAAGGCATCGTTCGAATCATCGAGGACTCAACTTAAACAAAAAAGTAATCAAAGTTGTCTTTGAATAAGCCTTTTTAATCTTAAGTTGGCTCGAATTCGGGTGGGTGGACCGAGCCACCCCCTTTTCGACTAATCCCTAAGTAATTAAAACAAAGCCAAAAACTCAGGGCTGGCTTCGGCACTTAACCCTTTGCCCTGTTTGCCGAGTGTGTTTGCGCGCGACAATAACGCCGGAAAATTGCTTTTGATCTGCATAAATGGCTTCGGCCATTCCGTCCCTGCTTCATTCCCTCGGGTACTTGTTCGACCGCTGTGAACCAAATCTAAGTTTTTACTTTTAACAAATTCGCCATAGCCATTTCAATAGAGAGAGGAGCTCTGGACGCAATCCCGTTGCCTCAAAATTGGAAAGTTAGCGTACAGTTTGACCACAATCTTATATCCCTTGGTTCTAACAAAGCAGGTGTAGTCACATATATCGAAAACCGTTCATTTAACGGCAACTATTGAACCCAGACAATTATATTGTAATATTAGCTTTGAAATTTTAAATGAAATCATTACAAATAATTTTGAAATAATAAGTGTTTGAACACTTTAAAGCCCTAAATAAAGTATGCGTTCATGATACGTGATTGTTAATCTGTAAATGTGTTGTCAAAAAGGACTAATCACTTTTTGGAGTCGTAAATCTAACCTAAAAGGAATTTTATAATGAAGAACACGACTATTTATTAAAAAAAAACAGAAACATACAGCATTAAAACGTACATAACACAACATTGATACCAAAAAAGTTTCTAAAAATAAATTACAACAATGAAATAAAATTAAAACAAATAAGAAAAGCATTTAACAGTGGTTGATATGGGAAATATGTATGTATGTATGTATGTGATACTAAGAATAATGATCAACCAACAGAAATTTTATTTAATAAAAAGAAATGGAAATTTACTTAATAAAAGCAAGAAAATGAATAACAAAATGGTTCAATATGAGGGGCAATTTTGTTAAGAGAAGAGTAAGATAATTAAAAAAGGATTATATATATATATATATATATATATAAAGAATAATTCAAAAACATAAACAACAAACAGAAACTATAATTTTTCCCCCTGGATTGTACTTAAAAAACGGATCATTGTGAATACAATCTGGAAATAAGTAGCAATGGATTTTTTAAATATGTATTTCGTTCTAGGTTATTAACTTGATAGAAAGGATTCCAAATAGTTTAAGAAAATTCTAGATGACTTTTCACAAATTAATTAAAAAACGAGGCAACATAAGTAAGGGATTTAAAGGCATTGGATAATATAAAAATGAAACCCAAATTTATACATGCCTTATTCATTATCAAATCAATATGAAAACGGACTACGAAAATTGATCCACAGCACATTCTTATTTATGTAAGTGACGTATTATGAATTATAGCCGAATGGATAAACCTTTTATTTAATAACTAGTGCTTAACATTCATTTTAACTATTCTAGCTGTTATAATAGGTATTTTTTTATATTCACAATACATCTTATATTTATTTTAATAATTTTCCATTTTACAATTTTAATTTAATTGTGTTGGTAATCATACTATTATATTATTCTAATGTCAATGTACAGCATAATAGGAAAAAGAGCTCAAAAACCTATTTATAATAAGTATAATATATATTCTAAGAGCTAGAATAGTCAAATTGATTTCCATCGGGTTGAGGTATTTGTGAGTGAATTAATGAAGTCTGGCATATTTTTTGTGAAATTTTTGAGCGTATTGAATAATCAAACAGAATTAATCTCAAAAATAAAGAAATATAAAAATGAAAGCGATACAGAGGAAAAATGTTCGACGCACAGTGTTTGATCGCTTCCTACCGCGTCAATCTAAAAAAAAGCGTGCGAGTTTTCCCGCATTTTCTTTTATATTTTTCCCCCAGACGTGTACGAACGAACCTATGTACCGAATTGTATAAAATATTAACGAATCGCAAGCCGCAGAGCGTAATTTGAATAACAAATGTTCTGCTCGCTTTCGTTCGAGACGTTATTAAATATGGGGCGAAAGCTCGAAAAGGTTAGCGAGAGCTTTAGCCGTGCGATTCTTCCGAGTGTGTGCAAGTTGCACACAAAGGGTATCAAAAGCACGTCACGTGCACACGGGGATTACTGCCGTGGGCTAGAATTATTTCTATCGTGTACCTGATACTTCCTTAGTGGACTAGGGAGGTCTTTGGTTGTGGAGGAGGGTCCCAAAAGGGTGGAAAAGTGGGAGATGGCATTTGTTGAAAGGAGACGAGCGGATTCGTTGGAAAGCCGTTTGGAAAATACTGCTCAAAGCTGTGAGGATGACGTTCATAGAAAAATATACACACTACTGCGGTTTTTATATTTTTAAAATAGTAGCATATTTTATAGTACGTGCACTGTTATTTCATGAGAATCAAACTTTAGAAGGTACATATGGCGTATGCACATAAAATACGATTTAATTTATTTCAAATAGAAGCAAATGTTATACGACGTGGGAGGTAAATTGACACTTCCGGCTGTTCAATTTCAATTAAATTTTTATGGTACTCTAAAATGTTTACGTATGCTATAAATGCACAGTATTGCTTTTATAAGAATTAAATTCAGTGCTAAAACTAATAAAACCTAAATAATTAAGGCGTAAGGCGACGATTAGATGAAATTTAATATAAATAATTGCTATGTTTAAATTTTTGAATATATCTATATATAATTAAGTTAAGTTATCATTTTATACTGCATTAGTTTTAAATTAAATATACAATATGTACATGTGTATAACCAGCAGCATAGATCAATGGTTAGCATGTTATGCTTGCAAATGTGTGATCACGGGTTCTATACCTAGCGTGTGCTGATGGCCAGACCTTGGGTATGTGACCCCAAAGTCGATCATTTCCTATCGAGTTTACCAATTTATCTTTTATGGAACCGGTTCCAACAAATTGACAACCCTGTCCGATCCTCGCAGTAATTCAGCATCTGGATTTTCGCTTATTATGCAAATTTGTCCATGGATGTCTCACTGGATGTTAATCGATGTTTGTATTTGCCTTTTACTTTATCTATGTACGTAGTAACAATAGATGAAGTTTTGTGATCATGCGAAAATTCGAACTCGAGATTTTGACTGATTCGAACTCAGAATCGATTACTGATCACGTTTTCATGATCTAGAAAAAATGTGTGTGTGTGTCCGTGTATTTTGGGGATTTTTTGAACACCGTTAGTCCTATCGAACCGAAACTTAATATCGGTTACTGAAATTCTTATCGACACGACGTAAATTTTTTTCAAATTTTTAAGTTGCCCGGAAATGGTACCTCCCCTTATAGGTGTCCTCTTTTTTTTAAGTTTTTGAATACGATTATCTCCCAAGCCGCTAACTTAATCGGATTAAATCTTTTTTACATGTAATAGAAATAATAATTTTTATAACTTTATATTTTTTAAATATTTTTATCTGAACCGGAAGTAGTACTTTTACTCTAGAGAATCGAGGTTTTTTATGTTTTTCTCAGAAACCTTTTGTTTTATTGAACTTAAATTTCATATTTAGAAGTTTAAGTGTAATACCAAGTTATATATAAAATTTAGTAAGCATCCCTCAACCGGAAGTGGCAGTTTACTCTTGTTCTATTTTTCTTCCACTATTTTTTTACACGTGTGATCTTCACGAAAAAAATCAAGAATTCTTCTATCAATGTGATGAAAATAAAAAAAAAACACAAAATTTAATAAACCGGAAGTGGGATTTTTATCTCCTAGAAAGGTCAAAAATGTTGTCGCCTGGATCCTGTCCACACCCCTCAATTTATTAAGCTGAAAAATTATATTTGTATTCTTTATGTACTAACTTAGATTTGGTAACGTTTTGGTCAGAATTCGTAAACCGGAAGTAGTATTTTTTTTAAAAACAATATTTCATTATTTTATTTTGACCTTTTAAATTATTTTTATCCTCTTGATATTTAATGTGTATAATAATTATACTGATTTTAAATAATAAAGAAAATTTGAACAAAATCCGACAACCGGAAGTAGAACTTTTGTCTTGTGCAAGTATTTGCATATATTTGCACTCAATTTGTATTGCTATCATAGTTATTAGTTCAATATCGAATTTTTTCTTTATGTTGTATATATATGTATATGTATGTAAGTATACGTACATACATATGCACGCATTTAGCAACGTTTCACAAAAATGATAGTCTCAGTATTGTATTGAATATAATATGTGGCATTTACGTGTCGCATCGTGGAAATCGATATTTTTCATTTTGAAAATGAGATTATCGCGTGTGTTTTTATATCGAGCGATGAAAGATTGTCCGTCCCACGTTTTATTTCAATTGGCTTCTATCGATTTCGATTTAAGTGTGTGTGTGGGTCACAATCGCTATATAATTCAACGGATCGCACTCTTTTCAGCTTTCAGTCGGCATTCATGAAAAATGCATCGGATGAATGCACCGCGAGCTTATTGCAGCTTACAAGCTCGTAGCGTGTAAACGCGCCAATTCACGATGAAAACAAACCGAGAATTGCAATTATGAAAAACGGACAGATTTAAAACTTTTCGACGGATAAAATACACCCAAAAAGAAAATAGTGCTGAATGTTAGAGCGGTGTATGAAAAGAGTAAAAAATGAAATATGAAAATAAGTTGGCTTGAAAACTTTCAACAGTAAACGACGACGAAGTGAACTGGCGGAAAACTACTGAGAAAAATGCTAATTAAACACGTATAGGATGAAAGCGATTAAAAGAATAGCGTTGAAAATACTGTTAATGTTAGCCGGGAGCGTTTTTTGTGCCCAACATGAGTTGAGCGAGTGCAATTTTAAATTTGTTTTGTGAGACAAATTTATGCTGTCACGGCCAGAGTTTTCCCCGTAATAAGATGGGACTTTTCTTCTTGCGAGATATCTATTTATTTTTACTTATCGCCTATCTTCATCTGTGTGTCAGGAATTCGAAAGATGATATACGAACACAACGTGACGAAAATTTCATACATACGCAAGTATATAGCGACATATACGAATCGATATCAATTTATTATTTATATCTCTTGTTTCCTTTGACGACTTCAATATTTGTCTACGTCAAAGTTTTTTTTCATCAAATATCCTACAATAAAATGAAATTGAAATTCGACTACGTATATGGAAATGATGAAAATCAAAATAAACAATCACATATAAAATTTTCGTCAAAATTAGGTTACTTAATATGCATTGAAAATTAGTTAGGACGCAAATACGTCTTACAAATTACAAATACAAATTATTATGTACATATTTGATATGGAGGATTATTATGATATTATGTCGAGAATAAATTAGACAGTAGACTTGGCTGTGGTTCAATATTATGTACAATATAATATGGCAAATGAAATGATACGTTCAAGACGACGGAAATGGTGTTGAAATTACACGACGGAAATAATTATACATTATATTCATACATATGTACATATTTTATTAAGATATTATCACCGATTTTGTTTACTCATTTAATTTGTTTCAAAATATTTTTTTTATATTAGATAAAATGTTTAGTACACTCAGAGCAATCTGTTTAACGAGTGTGCATGATTATTCGATATAAAATAAAAATAAAATAAATCGAGATGCCGAATTTTCGCGAATGTGATGGGACAGGGTTGCCAATTTGTTGGAACCGTTTCAATGAAATCAGATAAATTGGCGAACTTTGATAGGAAACGATTGACCTTGTAGTCACATATCCAATGTCTGGCCAGCAGCATACGGGATAGAACCCATGACCACACAATTGAAAGCATTGCATGCTAACTAAGACTTCCCGGTGCCCGGGATCCCGGGATCCAGGTGTTTTCTGGTACCGTGAATCCCGGTGCTGAAACTAGTCTGAATACCGGGATTACGGTGCTGGCAAAAATTTCTTTAAAAATATAATTTTTACAAATATAATATGGAAAAATCATAAAACAACATTATATAATGAACAATGGTGGGATGAGCAATGACAGTCATAGTCCATTTGTTTGCTCTAACCCATTTTGATGCCGGCTTGCCGTTTCCACGAAATTGTATGAACGGCCTGTATTGTGTCGCAGATATTGTGCTTAACCGCAATGATATTTGATGCATATTTTGTCTGATACGAACTCAGAATCGAACACTGATCACGTTTTCATGATCTAGAAAACTGTCTATTGTGTGACAGTATATATTGGGGATTTTTTGAACACCGTTCGTCGAATCGAACTGAAACTTAGTATCGGTTACTAAAATTCTTATCGATACGACGTAATTTTTTTCCAATTTTCAGGTTGAGTGGAAATGGTACCTCTCCTTATAGGTGTCCTCTTATTTTAAATTTTTAAATTCAATTATCTGCCAAACCGCTAATCAAATCGGACTGAAATTTGTTTACTTGTAATAGAAATTATTAATATTATACCCCAATATTTTTAAATATTTTTTCCTAAATCAAAAGTAGAACTTTTGTCTTGTGTAAATTTCCCTACATTTGTGTTCAATTTGTATCGAAAATGCTCATAGCCGGTATGTGTGAACGTGTATGTACATATGTACATATGTTTGATTATAGAATTTTGTTTTTTATCCTTCTTATATTCCTCAAATACATAGATAAAGTCGTGGGTTGGTCACATCCCAATTTTTTTTAATAAAGCCAATGTATGTAATTGCAATTTTTATTTTAGGTGGATTGTTTCGATGAGTAATAAAATTACTAGACGGTACAATCTATTACGGGGATCCCGGGATCGGAAATTCCCAGCACCGCAATCCCGGTGCTGAAGTAACCTTCCGGGATTAGAAGCACTAATGCTAACCATTTCAATAACCGACCAAATTTTGTCAAGAGCATTCATAAATCGAATAATTACTCGATTCCGGCCAGAAATTGAGCCTACGACTTTTCTACTGTGTCACGTTCCAGGGGTTGTTTATCAACCCCTGGAACGTGACACAGTAGAAAAGTTGATAAGGGATTCAAGTTGATTAGGGATGATGACGAATCAGTCAACGTCCCAAACAATATTTTTATAAAATTTAATTTTAATTTACAATTTTTCCTATCAGTAGGTATGTATAGTATATTCTAAGAGACTCGTTGAACTAAATCTTGAAAGTCGAACTTAACATTGGAATGATGAGAGATGTGTAAAACAGTTTATTGAGAGCTTTCGCTCGCACTATACTTGTTATTGAGTTTATGCTCGTGCTGGTTGAATCGATGTATTAACTTTATTTGAACTGATGATCTAACTTGATCAACTTGATTTTGAGGTACTTTTGATGTTCTGACTATACTGTACTCGTTATATCAGATGTTATGACTAGCTGTCGCATTGAAGATACAGTTTATATAATCGATTCTCATCGACCTGATATGCTACTGCTATGTAAGGAATTCCTGTGTTATCTCCAAATATCTTATTGAAAATATTTTTATGCTTTTGTTATTCCCACGAATGACCGTTTTAATTTAATTTTATTTTTATTTATTTATTTACATATATATCAGGACGGCCTTACAGGTAATTCCCAATGCACCTTCCTGGCCAATTACAAATTACAATTACAAATACAAATGCAGCATTTTTATTTCAAGTTGTTGAATTTCGAGATACTGAAAAACGAGACATCTTAATTAACGAGACATCTATGAATTGTACATAAATGTTATTGTACATCAATCAAACTTCAAATAGTGGTGACGTAGTAGGTAGGAAGGATTTTTAGTCAATTTTTTTTCCGGGAACCGTTTCAACAATGAAATCAGAGAAAATTGGCAAACTCTGATAGGAAACGATCAACCTGGAGTCACAAATCCAGGTCTGACCAACAGCATACTCTAAAAAATTCATTTTCATTCAGGGATTGAACCCGGCACCTTCTTGACGCTAAGCAGAAGCTTAACGACCGAGCTATGAGAAGATGAAGAATGAAATTAGAGTATGTAAATTTGGGAGTTAAACGAGATGCATATTTATTTATTTATTTATTTTAAACAGACCATTGTGGCATAACAGGAATTCCTAAAGCGCCACAATGGTCAAAAAATATAACACAAAAAAGAAAAAAAACAAAATAACAATTAAACATAAACATAAATACATCCATACATACATAAAAAATAGCATTTATAATAACAGATAAAGTAAAAATATCAAATAAAATATAGCATAAGGAATGCCTTGCACCTACAGCCAGTTTCAATAAATATGTAAGAAACAACTACAAATACAAAACATCCCTGTAAGGCCCAAATGGAAGAGAGTTAATCAAAATTTCACTCATAAATCACAATCAATCATGAAAACAATGATGAGCGCAGACTACCAGATTAATGGGTTAGAGTAATTTCCGACAATTTACGCTCACTAAGGTGGAAAATATCACATTCAGTCTCGGCAGCAACGATTTCATTAAGAAGTCGGATAGCTCTTGGAATAGGAGCCATTCGAAAAAGGACTGTAAGAAAAATACATACATATAAATATAACAACTGATAAACAATGGCTTATCCAGTGATCTACGATGTGGCTTGAATTAATTGATTGATTAATTGATTTTCAATTGATATGTAATATTACACAGAAATTACATTAACAATATGAAATTAAATAAATTTATTAAGCATGCATAATTTACTTCACTTTTTCCAAATAAAAGTCGATATAGATTCCTAAACTGTGCTTTGATCGAACGATTTAACAGCATAAGCATCAGATTCGTCAACAAAGTGTCGACGTGACAGGTGGCAAGAGCATTCACGAACATTTGCCCGAATTCGAGAGGAGAGAGGAATCAGGATGATAGGGGGAGGGGTGAGAAAGAAGCTCCGTGTCTATCCATCCGGTTCCCAATTTCACGCGGAGATGACTTTCAACACAAATGGGGTGTAAAACAAGATTGAAATGTTTCGGAAAACTCGCCTCGACCAAGCAGTTTTCCGCCAGTTATAATAAGAACCTCAACGGTGCCAATATGACACTTCAATTTCATTACAACCACCAATCCCATCTAACTCGCACGTGTGTATGTTTTTCTTTTTTTTTTTCGCCTGTGACTTTACGGTTTTTCGGATCGTTAAGCCGCCTTTACGATCGCACTGACCCCGCCACCGTCTTTTGAATACGTTTTCCGGATAAATCGGTATTATCGCCCTCCTCCCGACTCCTTCCCGTTTGTGGATCACATTTATTGCGTTAAAACGACGAGATCGCACACAAATCGAATTCCGTTCGTATTTCTAACCGAATAATAATATGGGAGCGTTTATGCCACTTTTATAACCCTATTTAGTCGCCCTTCGGTCGCATTATTCATTTTGAGATGGTTGAGCCGTACACGAGTGAGTGGATTTGAATGCGCATATAAAATGTATTCACTGCAAATTAAAACCATAAACATCTTCAATTTATTACATACACTAAATTGCAATCATTTTCCATCCCAACTCACATTTATTTATTTCAAATTAAATTTAGATGTGTTATCTTACAAGCTGCCCCAAGACGCCACTATGGCTGGAAAAATATGTACATGCAAATCGCCCAAAATGGGAACCTCATGCGTTATTGTGGTATTGCAACGCATGCCGGGTTCAGCTAGTATTACATAAAAAAACAATAATACAAAATTAATAATTGAAGAAAATAAAGTCCACGGGCGAGATAACGAATCGTTGATTGCTATTTTATTGAGAACATAGAACCTTAACGTGTTTCAGAAGGGATTAGAGCTCTGGATCGAAGGGATCTTATACAAAAAGGGCCCGTCGGGTATATTTATCCGCTATGCAAAGCTACAATTTTTAATACTTGCCGCACTGTGATGGATAGCAAGTGGCCAGGACTTATTTTCTGCGAATTATTAATTATATCATTACGAAATAAAACCTTGAACAATATCGACAGAAATAATTATTTTCGCAGGAAGCCCCTTGTACACGTGCCTCATAGATATAAGACAGAGGGGGAATTCAGTACGCCGCGCTCAACGGTCAGTGTAAGAATGATATCCGCCTGGGAATGACGACTTTACTTCAGCCGTTGGTTTTTTCATTTCTTACTCATATTATTCGACGTTTGATACATAATAAAATGATTTAAAAAAATAGTTGCAATAATTAACTTCACAGATTGTGCATCGTTTTAACATAAAACACACTATTTAACTTAAAACACACACACTAGCACAGTGGTTAGCGGATTTTAGCACAGTAAGGCAAGGGTTATTATAGCCAAATAGCAAATATATTTTTTTAATATTTAGCCAGATCCATATGCAGCTCATTGGTTACCGTATAATACTTTCAACTGTTGTTTCATGGTTTCATTCCCAGGCCTGTTTTTATTGGTTAGACCTTGGATATATGTATGAGACTCCAGATTGTTCGATTCCCAACAGACTTTGCCAATTTATCTGATTATATTGTTGAAACTGTTCCACCGAAATTGGCAACCTATCCCGTTTTTCGCAAATTTGAGTTTGTTGATATACATCTGTATATAATAATGCTATTCACTCTCTACGATGTATGTATTTCTCGAAATATTGTTATTATTTTGAGTTTTTTCGTAGATGGCTATGTGATACTGTATAAATATAATTGTTTATCGATGTTTGTAATTAGCCAGGAAAGCGGGCTGGCACCAGGATAATTTATATAATAAAATTCATTAAATAATTAATGTTATATTATGTAACTGTAATAATATCACTAAGCGAAAATAATATCCTTGATAAGCATTTAAAATGAAATTCTGTTCTTTTGCTAGTTGTTTTCTTAACTTATCTTAGAAGTTGGAATGAAAAGTTTATTGTAGACTACGTACATACATACATATGTATGTTATTATATGACGGTTTTTCATTACTCAGAATTTCTTTCGACGCCCGAACGAAAATGGAGTAAAAAATAAAGGCGTTCGAAACTAACCGGTCGAAGACGCGAGAGACAAAAAGAAGAAAGGTAATTTCCTCAAATTTCCACCGAAGCGTAAATCAACTTTTATTTTGTCGAGTTGCCACCGAGCTGATCTAATTGGATTGTCATCGGAAAAGTGCGGCCAATAGTCGCGTCGGGAAAACCGACGTCCTTTTATTATTTGCACTCGATTGAGTTACTTGGCCAGATCGAATTACACAGCTGCACAGTTCACTCTTTAAATCGACTCTAATCGTATTTGCAAAATGTGTCGCGCAAAAGAAGAACTAAAATACCTACACATGTATACATGCATACTATAGTCACACTCAGAAGTAGGATACGTATCATAAAAATGTTATCATGAACATATTAGGTGGGCTGAAAAGTTCGTAGGCTGACACATAGATAGCGCTACTAGTATTAAATCCATATGATTTTTAGTTAGCCCTAACCTTAAAAAGACACGTGTATAAATTTGACAGCTGTCGTACTATTAGTTTGTGAGTTATAGCATTTTGAGTGAAGCAACTTTTATTAGTTTGAAAAAATGGATAAAAAGGAATTTCGTGTGTTAATAAAGGATTGTATTTCGGCGAAAAAAAATACTATTGAAGCCAAGGTTTGGCTTGATAAACATTATTCGGACCTTGCACCAGGAAAATCAACCGTTGAGAAGTGGTTTGCTAAGTTTAAACGAGGCGAAATGAGAACCGAGGACGATGCACGCAGTGGACGCCCCAAAGAGGCTGTTACCGACGAAAACATCAAAAAAGTCCACAAAATAATTTTGGATAACCGTAAAGTGAAATTGATTGAGATAGCTGAGACCCTAAAGATATCAAAGGAACGTGTTGGACATATCGTGAATGAATATTTGGGTATGCGAAAGCTCTGTTCAAAGTCGGTGCCGCGCGAGCTCACAATCGACCAAAAACCACAACGAATTCTGAGCAGTGTTTGGAGCTGTTCAATTGTAATAAACCCGAATTTTTGCGTCGATATGTGACAATGGATGAAACATGGCTCCATCATTCCACACCGGAGTCCAATCGACAGTCAGCCGAGTGGACTGCACGTGATGAAGTGACTCCAAAGCGTGGAAAGACGCAAAAGTCGGCTGGCAAGGTTATGGCATCAGTATTTTGGGATGCGCATGGTATAATATTCATCGACTATCTTAAAAAGGGAAAAACCATAAACAGCGACTATTACGTAGCGTTATTGGAGCGTTTGAAGGACGAAATCGCGGAAAAACGGCCCCATTTGAAGAAGAAGAAAGTGCTGTTTCATCAAGACAATGCACCGTGTCACAAATCAATGAAAACGATGGCAAAATTGCATGAATTGGGCTTCGAATTGCTTCTGCATCCACCGTATTCTCCAGATCTGGCCCCCAGAGACTTTTTCCTGTTCTCAGACCTCAAGAGGATGCTCGCTGGACAGAAATTTTGCGCCGATGAAGAGGTAATCGCTGAAACTGAAGCCTATTTTGAGGCTAAAGACAAATCGTACTATAAAAATGGTATCGAAAAATTGTATGACCGCTATAATCGTTGTATCGCCCTCGAAGGCAACTATATTGAATAATAAAATCAAATTCTAACAAAAAAAAGATTTTTTCTATGCTAGCCTATGAACTTTTCAGCCCAACTGTTATGTATATACATATGTCACATTTCAACTATGAATACTATACCTATGTATATATGTATGTAATTTTAAAATATGACAGTTAACTACATGCTATTTTATTCGTCATACATACATATGTACGTATACACATACATACATATATGGAAAAGTACCAAGTCGTACTATGAATTCCATTTAGTGAATAAACGATGTCATTTTTGCGAAGAATTTTCGCGTGGATGCAATTTTCATGTGCATTTTCCGTGAGTCTCTGCCTTTTCGATGAAGTTGGGCGGTGCTCTACGTTCGGATTTGATTTATAAAATGTTTTTCTCTAATATAAGCATCAGTGGTCATATGGCATTACTTCGGATTCATCTTTTATGGCAAAAAAGAAAAAGAGTCTTAATAAATGGGATTGCATTTGTGACTGCGCTTGAAAATGATATATATGATTTGTATAGCTTGTAATAAATATTATTTTAATTTAAAAACATTGTTTTTAAATTAAAGCAAGACATACAAAAGGTTTGCTATAATATTTCGAAATAAAAATGGTGCTCTTCATCTATAATGTTTTTAAAAACGTATTAAACGAATTTCCTAATCAATGATAAAAATTTATTAAAATAAGTAATATGGCAAAAATTATCACACGGCAACGTTCAGGGCGGCGATATAAATCCTTTAATAATTTAATGCAATTGGAAATAACAATAGTGCTATTTACGTATGAACCTGTATGAGGTCAATTCGAATTTTGAGGTTTTGAAATTCAATATAATATATAATATATATTACATACATACAGCCAGCAGCGTGGCTCGGTCGTTAAGCTTCTGCTTAACACTGAGAGGCGCCGAGTTCGATCCCTTGAGCTGACCTCGATTGAAAAGAATTTTTCTGAGTATATCTGTAATGCTGCTGGTCAGACCAGGATTTGTGACTCCTGGTTGATCGTTTCCTATCAGAGTTTGCCAATTTTCTCTGATTTCATTGTTGAAACGATTCCCGATTAAAAATTGGCTAAAAATCCTTCCTACCCACTATGTCACCACTATTTGAGTATGATTAATGTCAATATTACAATAAAAATGTATGTACAATTCATAGATATCTCGTTAATTGTCGAGTTTAAGTCAGTGTCTCGTAATTTAGCGACTTATATAATAAAAAAATGCTGTATTATTTGTAATTTGGCCAGGAAGGCGCATTGGGGTTTACCTGTAATGCCTTCCTGGTATGAAATAAATAAAAATAAATAAAAATAATATGTTTAGATATACATATGTTTCACGAAATGCCGTACGTATACGATTCCAAGGATTTTATTTCGTTTGTATTTGCATTTAGCATATTAAAATGAGACGTTATCATGTGAAATCTCTTTGAAAATTATATTCACAAATTTGCACAATGCAAATTTAAATTTTCAACCATAATATGTATGTATAGTATTGAAACAAAACATATAGCAAAAGTTTTTATTTGTTATTCACATAGAATTCAATGATGCATTGTATTCACATTGGCAATCGATATTGCATTCCGATGAACATTGTATCGGTGAAATGGCATTTAATCTGGCGATTCGACATACATATTCGACATACGAACTCTTGAATCAAGTATTATTAGTTGAAAGGCAACGCAAATATCAAAGTAAGTGTCTGTTTGTCTGTTTTAATATCGTGCGCTTTCTATCATAGGGTAAAACGTAAAATATAATATAATATAGTTCAAAGGAATGATATCAAGCAAAAATGTCACTAAATGAAACGTTGGCAGTTCATTGTTTTACAAAATATGATTTAGTTTTGAAACAACCGGTCGTGGGTGAATTTAAACGGGAAAATTTTTACCAACACGGGGGTATGAATAGACCATTCGGCTTTTCCAGAGCAACGGTCGGTCACTCGGGTACAAAAGCCTTGTGCCAACTCGCTCCTGAGAACCAAACACGAGGAAAAAGGACGAAAAAAAGAATGTCATGCGACGAGCATTAATCATATAATATGGCGTGGAGTACTTTAGCCCCCTAGCCCGTAGGTTATTATGGAAAGCAGTCTCTTTACCGAGTGAAAGCCGGAAGAAAAACTGCGGTCCGGTGTATGCTCGGACCACAGTTTGACTAATATACTGTAAGTCTCAAGTATGGCGCTGTAGGAGGATGGTGGTTTGCATTGTTCGCGTTGTTTCCACGAATAAGTTTCCGGGATTCTCGCTTTGACGGTTCGAATTAAGTATTTGGAAGCGAAAACATCTCGTCCCAAACTCGAAAAAAGATTCTGTCGGAAGACTTGGCGATTCGTCGGGTGATTCCTTCGAAATGTTTTCATTTCAAGTTCGGCATAGTTTAGCGCGATTTTATCGAGAAATTTCCCCCGACCTTTGGCAGTCTGTTTCGACGTCATTATTCTCCCCTACAAAGAAAACCACCTCCGTGAGCGACTAAATATTTAATAGCGACATAAATTACAACATTCAGTCTCAACATTGATGAAATAGGTAGCTCGAATTTTACCGTGTGTAACCATATACAAAGTTTGAAAAGATAACCTTCAATAGCTTGTCTTGTCGGTTGATTTATTTTATTTTATTGTTACAAATCAATATACACTCGCCATTACAGATTTGCTCCTATGCGACGGGTGTACGTACGTTAACGAAATGCAGAATACATAAACAATCAGAAATCAGAAGTACAGTAATACATAAATATACAATCAGAATATATAGCATATAGCAATTAATCAGAAATATAAATCATAGAGACATCGATGGATTATTTTTAGATTTTTTTTTGTATACAATTTTTATACATATAATAAATATGAAATTATAGAGATGTCTATAGAGATATCTATAGATTTCAGATTACTGTGTATAATTATTACAAATTATACACAGGCAGATTTTGTGACAACAGGATTAGATCTAATACCAATTTTCAGGAACCGTTTCAGCAATGATCAGATAAAATTGGCAAACTCTGATAGAGAAACGATCGATTTGGAGTCACAAAACCCCCAAATTTAACCAGCAGTGGCGAAGACTGACTCGAACCTTTGACCTCAATGGTGCTAAATATATACGCTACCACTAAGCAAAACTACTGGCTTAATTTAATAATAAAATCTATTTTGGAAACAGTAACATTACATTTATATTCGGAAGGTATTAATAATCGATGAAAACTATAGAAAATGTATCAAGGATTGTTGAATGATTTCTTATATGTATGATTTCTTTTTAATTTGAAATATTGGCAATTTCTAAAATATTTTTATTATTTATTTTTTAAAAATAGAAACAGCATTATTACTTATCATATATGTATGTATATAATAGTGCTATTCTGTAACTGAAGGTATGTGTGTCTGTGTGTCTGTGTAAGATAACGCTCGCCGTACTATAACGGTTGTTTCGATTCGACATATGTACATATTTACGTCACAGATAAAACACTGCCAACAAAACTTCTATACATATATGTATACTGTTTGCTACCAATGTTTCTTCTAGGCTAATAGACGGTGCTCTGAGCATTTAGCGCCATCAATTGAAAATTTATTTATTTAATTAGTTAATTTTTCTATTGGTGTTTTATTTTGTTTATATGTAGGTAGATAGGTAGTTTTTACCACTTTTTTCATATTAAACAATTAAATATAAATTTTAAATTAAAATATTTAAAAGGTATTTGAAAAAAATTCGACCGCGTGCGGATCGAACACAGGACCGGCACATTTCTTTTAATTTTTTTTTATTAACTTTATATGCCAACGCCCATGCGACGATATTTCATCGAGTACAACACTAGTATAATATAACATTGATACTAAAAAAGTTTCTAAAAATAAATTTTGACAATGAAATAAAATGAAAACAAAGAAGAAAAGCTTTGAATAGTGAGAGATATGTATGTGTACACTAAATTTATACAAAACATGAAATAAACATTTTAAAAACTTCTAATTTATTGACATTTCTCGAAATGATTTATTTTCAACATATTTTTAACTTATATTATAACTGTTATAAATTTTTTAAGTTACGCAAAGAGATATTTAAGAAAACGTAGCCTTATTAATAATGAGCGTTTATTTAAAATCCAATTTTGAAAAAAAAAAAAATTAATTTGCCTAATGATCGACATGTGCCAGGCATGTTGAGAAAATGATTCGAAATTCAAAGATGATGAACTATGTACGTATATATAGTACATACATATGTATGTACTATATGATAACTAATAAACCTAAATTTCTTTGAAGAGTAATTCAAATACCAATATCTACATACATCTGAGTTTTAATGTCATAATGTGTTTATTATTCATGCAGCGACGAAAAATTCTTCATTATTACATAAACACACACGTAACATTTTTAAATGACCGTGTTACTCGTACGTGTTGCCCGGTCCAAATTGTTAATTGTCATTACTTTAACGTACGTATGAGAATAGTAGTGGCACGTGAGTCCACCCCGTTTTCCACCCGCCGTATTTTCTACCCCTCGCCATCCCTAATCCTCCCCACCTGTTTAGCGTTGGACCACGGAGCGCGAATAAAATATGATTAAGCTACCGGTCGCTTTGGCTTTGTGCTCAACATCGTCGGCCAAATGAAACACACAACCAGCTCCGGCTAATGTACCGACACAGTCCGACCCTGTACTCGCCTAATTTACGACCGACTCGTCGAAATTACGGCGACACAGACCCCACGCGCTCGTTTGAGGGTTGTGAATAGGGCTGCAAAATCGAAGTTGATGTCGTGGATATTGGACCGTCTGGTAATCGGAAATTGCACAACTTAAGCTACAAAGATTTAAACATACATCAACATAATATAAAGGAAATTTTTTAAAACATGGCGTCATCTAATATATAATTTCGAAAGAGACTTTGTACATACATATATAACCTTTGTGCGTTGGTTCGTAGAAAACACATTAGATTTATTTTTTATTCGATTCATAGGCGCCGATTCGATTTTTTTCGATTCAAAGGCAGCCGCCGGATTCTGGTATACATATAATTTCGGAAGAGAATTAGTATATATGTCTATTTCTTCGTGACAGTCAATTTAATAAAAAAAAAATTTATATAAAATAAAACTATTCAAATAAATTTAATAAAATGTTTACTTTATATTAGATTAGTCATGTTTAAGCGGTTTATATTACAAATACCGATCGAAGCCGGGTAAAACCACTAGTAATTGATAAAGCGGAAAAATTTTACATACATATATTGTACAATTTTTATTTTATTTTTATTTTACATACATATTTTCACATACATATATACAAATATACCAGGAAGGCTTAACAGGTAAGCCCCAAATGCGCCTTCCTGGTCCACATAATTATTACATAGATACATGTAAATCTAAATATCTGACATCTATGGTCAGTATACATATATTACAAACATCGTATTAATACGATAAATAACGATGAATAGCTTTCATGTAACAATACGAATTTTATATTCGATAAACAACCACAGAGACATCTATGGTGAGCAATATGGCGAAACCTAAGATATAACAATAACTCAAGGTTCGCAACAGAAAATTGGGAAGGAAACGCCAATTTTACAGAAATCGTTTCAATGAAAATCAGAAAAATTGGCAAATTCTGATAAGAAACGATCGACCTAGACAAATCAAGGTCTGGCCAACAGCGAGACTTAGACAAGTACGAAATAATTCAACATTCACCACTAGACCACGCTGCTGGTTATGTATGCCAATTGATTTTTTTTTCATTTTTATTAGACAACTATTTGAATTGATCATTTTTGCCTTTCCCCCAAATAATTGAAAGAAGCTAACGGTCGCGTTGATTATCACGATGGCACTATTTCATGGATTGGGCTTTGAATTGGTTCTTTATTCATCATATTCTTTGGACTTTTTATATAATTTTTTTTATATAGATCTTGCCCTTCTTTTAACAATATCCCTCCTCATATTGATCCTTTTTGTTATTACTTTTTTGTCTCGGGTCGATATCGACCCAGGACAGATATTACCGGAATTCACGAAATTTTCGATGTTCCATGTTCCAAAAACGTTCTTGAAGAATTAAATATATCAACGTTATCAAAGACAAATCTACAAAATAACGTAAATAAAAATAGCTTCGTCTTTAAAAAACAGATAATTTACAAAAATTGTTTTCATCCCTTTTTACTATCCTTAAACTTTAATTTAAAACCAACTTCAACCGAAATTCAAAGGAGTTTTTCTGTTGTGGGAAAATTTGAATCAAATCTAGAAATTGGCCTACAGATTCTAATTTCAATATTTTAGTTATTTTAAATTATTTTATTCTAAAGAAGCTATGTATTTCGAATTAGTTTATTTTTATAGTAATACTTTTTCCAGTTATTATTCCAATTTAAAAAAAAAGAATCATATGTACATTTGTACATATGGATTAGGATCCCAGAAACGATCCCAATCTCTGTTCCGTATCTCGGGAATTGAAAAAGTCTGGGAAATTAGAAACCCTAATATATAAATGTCTGTATGTGTATGTATGTACATACATATATCCCATATCTACCTTTATTTAATACTTTTCTTCTTTGTTTTTTTTTTCGTTATTTCTATTAATTTTTAGAAACTTTTTTTGTGTCAATTCGAGAGTAAAGTTTGGAAAATACTGTACATATGTATGTACATACATATATTGAAATAAATTAGAAAAGGTTGATAATCTAACATGCGACATGAATGCTAGGACTTTTGGATTTCAAATTATTGTTTTCGATGAATGAATTCCAAATAATATACTGTTTAGTTAAAAAAAAATATATATTTAATATTTGCGCTGATTTGGAGATTATTTTAAAGTGATTCACAACCCTGGTTATTGAATCTGATTCCAAAACAGTCCATTACACAATTATTATATACATAAATATATGTATTTATGTATATATTATATGTAGGTACATATTGTTCAATTCTGATGAATGCCATCCATGGCAATTTACTTCGAAATCAACGAAGTAAAATGTATTTTTTTTTTAAAAACCAATTTATGAACAAATACGCCGGATGTTTTGAAAATCGAAATATTTGCACGTGTCGAACATAAATTTTCAGTGCAATTTCCGTGTGAATTTTGAGTGTTTGCGAAACAATATGCGTGTTATTAAATTAATATTTGTCGAATTTTAATCTAGTGTTTACAAGAATTTATCGAATATAAAAAACACTGTGGAAAAACTAAATTAACTATTAAATATTTTTCAACTTTAAGCTTGGTCTGAATCATTCATTATTAGGACTTAAATAATTGAAAATAAAATACATGTATAACACAATTGACACACAATATATCATTATTGTTCAAAATAACATTTCTACAATATTTAAGGTGTTATAAACCAAACAGATATACAATTAAAGTCTGATTTCAAGGTCTGGGGATATCCTCGGATCCTCGAAGGAATTCAAATTAGTGTCACATTTCCACGTGGATACACATTAAAATGAATTTAATTCAAACAAAGAGACGAGACAAACGTAACAACGTTGAAACGGGGCCGCGATTAAGGCGAATTATTTTTTCTCGGAATAATTTGAGCGCAAACGCGAAAATTTCACACGAATTAAATTACAACCATTGTTGAAATTCCACACACGGGAAGGAACATGTCTCTGGAAATATATATTATATATTTTAAAGTCTGTTTTCGGGAGGAGGTAGATGGGGGGGGGGGGGGGGCTTGCGAGCAAAGTTCGCATTACGCGCACGATAACATCATATAATTATTGTCGGATTCAGTCCCTTTTCGAGTTAATAAATTACAGCCAGCGCACTTTAAAATATACAGAACACCAAACAGAACGTAAGAGGTATGAAAACGTGAAAATGTGATGCGACCCCGTTGAAAATATTACGTTTCACGGGTAGAACAACTTAATTCGGTGTAAGCCGCCGTGACGGTACCCCGCGGGAAATCTACTATTTTTAACGGTATTTACGAGTTAAATTCACTGTGAAAATGCATCGAAAACGTCATGAATAGCACCACACATATACACGTATTATGTATACGTATATTACACATTGGAATTGCATACGAATTACTTCCGGTCGTGTACAAAGTTAAAGCGACGCTGGGAACGCTACGTAGTAGATTCGATCGAGTGGAAAGTGAGAAATGTGAATTTTTAATGCTGTAACTTTTCCAATTTCCGCTTTATGATCGGAGTTGCATTGACACCGCAATATTGGACAGAATGACAAATTTCAGTTGTGAAAAAAATTATTAAATTTCTACACACGACTATAAAACGATTGACAAAATGAACGTTTATCGGCTATATTTACATTTTTATCGAAGCATAGTTCAGTTCGTTTTTATTTATGTTTCCTTGAACACTTTTAAATACAAGAAACTTTATGAATAGTAAAAAACACAAAGAATATGTTAAACATACCAGTAATTATTATAATAGACCCGATACGTATAATTATTTATTTAAGTTTGGACCATTGTGAAATTACAGGAATCCCTAAGGCGCCACAACAGTGAAAATACAACAGAGAAAAATATATGTATTATATATACGTATACAAATATACAGAAAAAAGTAAAGATAAAGTAAAAATATCAAATAAACAGAACACAAAGTAGGGAATATCTTGGATATACAGCCAGCACCAATATAAATGTGTATGTACAAACATGTAAGAACCAACCGTAAATACAAAACATCCCCGCGAGGTCTAAATATTTTTTGATTTTTAAATGCTTTTTATTATTACGAAATTATGTTCACAATACATCTTATATCTATTTTAATAGCTACTGATCTACTGATCATTTTCTATTTTACAATTTAATTTAATTTGGTTATTAATCACAGTATTATATTATTCTAATGTTAATCTAAAGCATAATAGGAAAAAGAGCTCAAAAACCTATTTACAATCCTTATAAATGTTCATAATACATCTAATACATAATATTAATTAAAGACTCTCTAAAGTCGATGACTTAAAGCAGATTGTGTTTAGGTAATCTGTGTTTATACCTGAAGGGTATAGACATTTTGTTGTAATCACCGAGACTCTTCACAAGTGTGTTAGTATGGTTATTAGTGATTCTGTCATAGAATCTACTGGTTAGTTTGTTAGTAATGTCTGTAACAAACGGAATAAGATTTTGATAATAGTTCTGCTTTGTCGCAATCACGCGTCACTGAGATTCCTGCATCATCTAATGGAGGAATCGAGTTTTTTGTCCTGCGAATCGCTTTAGCTAATTTCCATAGAGAGCCATCAACTGAGCGCAATTTTTCTAATTTTTTAGACCAAGCTTCATTTTTGATTTCTTTGATTCTTATTTTAATTTGATATGTGAGCTTATTAATCAATGTTTTCAATGCTGGATTTTTTGATGTTTGCCAAATTTTACGGAGTTTATTTTTACTTTTAATTAGATTTGCAACAAAGTCAGTTATCTCTTGTTTGTGTTCAATGTATTGTGTCTTAGGTATGTGAAGGTGTTTGGATCGAGCTATTGATTCCGTCAGGTGTACATATTATGGAGCTGTTGATTTCTGTTTTGTTTGTGAGTGAGGTCCAAATATAAGAATGACGATCAGTATGAAAATGACCAATTATGAAAATAATGATCAGCGCAGGTTACCAGACAAATAGGGTGAAGTAATCTCCGATAACCTCCGAAAATTGAGAACATGTATCCAATACAAATCTTTTAAAAATAATTCACATGTAAAAATCTCGATAAGCTTACATTGAAAACGTATGTAAACACTTAAAATTTTGATCGAATTATTTATTACACGCTGATATAATGGTGTTTATACAATAAAATATTACATAACATCTACTTACATTTTGAAGTAATACGCATGTTGAAAAATATTGGTTTTTTGCTTTCATTTAATAATTGAAAAACAGTCTAAGAATTTTTAATAGAAGCCGTCAGTTTATTTTGGCAGTTGTGGTGAAAATTTGGGATTGTTGTGACAGAATAGCTATACCGTCAGAATAAAAATCAAAATAAAGAGATGTTTTTTAGAGGTCACAACCATAATTTCAAAAGCAAATTATTACAAAGTAAATATGTACTCGTATTTTAGAACGTATTATGTAGTTAAAAACACAAAAACAAATCACGAGTAAATGTAATGAATATAAACTTAATGACACATATGAGCCATTATATTTGACGGTGGTGGAAGGTCAATTTTCAGTTCCAAAAGCACTATTCCTGTTTGACATCATTCACAATTCGTTATCACTTCTTTTAATTAAATATATCCAGAATCTCAGAAAAGCAGAATAAACATATTACAGGCCACCAGTATTTTTAAATATTGTTAAACGCAAAACAATTATTATATATATATATATATATAATAATTGTATATATATATATATATATATATATATATATATATATATATATATATATATATATATATATATATATATATATATATATATATATATATATATATATATATATATATAAAATAAATAAATAAATAAATAAATAAAGACTGTGTGTGTATGTTTGTGTGTGTGTGTGTATCCTAACGCTAGCAGAACATAATGAATCGATGAAAAGCCTAAACTTTGTATAAATTCATTCGTCGAGACTTTGAATACTAGCCTTTCGAATACTAACGAGACTTCGAATACTAACGCCTCGAATACTAACCTTTCCAAGCGCCAAGTAATACAAAATAAATCCCTTAAAATAATTTATATTACACCCATATATGTTAACTTGAAAAAACTGATTGCCATATGTATATGATATTCCGTTTGTTACAGACATTACTAAGAAATTAACCAGTAGATTATATGACAGAATCACTAATAACCATACTAACACACTTGTGAAGAGTCTCGGTGATTACAACTAAATGTTTATACCCTTCAGGTATAACACACAGATTACTTAAACACAATCTGCTTTAGGACATCGACTCTAGAGAGTCTTTAATTAATATTATGTATTAAGAGCATCTATAAGAATTTTAAATAGGTTTTTGAGCCCTTTTTCCTATTATACTGTACATTAACATTAGAATAATATAATACTATGTTTACTAACAAAATTAAATTAAAATTTTAAAATAGGAAATGCTCTGTTGATCAGTAGCTATTACAATAGATATAAGATGTATTGTGAACATAATTTCGTTATAATAAAAAGCATTTAAAATCAAAATCAAATTCGTCGAGACGCGGCGTTTTCGAACCCGTGATATCTCGAACACAAATATCCTCTTATGTGAGTTTGGTGAGCTAATCGATTACGAAATCGTCCTTTTTTTTAAACATTAATTGAAAATTTTAAAAATTAAATACATATATATTTTAATTGAAATTATTGAAATTTGAAATTAATTTATATTTTAACGATATTTGAAAAATAAAATTAATTTCAGATCGGGGAGTCGAACCTACTCCCCGTGTGGCCAGAGCAGTATACGCTGACCGATACACCAGGACGACCAACAAAGGAGGTGTTCTAAATTATATTTATGTGTAATTTATAATATTCAAGGTTTCGAGGTCAATGACCGGGGTTTGTTTATACATAATTGTGGTTATTGAGTTTTTTAAATTGAAAATACATTTTTGCTTACGTCACGCGATGTAAAAATACCTACTTTTCATATTATACGATTCCGATTCGGATTTAGACTTTTATTTATTATTGCATAATTTAATTAGCATAATCGATTCCCGATTTCTGTTTCAGTTCCGATTCCGATTAATTATTACTATTCATATTGTTACTTTATTTTAAATCATGTATCAATCCGAAAGCAACCGTTGAAATTTCAACGGGCATAAAACTGAAATAGAATGTTTGGTGAGATATTTCTCGAAACTTAGAAAAGTGGACTTATGCCACTTTCAAATATAACGGATCGTATTATAATAATGAGTATTTAAGTTTATAGTTTTTAATTAATAAGATATTATTTACAACCGTATATTCAATTAGAGGTAATCAATATTCATAAAACTTTCCATGCATTTATTAATTCCATTATAGTATTACTCAAACGCACAAAATATTCATAAATGCGTTCGACTACGCCGCATTAAATTAGCGTGTGCAAAACATTGCTAAACCAAGTGCATACATTAACAAACAGAACCACTACATACATATGTACCTACCATCATATTGTATCATGCATCAACATTTTTCATGCATTTTCATTTTTATCTCACTCGCCCACACGCGAACTGAATCTGACCTCACCCTACCGATTCGAACAGTGCAATAATTTCAAATTATCAAAACTACGGGTTCTGCACACACAGTTTGCAAATCATTTAATTTTGACCATGTATCGCATTATTCATATATGCGAGTATACAAGTACAGGCGAGAGGTGGAGGGTGGTCTCATTTTGCAATATGTGCGCTCTGCAACACGGGCTTGTGCACTCTAAGTTTTAATTAAGTCTGAGACTCCGACTTGCATTCGATGCACTCTGGTGCATTCGCACAAGCCCAAACTCTCGGTCTCGGTTAGCGAAATGCGTTATCCGCGTACGATCCCATGCTGATTTCCTCGACCCATAATTTAAGACAGATCCATAAACTGTCAGGTGTTTAAAATTATTACGACTATAATGATGTTTCATTTATTTTTCGCATTAATTTTATTAATAATTTTTTTTCGATCATTGGCAAAACATACATATTGTATTTACTTTTATATTGCAAACATGGCTGAATGTTAATTAATATAATAATAACCAAGTAAACAAATACTTTTTATTCAATATAATTTCTATAACCTCTTGCTGATAGTTAGTAGGGGTAGGTATGGCAAGTTAATAATTTATGATTGAAAATACGTATTTTTTCAAGTATAATTTATAATTTAATTTCAAAATAATTTGTGATTGAAAAAACGTATTTATACGAAAATACGTAAAATTTTCAAGGCAACATTAATATATGTACATATTGTCAAAAATTTATAATAATATTTTGTCTCAAACTCAGAATTGCCAAGTTGAAAAAAATTGTGTAATAAAAAAAATAAAAATTATACAAATATATTCAGTAAACAGTAGAAGTGAGAAACGATGTTTATAGAACATCGATAATGGACTGGAAACGCGCAGATACTGGCATTTGAGATACGCGAGACAGATTGTTTCGGATTGTTTTTCATACCTTGCCAATTTGGAAAACATCCCATGTGAGTTTTTTTGATGTGAAATCATACTGTTTATACGATATGACAAATAAAAAAATATAAACTACTAAAGCGGGTTTTAAATAAAAAAAAACCTTCGAAAATCGGTAAAAATAAAGTTTTTTACAAACTTCAATGAGCCGGCGGCAGTGCAAATATATTTTTAAGAATTTTTATATTATTCTTTACATACCCCCTTACGATATAGAACGTCTTTTCCAAATAAAATTGTTTTCAAATTCCAAAATTAGCTGTTTTCGATTAGGTACATAAAAAAATAATGCGAATATAAGGTACATACTATCATATATGTATTACATTAACCAGCAACATACATTTGTAGATCAGTCGTTAGCAATGTAATGCTTTCGATTGTGTGGTCACGGGCTCTATCCAGTGGCGGCTCGTCTATATTGGCTGCGGGGTGCAGCCTCCCAGTATAATACAAATGCATGCTATTTTTGCCGTCGAAATAGGCTGCAGGGCTGCAGACCTCCCAGTATAGTACATATGCATGCTATTTTTGTCTGTATTTGATCAACGGTAAAGTCAACGAGTCACTACAGCCCGATTAATCTCTGCAGCCCCCTCCCCCCCTATGAATTCTCACAAGCCGCCACTGGTTCTATTCGGTTTGCTGCTGGTCAAACTTTGGATATGTAACTCCAAGGTTGATCCTTTCCTTTTAGAATTTGCCAATTTATCTGATTTAATTGGAAACGGTTCCAACAAATTGGCAATTCTGTCCTATTTCTCGCACGATTTGAGTTTACAGCGTCTGATAATTTGTTGATATTTAAAAATGCTGCCAAACTTTGTCTGTAGATATCTCTATGATGATTGTAATGTTTGATAATCGATGTTTGTAATTTTCCTTGAATAAAACCGATGTATAATGTTAACCATAGATGTCGTGTTAGTAAAAATGTACCTGTACAAATAAATAAGCAAAGGCTGAAAATGATTTTGGAATTTTAATACAAAAACAATCCACGTACATATGTACATATGTATGTACATATAATATGTATATTTTAAGCTTTTGGAAATTTGACTTTAAAACTACAGACTAGGCGAAACAGTGGTTTGCAATAAATGACGTTGTGTAAATTGTGCACAAATAAAATTAATTTAGCAGGTCGCCCTAGTGTAGCGTCTCTATAAATTATTGCATATTATTTTAGAGAGAGCAGCGTGAGTGGAACAAGCGGTGCACAAAGTTGCTTATATGAGGTCTCTTGCGGCAGCAAATAATTCCCGCTCTATGAGAAAAAGTTAACCGCCTCGATGGCGAAGCTCTGGCTCCAAAACTGGAGCAGACTGATATTTGCTCGGCGCGGTAAAAATAAAGAAGAAAAAAAAACGGAAAAAATATAGAGCTTTTCCGGGAAAGCGGCGTGCGCTTAATCTCGCGCCGTTCTCTCCGACAATGCTTCATAATTGAATCCGTGTTGACAGTGAGGAATTGATGATGAAAAGTAAACTTTTAACTGTTAATTTGTTTGCCGAAAACGGACAAAATTAAGCTTGATCTCACCGGTCGTGTGCGGGCTTCGGTTTAAAATTAAACTGAATTTATGTGGATGTTTTATGTGTATATATGTATAATGTGTGACCATGCGATATTGACATATATGTACTATGGGAATACGCGTTCGTGCATTTAATTCGAGTCTTGTTGGAGGATTTCGATTGCTTGACCACATGCGTATTTTCACATTATTTCACGAAGTATCAATAGAAGTACATATTACGATCGTGAGAAAATTTGACCATGTGATTTTGAATGTTTCTCGTATACATATCTAATTAAACGTGAAATTATATTGAATAAAACAATTTGTTTGATTTCTATATTCAATTTTGAAATGTGAAAAGAATAAAAAATACATATAAAGCTACTGCAAAATTTTTATTGTAATTACACTGTAATTTTTTCAATTTATTTTATGTAGGTAATATATTTTTAATAGTGTCATGTACAATAATACGATAATCATTAAATTTAACAGTCATAGCTCAACGATATTGCACCTCATTAGGTTGAATTTGTTTATATTTTATCGGCTTTGTTTTTATTTTTATGTTTATTATATACATACATATATGTATATATATACATATGTATGTATGTATCTTCAATGTATAGTCCATCTTCATAGATTTACTATAAAATTTAATCCTTCTATAAATTTGATTTAAATAACGAGGAATTAAGTTAACGCTGACGGAGATTTTTTGCTATTCTTATGAGAATAGAATTTTTTTAATAAGCAGCATATTTTTTATATTAACGAAAGCCCTGCCCTGCGTGTGAATTTATGGAAACCATAATTTAATTTGTATGAAATTTGATTCTAAAACTAAAATTTCTTTATTAAAACAGTTTTTTAGAAGTCTGTTATATCTTAGCATTTTGTCTCGTGATTATTAAAAAAATATTTTTTATTTTATCTTGTTATTCTATTGGATATAATAAATATGTATATAATCCGATATAAAATTTAAAATACACTGCATGCAATATGAGACGTATTAAACGCAAAAAGCTGCTTCGAACGTCGATGGGGAAAATTGGTTCGTCGTATTAAAGCAGGCGCTGTTTTTCCTTACATTTTCCAATGCGAAAACGTTGAAATAAGAAAAAAAAAGACGATCGATCCTATAAAATGGCATAAAAAAAATAAATATTATACAAATGTATGAAATGTGCTGGAATTATTATTATTTAATGTGAAAATATGTATCGGTAGGAAGGAAAAAAAATAACAAAATTTCCAGCATATGAAATTTTCCGCGCGCGCATCCGTTGGATTAAACGTTTTTCAATTCGCGGAGATTAAGCGATTTACGAAATTGAATATGAACAGATTACCCTCATTATATGTGTGTGTTTTTTTTTTGCCAAAACCTCTTTCTCATCTTTTTGGAGTCCGTTCTCTTTCTCTCTCGTTTTTCATCCTCTCGATTCAATTATTCGAGTGGCGCGTTTCATTCTTCGACGGGGAAAATTCCATCGGAGTTTTCCGAGTGGACCCCTGCCTTCCCCTTCCAGCTTCGCGAGCGCTTTCGGGGCACTTTCGAGGGTCTAACCGACCCCGAATTTAATATTCAGATTGAAGTTGCGCGAGATGGGCGCGTGCGTATGTCATCTCGGATTCGACGTAAGCCCGTAAAAATTACGCGAGGTTGGCATTCGCGTCACGGAGCGCTGACGTTAAGCGAGGATAACCGGTTCAACGTTGGGGAAAATTAAAAAAAAAATTCGCAACTTGTCGGTCAACCCGACTCCGAATGGGCTCTCTCATTCAATTAACAGTTGCGGAGAGAAAAAATTATATAAAGATAGCTAAGTATTTTACTATACGTACATACATACATACGTGTATCGGTATACATACTTCGAACTTTTGGTTGTTTAAATACGTACATCTCGAAGAAATTTTACTGCGAATTGCTATTTATTCACCTTGCTTTGCTAATTCTCTATTCGTCTTGTGTGTATAGAAATCGTTCATTATCCTTAAAGGTTCCCATAGGAAATCACTACGACCCTTCAAAATATCACCATTGCTACTCTTCAAACGCTGACCAATTAATTCACTATTCATACTTCAATACATATTACGTAGATACATACATATATGGTATTTTAGTATTTATATTAGAAATTTTATAAAATAATAAAATAAAAAATAACTTTGGTCCTTAGAACGAACAATTTGCGCATTAGAATAAAAGAAAATTCACATTAAATAACTATGTATGTATATTTATGTTAAATTACAAATATTTTATTTGCACTATGAAATAAAAAGAAATGTTTCGATAGTTTCACAATTAATTAGTTTTTCAACAGTGAGCAGTTAAAAAACATGAAATGTCTTTTTAACGCTCGAGTTTTTTTTTACTTTTTAACGCTCGAAAGTGACTTTATTTGACATTAAAATGCTGGCCTAATACAATGGATTTGTAGTTTTTTAAATGGAAAACAATGGATTTGTAGTTTTTTAAATGATCAAGTCTTTTTTTATTTCTTATTTATTAATTAACTCTTATTTTTTTTACCAGTATACAAATACTAAAGAAACATCTTTTTTATGTGTTTTTTTTTTCTCTCAAATTTTTTAAAGGTTTTCGCGTCGTGTCCTGCGTTGTTAGGGTAAAATAAACAAACAATTAAATCATTTCAAATGCGTTCGCTGCCTGCATTTTTCCAACAAATGGGAACGGGAACGAGAACGAGAACTGGAACAGGAATGGGAACGAGAACGAGAACGGGAACGGGAACGAGAACGGGAATGGGAACGCAACGGGAACGGGAATTGCATGCGTTATTGTGGCATTTCAACGCATGCCGGGTTCAGCTATTTAAATATAAAAATACGTATATGGATGTATATACATATGTACATACGTATATGGATGCATATACATATGTATGTACTTTTAGAATTGGATTCTCATAGGTGTGCTTTTTTGATCAATCAAACTCAACGCAAGATAAAGTGTCTTATTATGGTGGACTCGCTAAAGGTAGAGCGTAAAGTGTCAAACATTCATCGGGAATTCGATGGCGATTGATGGCGACGATGAGAGCGACAAAAGGGGAAGATTAAAAACCATCGGGAACAAATTGATGAATGTGACAGTGTGCCACCGAGCAAATTTCCCATCGTTTTCGTTCCCACGCTCTGGCGCTCGCGAATTTCTTCTCTTTCAGAACGCTCACCGGGGGTGCACGTCTCAAATTATTCATTGTACTTTCACATTTCGGGGGCTATTTATCATATTGACGTTTGAATCGGACGTTGACATTATTGAAACATATTTTTTTCAGCGAACGAAGAGGAAGAGGAGAGGAAATTGTACGAAAAACACTGTCGATACGGGTAGACAGATTCGCTGAAGAGGGGAGCGCTTTTGATGTGTCGAACGTAAAGTGTGTTCGCTCTCAAAGGGAAAAAAATCTATGAAGAATAATAATATAAAATAAAAATCGAGTAATAATTGAGAAAGTCATCTGTCACTGACGTGACAAAAGACCGACAAGGATTCGATCGGAAATTACCTATCGTTTTATGCGGTTTTTTCCCTTTAATAATAATATCCATAGCGAATGCGGCTGGCTCCACGATTGTGAAACGTTGAAAAATATTTCAGTCACGATTCTTTCGAATGTATGATGTACTATTTTTAAATTGTGTTATTTGAATTCGAATCCGCGTTTCGTTTCGGTTTTGCACGATCGCGTTTGTTTCGCATATACCCTGAATACTTTCTGAGATTGAATAACGAATGCATCCAGTTCAATCTCTGAAGTCGAATAAAAATCTATCTCACCTAAAATTAAATAACATACGCTTGACATATTTTTTAACCAGCAGCATATATCAGTGATTATTGTGTAATGCTTTCAAATGGGTGGTCACGGGTACAATACCTGGCCCGGTGCTGCTGGCCAGACCTTGGATATGTGACTCCAGGTCGATCGTATCCTATCAGAGTTCGCCAATTTTTCTGATTTCATTGAAACGGTTCTAACCAGATTATCATATTTCTCATTTAATTCGATTTTTCGGAATCACGAATTTTATGATTTATAAAATGCAAAAAAAAATGTATTGATTCATTAATTTTTTATTGATTTATATATTTGATCAGTCCGAGTTAGGCCTTCCTGGTATATATGTATAAAAAAAATAATAATAACTCAGATTGTCAATGCATTCGTCTGATAATTTAAAAAGTCGTTTTCCGTGAGTCAATAATTTTTTTATTGAAATCAAACTGAGTATACATATATAAATATATAATAATTTTCATAAAATTTACCTTGAAATATTTATAAACATAAAATGTTGTCAAATCTACTAAGCAGTGGCGTGCCGTCATTGGACTAAAGCAGTGCTACTAAAACGCTGGTCCGTGGCCTAGTTGCCGGTCCGCGGAACAAGACGTAATTAAAAAATTAAAACAATAACTTATGACAACGTTGCATCATCCCATCTATTATATAAATTATATAAATACAAGCCCTGCAAACTCGAGATTATTTGGGATACTATGCCAAGATATGGGCGTTGGTTATAAACGACTCTCCCATGCTCCCATACGTTGATTTTAAAGTGCTGAAGATAGTATTTCAGCTCAAGGATGAGATCGCTATATTTATAAAACAAAACCAACAACTTGTGTCAAAACTATATGTCCTCTTCATATCCTTCCGCAATGTATTATGGAAATAAGTCGGCTTCACATGGTTCTGAAATCTGTACCATTTTTGCTGACTATTTTGACTCCACTTTCAATAGTGATTCTACCATTAACCTTTCTATCTCTAATACAGATACTTCTTCTTGTAACTTATCTACTTTTCATTTTGACTTATCTACTGTACTCAGTCACATCAACTCTCTCAATGTTAATCTTGGTGCGGGTTGTGATGGTTTGCCTTCTTTTTTCCTTGTTAAATGTGCTGTCCCATTATCTCTTCCCATAACAATCCTTTTCAATCTTTCTATGTCGAACGGTAAATTTCCTGACTATTGGAAATTATCTTACATCACCCCTATTTTTAAAAAAGGTGATAAGAATCTTATTGAGAATTACCGTCCTATATCTAAACTATCTGTCATTAGTAAAATCTTTGAAAAAATTATCTATAATTTCCTTTTCTCCAATTTCAAAAACTACATTATACCTGAACAACATGGTTTTTTTAAGGGGAGATCGGTAGAGACTAACCTGCTTAATTTCACTAGTACTCTCACATCTTATATGGACAAACGAATCCAAATAGACGTCGTTTATACGGATTTCTCTAAAGCTTTTGATAAAATCAATCACAACCTTTTACTCAATAAACTTTGGTCCCTCGGAATCCGAGGAAATTTATTTCGTTGGATCTCTTCGTATATACTAAATCGTCACCAAATCATAATTCTCAATGGTTTTAGATCATCACTTAGACATATTCCTTCCGGTGTCCCACAAGGGTCGCATTTAGGTCCCTTATTCTTTTTACTCTATATTAATGATATCTCATACATCTTCAAACATTCCTTTATACTTCTTTACGCTGATGATTTAAAAATTTACAAACCTATATACACCATAGACGATTGTCATAAGATACAAGAAGATCTAGATAGATTCTCTATATATTGTTTAAATAATGATCTTTTTATTAATCTAGAAAAATGCTCTATTTTAAATTTCACTAGAAATAAGTCAATTATTACTAATCAATATCAATTAAATCATTCAATCCTTAACACGTCATCTTCTATTAAGGATCTTGGTGTAATACTCAATGATAAACTAGATTTCTCTGAACATATTTCTTTTATTACCAACAAAGCATTTAAATCTCTTGGATTCCTACTCCGCTCAACAAAACCCTTTAATGATCCTTACGTACTAAAATTACTTTATTTTTCCTTTGTAAGGTCTCACCTTGAATTTGCCTCAATTATCTGGTCACCTTTTTATTTATCCCATATTAATTGTATTGAGAAAGTTCAACTTAAATTTATTAAATCCTTACGCTACCTTTTTCCTACCTATACCCATTCTACTGTTTCCGACATTTTAAAAATCCTTTCTTTTAACAATCTTTCTGTCAGGCGACGACATTCTGATGCTATATTCTTCTTTAAGCTCATAAATGGTTTCCTTGATTGTTCTGATTTACTGAATAAGGTTAATTTCAGAATCCCAGTTCGATACCCTAGACGCGTTGCACTCTTTTCACTTGATCCTTTCAATACTAATTCCCAAAAATATTTTTATCTGCAGCGCGTTTATCGTATGTTTAACGGAGAGCTGAATGAGGTTGATCTGTTTGGTATTTCCCTACATCAATTCAGGTCTAACATCAAGAGAATCTTGACCGATTGATTCATTTTTTCTTCTATTCTATTTTTCCAATATTTCCATTATTTTTATACTTTAGTTTAGTTATGTAATGTGCTATTTAATCATATTATAGCTTTCATTCCTTTCCATTTCATTTGTTTTTTTTGTATTTACCTTTTTCATTTGTTTTTTATATTTGTAAATTTCAATTTCTTCTTATATTCTATCTTATAACCTTTTCCAATTATTTTAATACTATAGTTTAATTATGCAATGTACTGCATATTTTGTCATGCCTTTATTCTTTACTTTTTAATTTGTTTTCCTTATATTTATCTTTTTCATTTTTGTAAAAATCTATTATTGGACTCGGGTGTTACATATATTATTTATTTACTTTTTGTGTTTTTTATACCTATCTCTGTACATCCTGTCTGTTGATTTTTCAATTAATAAAATAATAAATAATAAATAATAATAAAACTATTTCAAACCATAAACTGAATAGTCAAGCTAACTTATTTGACACATATTTTTTATCCACGGACGGAAGAATGTCAGCTTGTTTTACAATAGCCGACAATACAGATTGGTTGAAACGAAAATCAAAAGCATGGAAGACGTGTTTCACAATTTGGCTGATATCTTTCACGAAGGAGAAGAGGGGCTAATGACATTTATTTAAAACTATGATGTTGGTCCGTGAGAATTACTGAAATAAATGCTGGTCCACCAACTGAAAAAGTTTGAGTAGCACTGGACTAGAGGGACTAGGCTAGTCCCCAAAATCTTTTACCTAAATTTAAAAAATGTCAACAATTCAATTACAATAAATTCAATTCTTGTCCATATTGATATTTTTCACTCGGCATTCACTTGCACAGACTCGCCGTCTCAATTCAGTTCCCTTCACGGTACTGGCGAACTGTATTGTATAAGCGTTCCGCCAAAGACAAAAAAAATGTTAATTTACTCGTCTCTTCAAGCATTTATGGAATTTTCACTAAGAATATTCTAATTTGTGTCTATCAAGCATCATTCTGAAGTATTTTTTCTTTTGTTAAAATAACACACATTTATACAGATATTCTTGAGTGCAAATATGCCAAGGGACTCGGCCCACGAAACGATTCTCTCAGAACAAACCAGTGCTGAGCGCGCGGAAACAAATAAAGAGATTGTTTGACAAATCATTCAGGAGATTAAGTTCTGAAGACAAACAAGATGTTATTAAGAAAAGTAGGGTACTTAGGATATTTCTGCTAGTGCAACACAACCTCTATAAAATATAATTTTTGGTCCAATCCAATCCAATCCTAGTTAGTCCCATGTTTTAAAAGTCACGGCACGCCACTGCTACTAAATTAGTAACATATTTGGTATAGATAGGTGATATGCCATAAATTAACAATATAAATAAATTAAGTTCGTGATCTTTGTATATTTTCTAAATTAATTTACGAAATGTTTAAAAGTAGACATGTCTACTTTAGCTAGATATATATGTATGTATGTACAAAACAAGTCTGATATTCATAATACATTTGATAATAAAATGGAATATTTTATTACAAGGCGCACTTCAAAACAATAAATGAATTTCAATACATTCAAACATCAAATAAACCTTATACACACGTCACAAATTTGATCTCACCTTTTCCGGGATTACCTGTTATTTCCAGCACAATCGAAGAAAAGCGCAAACGCGCGCGCACGCTTCGCCTACATAATTTTCAATTTGCGATTTTTGAAGGTCGTTTCCGCTCATTTTCGCGCTCACATCCGGTTTAATGGCACCCACACCCACACGCGTCAACCTGCCGGTATAAATATTCAAAGTCGTCGCGACAATAATAATCCATGTACGAGAGATATGTGCGAGTGCCGCTCATTTCGTACAATTTCCCTTTAATGCCATAGACGCTCGCACGGGCAAATCTCTTTTACATATGTACGCGATAAAGACAGCGAGAAAATAAAAGAATTCCACCGACTTCCGGGACGGAGGGGAATTATAATAGGGAAATCTAATATATCAAAGCAAAAGGCTGCCTCTACATCCCTGTCTCTATCTACCTCTTGCTTTTTGTCGTTGGAAATTACTCGGCTAAGATGGAAAGAGACTGGAAATAAGCGCACCAAACCTGTGTGCCGTTTCTTTTGAGATACCTCGTCGTCTAAGCTTATTATTACCGTTTATTTTCCACGTCGTTCGCTTTGTTCCCCAACACGCATCTATGTGTGTAGTATGTACATACATAATACATATATACAATAATCCGTGAGATTTCGATACGAAATTTCCCTTTGACGTTTCGCGAATAAAGTGTGCGCTAATTTGTAATCGCCAAGCGGTGTCGCGTTGTCGAATAGAAGGGGTTCGTAAAAGCGAGCATACATATAATACATACATGGGGGGTTTTTATCTTGACGGTTAATGTAAATGTTAATCAAATGGTTTTGTTTAGGACCGAGTTTACTTAAGGCTGATGAATATTCCGAGTTTTATGTTTTGGTAGAGGAAAAGCACGCGTTCATGTTAAATTAACTTTGGCCTTTTGTTTGTACATAATAAACGGTTAAAAATTTTAGTAAGCGCTTGAGGATGCTAATTGCTCTGGTAATATCGAAAAGTAACCAGTTTCTTTAGAGGTATTACGTATACATATATGCAGTGGCGGCTCGTGGATAAGATATCTGGGAGTGCTGCGGTTGATTAAAAATAAAAAAAATGTTTATTTGGATTATATTTTACTATTAACATAATATTATCAAAATTAAACATTATATGTATTTTATTTCATTATAAAATTGATTCTTCTGTCTTTTTTCTTTGAAAAAAGATCTATCACCTTTTCGTTAAATTTTTTACTGTTCATAATCATTTTTTTTTCAATTGACAGCATAGACACAGCCGTCAATCTTTCCTTAACCATTGTGTTTCTTATACTCGTATATGTATGTCTTTATTCTATTTATTGATGAAAAACACCGTTCTGGCTCAGAGGTAGTTGAAGTTGTAAGCAGAATTTGAATAAGTTTTGCTATTTCCACACGAACTTTGCATAAATTGATTGCAAAAATAAGTTTTAAAATTATTAATAAATCGTTAATACTATGCATTTCCTTCCTTGAGTAAAACACTTCTAATTCAGTTTGAAGTTTTTCTTTATCCAGCATTGGATATGATTCAACGGTTAGTAGTAGATCTTTCATTGGCATTTTCTTTCAGTACTTTTCAAAATTTTCTTTATTAAATAATTTCACAGCTTTTCATTCATTAGAAAAAGTATATCTTTCTTTTATATCCTTAATAATAACATCGCACATATTTTTGGCTTCTATAATATGTGCGATAATATATGCATCACATATTTATGCTTCTATTTTTTCTCGTATTTGTTACATTAGTAAAACTTTTTAAGTTTTCTTTAATTGAAAATGCATCGATATTACTAGATTGCATTTGGTTATAAATAATTTCTACATGCGGCATTAACTTGTGAAAAAGTTCTGACTAAAATAAAAAAATGTATTCAGTAAATTGGTAGAATCTGTTATTGTTTTATCAGTATTTTCGGAAGAATATTTAAGTTCTTGAAAACATTGGCTCAGCTTCTCTTGATTTTTATACCATCTTAAATATTTAGAGTGACGTGTAGAAGGAAGTGTAGAAAGATAGAAAGTGTAAGAGGTGTAGAAAGAAAGACAAAAGATGCAGAAGAAATGACGAAAAGTGAGGAGCGTGTCGAGCGCGTGGCGCGGCGCGCACACGAACGCAACAAGAAATGTGTTTACATGGCACTGTTGGGAGTGCAGTACGGACCAAGCTTCTAGCTGCCCCCACGCCCCTCCTTCGCCCACTCGAGCAATTCCATCGAAAACCGTACTGCACAAAATCATACACGATGCCTCACTTTCTGATATTAGTACCGCGATGTATGATCATTATTGGATGTATCGGTGTGCGGGCGAGCTTAATACACGCTTAAATAGTATTGATATTTTCATATAATATACATACATTTACGTATATAATAATATTAGTAGTACCGCAGTGCGTGTGGACGAGCCGCCACTGCATATATGTATGTATGTATGCTTAGCATATATTAAACTAAACATGAATTAAAATATAAATCTAGCTATGTATGTAATATTATATAATAATAGAGACCTGTGTGCAAATCATTGTGCACTCGGTAAAATATCGCAATTGGAATTAATAATTTAAAATTTAATTAATTTTTTTGAAAAAAAAATATTTTGGTTTTTGTCGGCCACTCATGTGAATGAAGTGATATACCGCGTCTTTTTCGATGATATACGATTCTAAGGGGAGAAAGAGAGACGGAGCATGGTGTTAACAGTGAGTACTTCGTACACACGCACGCACGCAAGCATTAGACAATTACTATACATATATGTAAGATTAAAGATGATGGCCGTCACCGCACTGAAAGTCTAAAAAACCGAAATCTTTATTCTTGTTCGTTTACCATGCATACATATGAAGAGCGGGTAGTATACATATGTATATATCAGTGGCGTGCAGTAAAATTCTCTCTCTGTTTGTCGTACAGCCTTACTTAATGTGCGCGAGCAGGATAAAAGAGGAATAGGTTGTTCCTCTTGTATCCTGCCCGTGCACATGAAATAAGGCTGTATGACATAAAGAGAGAGAATTTCACCGCACGCCACTGATATATATTATATACCTATATATGTATGTACACAGTACCGTTTACCATGCATACATTCTTTTCGATCTTTCGACTAAAGATCTTTCAATTTTCGATTTTTGCTTACCAATATTTGCTTTTCGATATTTCGACTTTCGATGCAGTGAACCAGACCTATCTTGCTATTCCTTAAACAACAATCACCTAATATTGATGAATCTTGTTGTTCTTTGATATTATTCATAGTATCCCATATATCCTATATCTTCCACCATTCAAACCATTTCTTCTATTTTTATTTTATTTCGTTGTTAAAATTTATTTCTAGAACCTTTTTTGTGTCAATTTTAAGTTATATATATATTTAAGTTATAATGCTGTATATTTTTGTTTTTAAAGAAATTGTATAAATAAATATTTACTTCAATACATGCATACATAGTTGTGTTATACTTATATACGATCCACGGCCGTATCCAGGTTTTTTTAGGGGAAGTGGGCTGAAACAAAGAAGCAACGTCCCACCTGCAAGTATTTTATCAAAAGAAAAATAACGAAACTTTTTACAAAGTAATTTCCGATCCAAGGATTTGCGAAAACTTAGGATTAGTTTATGTAAATATTAGTTACATATTATTCAGCACATTTAAAATAAATCATTTATCCTGTGAATTCTACGACTTAAATATCGTGCCATTTTTTGAACCAAATTATTGAATTACATACTTCTGCGGCGCCTTAACAATACGGTTTTATACAAAAAGCTTACGAACAATTCTGCGAATGATTTTACAAAATAGTTTCGTACTTTTTTAAGTGTCTATTGAAAAAAAAATCAGCAAGGGTTGAATTGAAATTTATAAATTTTATTTCATCTTTTTTTTCTGAATATGTATTCTTTAATTTAGAGGGGCAAGTAGCCTCATAACCTCATAACCAGATACCGGCGGACAAGTTTCCTTTGCCCACAAAAAATGGTTCACTTTTGTCAATTTCTATTGTCAACCTTTTTTTTTTGCTTTCTTGCTTTGTTGTTGAAATATATATATTAATTTTTTTATTGGAACTTATCAAAGTTTAAAAAATGTCAGTAGTATTTTGAATAATTTTCCATTTTCTATAAAAAAAACTAAATCGAAACGAAACAAAACATATAAAACACAAAAAGTGTGAAGGTACGGGACAGGCCAGTACGCACGAAAGTACAAGTCTCGTACGAAGTTTTATCATAATTTTCTTTGTAATTGCCATACCCAGATGGTATCCTACCATACCGAAGTTGAGTTATTTATTGTGTGGCGACCGCAGTCTCGGGGGAAAAACACCCAAGACTCATTATTCAGTTTGAGAGACACCAGTCGCATTCGCACGCTTTGACTTACGGGGTTGCGAGCTATCTCCATTTCCCCCCTAACGCGGAATTTCCCGACCACGAGGACGGGGCAAACGCACCACCATAATTCTGGATTAAGAGAGTCCTCCTCCTCTAAAGCCTCACGAGTCGGCCTTCGACGTCATTCAAGCCGGGCTAAAGTTGTGATTTATACCGTCGAGGTTGTTCTGTCGGTGATGATACCGCATTAAAAGTTTTCGCGCTCGTAAAAAACACCACGTTCCTCCGAGTGTACGTGCACACATACTCTATTTATATATGTACATACATAAATATGTTCGTATAGGTATAATATTTACATTTACGCTGTTGAATAATAAGCGACCGTTAAATTTGCCACATTGTCGGCCCTTCCTTGTAATTAATGCAGCGTCCGCCCAAATGAGTGGTCGGCGCGAAATTAAAGTTTGGCGAGGTGTTGTTTTCCCCGCGCAACATCTATCATCGACAATGGCCCGACTGTTAAAAGTTGGGTATTTCACTTACAGCTCGTATAAATGTTGTACAACATGATTCAAAGCAAAAATCCTACTAATTCATCAAAATTTTAAAATATAAAATTTCAATTTAAAATTTCCACGTTAAAATGTATATATATATATATATATACATGTATGTATTTATATAATATATGTATGTATATGTGTTTATAATTAACTTTGGTTGGTAATCGTAAACAAGTCGAGAACAGTTCGATAATAATCTTTAATGTTGCAGATAAAATTGAAAGTACATATGATTAGAAAATTAGATTTTTGGAATTTATGTATCAAAAATGATGTATTTGAAACTTTACATAATTTATTATCTGAAAACAAGAGTCGTATGTCTCGGGATATATGTACGTGACAAAATAATTGAATAGGCTGAAATCGTCTTTAATCTGTGCTTCCCCAAACCTTTTAGAAGCAAATAATTTGATTTCAAACCCCTTTGATAATGAATATTTTCGGACAGCTACCAAGGAAAAGGATAACTTGATTGAACTTTCAAATTATAGCATTTAAAAACTGAATTCGAAATAAATAAGGTTATTAATTTTTGGCTAGGTGTTAGTGAAGAATATGTACAGCTTTATGACATTAAATTTCTGTCGCCGTTTACTAGCACTGAACTGGTTGAGAGAGCTTTCTCTTCATATATTTTAATAAGACAAATATATAAATTGATTGAATCCAGCTCCAGACTTAATAAATTGATTGAATCTCGCATCATTTGAACCAAATTTAAAAAAAAACTAAGTACAAGGATCTCAATAAATTTATTTTGTAAGGAGATTTAATGAAAAGAAAGCATATACATATGTACTTTGTAATTTTGTGTTTTTATTAAAACAATCAATAATAGAAGTATGACAAGATAGTAGATAAATATATTAAACTTTGAGCATATTATAATTGTGACTCCATAAAATTTCTTACCAAAACAGATCTACATATTGCGTGTATCCTGTCTTCACATTCCTTACCGTGCAAATACTATATATAATATTGATATATATTGTCGCATTTACTCAATATTTTTATGTCATGTTTATTTATTTTTCTTTTCTTTATTTAAGTATTTTTAATTGTATTTCATGTACTTTTTTCCTGTTAGACGAGTGTGCTTGATTAATTGATGTATAATAAAATAAAATATAAATTCACTCAATATATAATATGTATGTATCGAAGAAAGGAACGGCAACAAAATTAAGGTTTCAGGTATACAGCCCTATTAAAGCAGAATGGAATAGTACGAAAATAGTGTAAACATTCAACAGTATTGATTCCATTTTTTTCGCCATGACATTAAAATATGTACATTTGCGAAATTGTGTAAAAGAAAACTTCCGTTTTAAAATTAGTTCAATTTCCCGTCTGTCGACTTGGTCTTTGGTAGGTCAAATTAAAGCATTCTTGGACCGCGCAAGAAAACGAAGAAAGCGGCGAGCCTTTGTTAGTGTCGACGAGACGATGCCCGGGTAGTATAGAAGGTGATCGTTCTCAAACTTATACTTATAAAATTTTCAGCAATAACTCACGGCTCGCAACCGTGGGGATTTGGGCAAAAGTTCCCGAGTTAATACCGTGAGATCGAATCCTTCCCACCCACTATAGCACCCGCCCGGCCTAAAGCTCGCGAATAATAAAAAGCCGATTCACTCCGGCGAGAAAGTTTCGCGCCGCTCCGACTGATAACATTATTCGGCGAATTTTCGAGCCTGGCGAGCCCCTACATAGAGCAAGAGCGGAGAGAGAGAGAGTCGTCAAAACAAATTTTCGAAGGAGGTGAAAAGTTGAGCGGGGAAAATCAATCTGGGAAAAACGGGCCGCCCCCGCCCTACCCCCCCCTATTGTATGCAGCGGGGGCGGCTGCCATTGTAAACTAACCGGTTTGTTAATTCACTTCGGAGTTTTCCGCCTTCTGAGGCTCGTCTTGGTTTAATTGAAATTACCTAGCGCCGGCGCGGCCCGTTTTTAAAACGGCAATAGGAAGTGGGTCGTTTTGCGTCCGCCATTGAAAGGGTGAGCAGAGACGGAAAAGCGCTTCGCAATAATGACGCCAAAGTTAAATTGAATTTATGCGCGGAAGAGTTCCGATTCGCTTTAGATTTCGATCGGCGGCGGAAAAGAAGAGCGGAGACCCTATGAATTTTCAGGCTTTTCAATGGGCCCCTTCTTTGCCTGCGTCGTGTCCATCCGAATAACTCAACTTTCATTAATCGGATTTTCATTAAATTCGATACTTAATTCAAAATTCCGTGGAAATCTTTGTTAAACAGTTTTATTTAGTCGTTTGCGTGTAATGAAAGGTGATTTTGAACTCATAAAAGTGACAATCCCCGTAACGCTAACGACTACTTCAATTAACAAATAAAAACAGCAGCATAGACCATTGGTTGGAATATTATATATTTAGTATATTAGCCAGCAGTATGGCTTGGTGGTTGCGTTTATGCTTAGCACCGAGAGATTACTGGGTTCGATCCCGTGCTAATCTTTAATACTGCTGGTTAGACTAGAGGATATTTGTGACTCCAAGTCGATCGTTTCTCATCAGAGTTTGCCAAATAATCTGATTTGTATTGTTGAAACGGTTCCTCAAATTGGCAAAAATCGTCATACCCGTCATCAAGAATATCTGAATTTGATTTTTGTGCAATATGTAAAAATTCATGTCTAAATCTAAATTAAGTCTAAATCCATAGATGTCTCTATGGATTAATTAATTAATCGATAATTATGTGTTAGGCTCTACCTGTTAGGCCTTCCTGGTATATATCTATGTAAATTAAAAATAAAATAATGCTTTCGAACAAAGTGGTCACGCGTTCAAATCCCACCGGCTGATGCTGACCAGACCTTGGATATTTTGGTACCTTATATACCTTTATTGGGTTATATATATATATATATATATATATATATATATATATATATATATATATATATATATATATATATATATATATATATATATATATATATATATATATATATATATATATATATATGTATATATATATATATATATATATATATATATATATATATATATATATATATATATGTATATATATATATATATATATATATATATATATATATATATATATATATATATATGTATATATATATGTATATATATATATATATATATATATATATATATATATACATATATACGTCATCTTCTATTAAGGATCTTGGTGTAATACTCAATAATAAACTAGATTTCTCTGAACATATTTCTTTTATTACCAACAAAGCATTTAAATCTCTTGGATTCCTACTCCGCTCAACAAAACCCTTTAATGATCCTTATGTACTAAAATTACTTTATTTTTCCTTTGTAAGGTCTCACCTTGAATTTGCCTCAATTATCTGGTCACCTTTTTATTTATCCCATATTAATTGTATTGAGAAAGTTCAACTTAAATTTATTAAATCCTTACGCTACCTTTTTCCTACCTATACCCATTCTACTGTTTCCGACATTTTAAAAATCCTTTCTTTTAACAATCTTTCTGTCAGGCGACGACATTCTGATGCTATATTCTTCTTTAAGCTCATAAATGGTTTCCTTGATTGTTCTGATTTACTGAATAAGGTTAATTTCAGAATCCCAGTTCGATACCCTAGACGCGTTACACTCTTTTCACTTGATCCTTTCAATACTAATTCCCAAAAATATTTTTATCTGCAGCGCGTTTATCGTATGTTTAACGGAGAGCTGAATGAGGTTGATCTGTTTGGTATTTCCCTACATCAATTCAGGTCTAACATCAAGAGAATCTTGACCGATTGATTCATTTTTTCTTCTATTCTATTTTTCCAATATTTCCATTATTTTTATACTTTAGTTTAGTTATGTAATGTGCTATTTAATCATATTATAGCTTTCATTCCTTTCCATTTCATTTGTTTATTTTGTATTTACCTTTTTCATTTGTTTTTTATATTTGTAAATTTCAATTTCTTCTTATATTCTATCTTATAACCTTTTCCAAATATTTTAATACTATAGTTTAATTATGCAATGTACTACATATTTTGTCATGCCTTTATTCTTTACTTTTTAATTTGTTTTCCTTATATTTATCTTTTTCATTTTTGTAAAAATCTATTATTGGACTCGGGTGTTACATATATTATTTATTTACTTTTTGTGTTTTTTATACCTATCTCTGTACATCCTGTCTGTTGATTTTTCAATTAATAAAATAAAAAAATAATAATAAATAAATATATATATATATATGTATATATATATATATATATATATATACATATATATATATATATATATATATATATATATATATATATATATATATATATATATATATATATATATATATATATATATATATATATATATATATATATGCATTCACATGCATGTATATAGCCAGCAGCATAGCTCGGTCGTTAAGCTTCTGCTTAGCGTCTAGAGGCGCCGGGTTCGATCCCATGAACTGACCTCGATTGAAAAGAATTTTTCTGAGTATATCTGTAGTGCTGCTGGTCAGCCCTGGATATTTGTGACTCAGGGTCGATCGTTTCCTATCAGTAAAGAGCGGACCCAGAGCGCGCTGTTCATTGTTCACATGTTGTAAATGCATTGTTTAAGGTTTGCCGAACCTTTTTTACAAAGCATTTACATTAATGGAAAAATAGACGGCGCGCTTCCGGTCCTACCTCTACCTATCAGAGTTTGTCAATTTTCTCTGAATTCATTGTTGAAACAGTTCCCGGTAAAATTGGCTAAATATGCTTCCTACCTACTATGTCACCACTATTTGAGATTGATTAGTGTACAATAAAATTTATGTACAATTCATAGATTTCTCGTTAATTTGCGAGTTTTTCAATCTTTCGTAATTCAGCGACAGATAAAAATAAAAAAAACCGCTGCAATGTTTGTGATTGGTCAGGAAAGCGCATTGAGGTTACCTGTAAGGCCTTCCGGGTATATATGTAAAAAATAAATAAAAAATAAATAATGTACAAGTTTAATACCATATAATATGTTACTCGGGGAGAACCCGATCACAGCATCATGGGAAAATATAAAATTGGGTCTATCGGCTATGCCGAATTTCCAAAAAGTAAAAAATAGTAAATAAATAATAATAAAAAGTAGTACTATAATAAAAAATGACTCCGACTCTAAAAAGATTATAAATATTATAAGATTATAAATATGTACAAATATAATATAAAAATGAATGTATCAATGAACGTATCTCTTTAGAATTGCCAAATATGGGATACTATTTAATGGGACCAACTTAGACCGTAGACGGTTTTTTTTTAAAAAGAGGTTGAAAGGGTCCAATAATTTTTTTTCTTTAAGAACTTCAATTATTTTCCGGCTTTCATCGATTGTAGAAACGCTGGAAAATTTGGCAAGTATTATATGTATCGTGTAAACGGGTAATTTGATCGAAAATTTAACTACAAAGAAAGTTAAATAACATATGCATCTACATACATAGAAGATTCATTAATTAATTTCATATTAACATTTAGAAAAACAGCTATGTTTCATCTCACAACAGAACCATTAAAATATCACAAATCAGAAACCATCGAATCCCTCCGTGAACATACATACTATGTATGTATTTATTATCGGTTTGTGAATGAACTCGAAAATAATACGAAGCGGCTAACCTTGACAGTATGTATTTGGGAGTTCAACGGTTGAGCTTTTTCACGAGTGTTTAAATAAAGTTCACACGATCCGAAAGTTAACATTTATTCGTTAAAAATTCATATTCCACCCGTACGCTAATTTGCCGAGTAACCCTCTCGGCCTCCAATTAACCCTCTCTCCACGGTCCAAATAAACTTGCCGCTCTTTAAAAAAGGACTCGTTTGCCCGACGCTCTTTTTTCACCAGGGCCTCTTAATTACCTGACCATGGGACATTAGGCGGCTGATTTTTATGCTCGCACTTAGCCGAAAGCGCCATCGAAAATTATGCTAATTACGTCTTTATAATAAAAGAAATTATCATCGGGTCACGATCGTCAAAGTTTACCCTCAGCCGGCCACTTTTGCGGGGAAATTATCGCGAATTAGAGGAATTTCGTATGTTAATTTGATAATAACAAAGTCGAGGGTTCGTACTATGTTTGGAATTACATATAATAAATACACGCTGTGTTTGTAAAGTTTACTATAGAGATAAGAAAGTTCTATGTTATTTTTACCAGAATGCATGTATAAACTAAAATTTAAGGCGTCACTTATTAACATTAAAACGGCGTGTAAACGAAGATATATTACAAAGTAATTCCATTTAAAACTTATTTAACGCGTGAAAGTGCTGAATATCAACTCGGTGCGGGCCGCTGAAGGTTTTGTAACGAATAATAAAGAAAAATAAAGATGTAAATATTGTACGCTGAAAATTAATGTTGTTGCCCACCCTCATCCCTCTGTGGCATGGGCGAGAGCAACCAGAATGAAATACGTTCAAAATAAAAAATATATACATATATAAAATATAAAAGACACCCGCGAGAATAAATTCATTTCATAGCGCATACATATAATATCTTCAGCAACTTGCACGAAAGTATAAAAATATTATAAATCTTTCAAATATATAATTTAATCGTATACATGCAAGTAGTAGATATGTAATATATATATATATATATATATATATATATATATATATATATATATATATATATATATATATATATATATATATATATTCATGTTTGAACTTTTTAAATGTTGTGAATTTTGAAATTCAACTTTAACATTTAAGATATAATATTAATAAATATATATCCGATTGATATTTCAGCCTATGATGATACAAAATTATATTTTAAGATGACCTTTGTTACATTTGGTGGTATTATACGAGTGGGCAGGTATTTATGTATTATATATATGTATATATGAGTAGGTATGTTAACTCAACGAAAACACTACGAAAACAGATTTTGACATTTGCCATTTGAATATATACATACGTACATATACATAATTATAACAATATAATACAGCTTGAGGATGTAAGAAATTCGATATCGCAATTGAAATATCGAATTTCCTTAAAGAAAAACATCTCAATTAGAATTTATATGACATAAAATATAAATAAAAATGTTTATATAATTTGGCATTATAAATTGGTATTGAAAATTTGGCCAAAATCAATGAGAGTTATTTTAGAATAAATATAAAACTAGAATTTTCTTATTACATTTGGAACCCTCATTTTGAAAAGGTCCAAGGAAGAATTACAAAAATTTCTTCCGAATCACTTTCACATTATATGAGATTAGAAAGAATAAATATATCCTTTTTTGAATCTCAAAGAAATCGCTAAGCTTTTTTTTGTTGTTCAAAGAAATATATGCCTAAGAGAGTTTAGATATACATACACATTTATTTTGATCTTTCATAGAAATTTTAAATTCATAATTGTTAATTTTGACAAAAACTATTTAAAGAAAACTTTTAAAAGCCGGTTTTCGGTTTTTTGAAAAATGGTGAAAAAGCCGACTTTTCGGTTTAGGTTTAAGCCGGCTTGGAATCCCTATTGTGTGTCTGTGTATTTTGGGGATTTTTTGATGATATGGTTATATGTAAGTATGTATGTGTAATTTATGTATAAAGATACATTATAATAAATATCGAAACAGACAGGCGTAGAAGGCACATATGTACATACAAATGTACATATGTTATACATTTGGTCAAAGAGTTAGACAGATGCATTTTCGGGTGCAGTTAAAACGGCCAGTATTCAAATGTGCAAACTGCAACATTGGCTGCATTCCGAGGATTAACTAATAGCCACAAGTTCGGGGTCGGATAAGCGAGGGAAAGTTTCGCTGAAAAACCTCACCGGCAACTAACAGTTGGCAACCGCGGTTATATTATATAGCGCATTTTCCATTAAATTGTACCCATTTTCGCCGAGTGAATTTTGATTTTTGAAACTTCACATGCCCTCTCTCACCCGGTGGTAATTAATTCAACGAGCTAATTTGTCCGCACGATTAGTCAACATTGCGCCGAAAACGCATTCGCGAATAATTTATGAATCCGCGAAACAATGGCAGTTTGCGATCCACTTTTTCCACCGTTCCAGTTCTCTCTGTAGTGTCGTTTATCATGTGGGGCACGCGTTGTAAATTATTTAGCATCGGTGCTGGATTGTTTGCTAATTTGTAGTGGACAACACTGGCATTATTTATGGCGCCGTTGGATGTGTGTGGACGTACCAAACCAGATTTATCTGCAATTAATGCTCGCGAAACATAACCGACTGTTAAACGCGAACATTAATCATTGCGGTCGTCGATTATTTGCGAAACGGTACCTCCCCGTGTATGTAGATTCAGATTAAGTCAGCGTGATTCCCGTATTTGTATTGATTCTGAATGTACGAGGATGTACTGAAATCAATTTTCAATTGGGGAAAACATCGATTCATATGCAATGCACATATGAATGCATTTTCGACAAGATCTTACATGGAAATTCAAAATGTCAATGAAAACCGTTGATATGAAATGAGAACAGAAGCTATAACGAACTCAAAAAGTAGTTTAAATTGCTTACGTATAAAAATAAATAAAATATGCTTACAGGTAAATTATCTCTGCGAGTAAATTAAATCTCCTACCTTCACTGTAACCTATGAAATTAAATTGAATATTTAAAATTTACATGCAGCCATTATTAAACAAAGTTGCACAGTAATATAAATTCACCTGCTATATGTAGTCTCCATAGCAATAGTTTAAGCGCCTTTGCAAAACATCTACACAAAAATTTGCACTTAATTTAACAAACACTGATGCTAATTTTGACGCTATTTAAAATTATATTTATCAATTTTTTAATTTAAATTCATTTCATACAAAAACAAATGAATTTATTTTTATTACGCGAAAGAAAATTTCAACACTACTAAATAATCAAAATTATTTTTGAAAACACACAAAATCACAATACGTGTCTGATAGTCACATGTAAGCGTTGCGAATGATAATTCATCTGAACAAAATACGCGGATGATAAAGTACAGATTGGCAGACGATATTGCAAATTTAAAAAATAATATAATGCACCCTCAAATTGCGATTAATTTCCATGAAATTTTTCAGCGAAAGATATCATTGTATTGATTGATATTTTTTATAACGAATTGAAACGATAGATATTTGCGTACAATTTTTGCCTAGTGTAAGGCTCGACCGTTATTCGTCGACTGAAATTGAATAAAAAATAAACAACTGAATTAAATTTATTAAGTTTAAATTCACGTATGTTTGTATTCAAATTTATATTTGATTATATTTGAAATAAACATTATAAATACCTTTACAAACGACCGGCCAGCTTTATCTTACCTTTACCTTTTGGAAATAAATACATACATATATCCATGTGAAGGTATACATATATTTGTATAATATTTTCATTTTGTGTAATTAATAAGCAATATAAAGCTTACATCTTATGACACTGACTATAGCAATAGTATAATGTATTTATTTAAAGTTCGAACCATTGCGTAATTACATGAATTCCTAATGCGCTACAATGGTCGAAAATATATAATTTTACAGAAAATATACATATTTATACATAACATAATACGTAAAAAAAAACCAATAGTAACAAAAGTTCAAACAATATTAGAAGTAGCCACAGAATCTCTAATCTATAATTTGGAAAGAGACTTTGTATGTAAATATCCTTCGTCGTCGTCCGTAGATCGGTGACGTCATCGAACACGTGATTCGATTTTTTTTTTTTCGATCCATGGGCGCCGATTTGTTTTTTTCGATTCAATGGATTCACCCCCGCGGGGGCGCAAGGCGAGTAGCTTCATGGGGCCCCGCCAGGGGCGCCACAAGGGGCGCAGCCCCGTGGGGCCCAGCCTCATGGGGCGCAGCCCCATGGGGCTCAAAAGGGGGCGCCACGAGGGGCGCAGCCCCGTGGGGCCCCGGGGGGGCCCAGCCTCATGGGGCGCAGCCCCATGGGGCTCAAAAGGGGGCGCCACAAGGGGCGCAGCCCCGTGGGGCCCCGAAGGGGGCCCGGGGGGCCCAGCCTCATGGGGCGCAGCCCCATGGGGCTCAAAAGGGGGCGCCACAAGGGACGCAGCCCCGTGGGGCCCCGAAGGGGGCCCGGGGGGCCCAGCCTCATGGGGCTCAAAAGGGGGCGCCCAGCCTCATGGGGCGCAGCCCCATGGGGCTCAAAAGGGGGCGCCACATGGGGCGCAGCCCCGTGGGGCCCCGAAGGAGGCCCGGGGGGCCCAGCCTCATGGGGCGCAGCCCCATGGGGCTCAAAAGGGGGCGCCACAAGGGGCGCAGCCCCGTGGGGCCCCGAAGGGGGCCCGGGGGGCCCAGCCTCATGGGGCGCAAGCCCTAATAGGCATTAACTAAGGGGGGCGAAGCCCTAGACGGCAATTAATCATGGGGGCGCGGAGGGGCGAAGTCCTAAAAGGCAACTGATCATGGGGGCGAAGCCTTAGACGGCATTTAATCATGGGGGCGCGGAGGGGCGAAGCCCTAAAAGGCATTAACTAAGGGGGGCGAAGCCCTAAACGGCAATTAATCTTGGGGGCGCGGGGGGCGAAGCCCTAAAAGGCATTAACTAGGGGGGGCGAAGCCCTAGACGGCATTTAATCATGGGGGTGCGGAGGGGCGAAGCCCTAAAAGGCATTAACTAAGGGGGGCGAAGCCCGAAACGGCAATTAATCTTGGGGGCGCGGGGGGCGAAGCCCTAAAAGGCATTAACTAAGGGGGGCGAAGCCCTAGACGGCTTTGAATCATGGGGGCGCGGAGGGGCGAAGCCCTAAAAGGCAACTGATCATGGGGGCGAAGCCCTAAACGGCAATTGCTCATGGGGCGTGGAGGGGCGAAGCCCTAGAAGGCAAAGGCTCAGGGGGGTGCCGAGGGCGAAGCCCTAGAAGGCAAAAAAAAAAATTTGATTTTTTTTTTTGATTTTTTTAAATTTTTTTTTGATTTTTTTTTTATTTTTTTTTTTGATTTTTTTTTTAATTTTTTTTTAATTTTTTTTTTAATTTTTTTTTTAAATTTTTAAATTTTTTTTTTTTTTTTAATTAAATTAGCTTAGTCATGTTTAAGCGGTTTATATTATAAACACTGAGCGAAGCCGGGTAATACAGCTAGTATATAATAATAGTAAAATTTAAGGATAAAAATTGGGAATGCCTTGCATCAACAGTCAGTGTGAATACAAAACATCTCCGTGAGGCTGAATGGAAGACAGAAGATTTTATTAGTAGTTACTAATTTTTCATAAACTACTAATTAATGGTATTTTATGAAAAATAAGTGATAGTGAAAGATTTATTCAATTGATCGTAAAAATCTTTAGTGTTTTGCGAATGTAAGTTCGCATCAGTTATTTCAACATTTTTGCAAGACTCGAGATAGTTGACTTTCATGTTTGAATGAAGCAGCAGCAATATTAAGGCGCATTGCGAATCAACTTTTTATTTTTGCCCGATGAATTGAGAAGAGGAACATTTACATATGACGGAGCTGCTATAGCAGTTTCCGCAGTGGAAGAGTCGCGTGGCAAAGGTTGTCGCACAGTGTTTTCAACTCATATTTTGTGTATAATCATTATATGTAATGTTAGTAGTTGCTACTTAAGTAGTTCTTTTAGTTGTACAAAAGCTTGATCATATCTGAAGCCTTGGGCAACCTATAAGGGCACATTGTCGGGGCTAGTATATAATGGACAAATAAATAAATATGTAGAAACGTTTTTGGTGTCAATGTTTTAAAAAAATATTGTAATAATGTCCATTTTTAATAAATAAAAAATATGTAAATTTTGTATCTACATATTATCTAGTATGTACCTTTAAATGACTAAAACTGAGATAACAATTTAAAAAAACCTCCGAAAATTGGTAAAATTTACGATTTTTACAAACTTAAATGGGCTGGCGGCAGTACAAATGTTTTTTTTTTTTTTTAATTTTTATATATGTAATTTTTTACGGATTCCCCATGATATATTATATACAGAACGACTTTTTGCTTTTATTCTTATGTATATTGTGATGAATTTTTGTAAATTGGTCAGGAAGGTCGCATTAGGTTAGCCTGTTTTAAAATAAAATAAAATAATTGAAACATGCATGTCTATGAACGTACATTTCACATAATCAAAACATATTTTTTTCTGAAATTTTTAATAAACTTTAAGTTACTTTATCAGCAAATGGGCTTAAAGTACTTAGATAGTAATTCACCGCTTATTTAATAAGATTGTAAAATATCAAGCTATTTACAAATTCTTCAGACATGTGACATAAAGGATAGATGCCGTCTGGAGATACCTCATTCATTCCTCGACAGATTTGAATCTGAAATTGAAGAAAATAAAATAAATCATTATACAATCTGAAAGAATATGAGTAAGCGGAATATACAATGTATATATGTACTTCATATAAAATATGTTAAATCAATTTTGCACGTCCTTTTAAAACATTCCAATTTTCACTGAGATTCGTCGAGACTATTTATGTACATCCAATTCAGTCAATCCCGTTGATATTTTTAAATTTCATCCCATTGAATTGGAAAAGCCTTTGAGGAAGCAGACTTAGGCATTGACTAATGCAAATTCAAATCGTATGTGAATCAAGTAACAGTATTCACAAGTGGATATACGGCATTAGTTTCAAAGCTCGAAAAGAGCAGGTACTTTACACGAACGGAGACAGTCCAGCCTCAGAGGAATAAGATTTATTACTACACAAGTTTGCGTAGTCAGTCGTGTACGAAATTATACACACATAATAAAGTACTGGGGACATTTTTGTTTCTTATCTGGAATAAATATCGCGGCGCGTAATTTCGCACCAAGTCTTAAGTTTTGAAAGCAGAGGCGTCCGCCTGATATATTCGCTTAATTATGACAAATATCGCTTGTTTGGCGGAAGTTTTTATTGTGAAAGTTGTTTGGAGTCGCTCTCGAGCCCGGCAGACGTCCATATTAAATTACCATTTACCATCCGAGTGCAAGCGGAACAGACGTATCGCAGGATGACGCGGCTCAAAGGACAACATTAATTTTATTTATTGCGACATCCCTTTTTTCCACCACCCCTACACGAATAAGTCTAATAAAACTTTGCGAATCGCCCGTCGTATCTTTTTGTGTATTATTAATATTTATGTAGAGCTTTTTTTTAATTCACAAGAAGGACAAAACTTATTGTGCCTCTAATATTTTTTTCTGTTGACACAGATGGTTGTATTTGATTTAATAAACATTAAAAAAAACAAAAAAATAGACTAACATACCACTTTTAACTTCGGCAATATTATCAATTAACTGTGAGATTTTGGTGTTTTTACTAAAAAGATTTTAAAATTAAATAAAAAAAACCATAAGACTTTGTACTGAGGTGTGTGTGGCTCAAAATGTTTTAAATGATCCGAGCTATCAACTTTTTAAGGCTTCGCACTTAGCTTTATAACACCCTGTATAGATATATGTACATACATATGCATTCGTAAATTTTACATTTATATAAGAATATTAAGCCGAAGTGGAAAATGTAAAAAATACGGAAAACTGGAAAACTTTTTTCATATTAGTCTTAGTCATATTAGTATTTCAGAAAGTTAAATAAAAAGTTTTATTGATTTTAAACAATGTGATATACCTCGAACTAATCGTTTTATCTAGACAAAAAATCGAAAGAGTAGATTTTTCTTATGTCTTATGTATTTTAAGAATACATAGTTTAGATTTTTTTATTATTTGAAAAATAAATAAATGCTGAATATTAATATATTGTAGTTTATAATGGTTGATTATGATAAGTTTTGACTGATAAACGAGAGTTCAAAGTCGCCGATTTTGCTCAAAAATTCCCTATACAAAGGTGTTTGAATAGGGGAAACGCTATTTTCGGAAAATCGTAATTTTTTTAATGTTCCTGATTATTTTGAAAATAAAACTCGTTAAGAGTTATATGTACCTTTAATTTGAATACAAAAAAATATCCAAAAAGTTTACAAATTTACTAAAATATAAGGAGGCCAAATTGACCTTTTTTGACGCAAAAATATCATGTTTGGTCATTTTGTTCAAAAATCAATTTTGTGTTTTGTGCTAACTATGAAGCTATAAATTGAAAATTTACAGAGTTTTATTTATAAGTTAAGAATGTATGTACATATATAAATAAAAAAAAAAGTTGTGCATACTGTATAGGCATGTATGTATATAGTATGTATGTACATTCTCTTATGTTACACAATTATAACGGTCAGGGGGATGGGTCGGATACTTTACTTTTCCACGGTAAGTGAAGTTAAGTCTGCGTTCATTGTAGGGTCGGCCGCCGTTTCTCAAACCGTGTGCACGTGAACTTGGAAAATCACTTACGGCAAGCTTAAATTATTCTCGAGACGCCTCAAGCTCGCAGTGCCATATCTGGAGCTTGGGTCGTATCTCTTTCGGTCGTTTTCAATGGAGGGAAGGCTTTATACGTGCTGGGTCTCGGCCAACCGGTTCATATCGGTCGAATAAGTCACGCTGCCGACTTGTATCCGTTTTGCAAGAAAAAAAAAGAAAATCGTAGCGGTGGAAATTACGATTGCTACGGAAAAATCGCATCGGTCAAATAAATGAAAGTGAAAAAACATTTCAATTCTATTTTCGTACGAGTTCTTCATCTACGAACATTTATTAGTATACATCCATACATATTTACATACTATTGTAACGTATGCGAAAAAAGAGCCGCCGTATTAATTGATTTTGAGGATTACAAATGCAAGTCGGCTAACAATGAAGACCCCCGAATGCACTTAGCGGCGGTAAAGGCACTCAGCCACTTCCCGATAGAATTCTCAGAACTGACAGCGCGAGACTGTGGGACTGTATATCTGGTACGTGACTATAACAATAGGTAAACAAACGCTTCGAGGAAGATGCAGGGAGCGACCTGCCCTTTATAAGTAGGTACTTAGGCCATATGAAGGCATCTCCTTAATCAACCAATAAATGCTGTGAAGCGAATTTGGCCATTTATTTAGATCCTCACCCCACCCCTACACAGCACTATTATATTTACATATTTAGCCAGCAGCATAGTTCGGTCGTTAAGCTTCTGCATAATACAGAGAGGCGCCGGGTTCGATCCCATGTTGATCCTGACCTCGATTGAAAATTATTTTTCTGAGTATATCTGTAGTGCTGCTGGTCAGATCTGGATATTTGTGGTTCCAGGTAGATCGTTTCCTATCAGAGTTTACCAATTTTCTCTGATTTTATTGTTGAAACGGTTCCCGATTAAAATTGACGAAAAACCTTCCTACCTACGATGTCACCACTGTTTGAGTATGAATAAATTGCAATAGAATTTATGTACAATTCATATATGTCTCGATGGTTTGCGAGTTTTCAGTGTTTCGTAATTCAGTGACTTGTTTAATATAAAATGCTGTATTTTTTGGCCAGGAAGGCGCATTGGGTTTTACCTGTAAGGCCTTCCTGGTATAAAATATTAAAAAAAATTACTATGGCAGAAATGTATTTGTTTTGAAAAATACAAGATACACTGAATATTCATCAATATAGGCAATAAAATTATTTCCACATACGAAGTCATTTATGTATGTTTGTATGTACATACATATCTACATATAAAAATTTACAAAATTTATAAACGGCAAAGGTTTGGTTTAAGGAAAAATTTTTGTTAATGAAAATAAATCTGATAGACAAAACATCATGTAAATTTTCTTGAAGATTTAATTTAATCTTCCAGAATAAGATTATATATATATAATATTCAGATAAAAATATACGAATATTATTCTTTAATTATCTCTTGTTGCATTAAAAAAAATTTTAACGAGGAAAAAAAATACTTTGGATAAAATAAATGAAAGTTAAAACGAAAATTTTTAATTTACCAACGGTTTATATGTACATGGATACAAGCTGTGTTTTTTCTTTTAATTTATTATATTAATATACATCGTATATTTGTACATATACATATATTGCCCATTGTTATGATTGACGTATATTAAGACGTATAATATAAAATATCAGTTATAAAGCAAAGACAAATAACAACATACATGAAATTTTAAGTGTGTGTTTTCATTTAAACCTAACTAATTATTTAATTTAATAATGATCTTGGGAATTGGAATATTTTAAGCATTATTTTTTAAATGTGGCAAGGCAGCAAGATATATACAATAAAAAATGCAAATACTGTCAATGAGAAATTAAAATTAAAAATGGACAATTGAAAAGTTCGTCTGTTCCAAAGCCTCAATTGCAACAGCGTAAATCATCAGAAAACAGGATTTCTTCAACATACTTTTTCTTCTTGCTATTCACAATTAAAAACCAACGGAAGCGGTAAAGGAAATTAAGTTGAAGAGTTTCAGAGCTGTTTAATAAATTATAAAAACTGTTAGAACATACAATGGAGAATTCTTTAAGAGTGATGAAATTATGGAGTTGTTTTTGTTTAATACACGATATTTAAAAATAAAATTTTAGCTTTACTTTTGGGGTTCCTTCTATGTACGAAAACATCGTCGGATATTTTTATCCTTTGAATACCCTTTAAAATTTTCCAGGATAAGATTTAACCCACTGTTGCGTTGTACGTGCCTCAGTTTAATGAATTGTGTACCGATATAAACGTGACGTACGCACGCATTTATCGGTGGAAAACGTGACAGGGGAATATTGAATGGAGTACGTCTCGCTCGGCGGGAAAAGCTCGCAAAGCTCGGGGTTTCCCCATTTTCCATTGGCTTCGGCGGAGAGAGAGACGGTGGAAAGCTTCCGGTCTGGGGAACTTACCGAAGACTTACCGGGCCTCAGGTAATGGCCGTTAAAGTAAGGCCTTAGAACAGAGCTTCGGGCACGACCCGAGATCAATTCCCACGTCGGACAAATGCTTACTTATCTCAAATATCTAGACCTCTTTCCTTTCCCGCAGTGCAAATTTATTGACAGACTATGTTGCGATATCAATGTGTTGGAATCGTGACGAAATTAATGCACGGTTGATTTATTATTATTTTCTTGTAATTAATTAGAAATTATCATGTGGCGTGCATATATTATACGACCGTATCTCACCCTCTTACCGTTCGAATGGATAAGGGTTGCAACTGTGTAACCCTTATCTCGCGTTACGAGCTTTCAACAAGTACTACCTGTGAAGGGTCTGTAGCGATTCTAACCACCCCTTCTCACGTCATGAAAACGATGCGCCCGTGGAAAAACTCGTGAAAATCTTTTGAAAAACGACCAACAAGTATTCGCACAATACCAAGATTTATATGAAATAAATCTTACGCCGCATTTTTACAACACGCTAAAATATTCTGAAAAAAATACAGACGTAATTTTATTGTTTAAAATAACAATTATGTTCGAATAAAAAAACTAACGGCTTCTCAAATAAATAAAATAACCCTAATCCGGATGCGGTGGTTCCAATAGACTCGCATCTTAAAAAATGGTAATATCCTTCTACTGCTTCTTTAACTAATTACGTTATTTATTTATTATAATACAATATTTTAAGACAACGCAATCGGATACAAGTCCATTGGACCCACTGAGGAAATTACTATGAGATTATACATTTTCAAAGTTCTGCTATATTTTATTACATTCAATGGAAAATAGTAAATATAAAAGAGAATAAAAATTATTACTATTTCAGATATTTAGTGTAAAAAAAAAACGATAGTATTTTGAATCCCAAAATAGCCCTATATTCGATCATCAACTCATTCCATTCATCTTATTATTAGTCGGAATGAGTATTTGAATTTTGAATAAAAAAGCTAATAAACCCGAATAAAATTTAGTTATTCTATGTAATTTTACCATTAAACGACCGCATACAGCTCACGATCTACAGATTGATTATCAGTGCTCTAATTTGAGACGCTATTTTAATTGATGTAAATTAATAATTTTATTTTTAATTGAAATTATATTTACCTGTATAGTATGGAACCGTCAACTTATTTATTTTTTCCAACGTGTAATATATTATTTTGAATTAAAATAAATCTTATTTAATCAATAGACATCATAGTTTGATCTTAATAATCAATTACCCTTCATACAAAACCAAAATAAACAATAAAGTATTTAAAAAGCAAGCCGATATACGCAAAGGTCCAACATTTGTATCTGAAAATTGTAGTATCCATACTAGAGTTAAAAGTTGTCAATACAATTTGATTCTCAATGATAAGGAATTTAATATTGATGTATACATTATGCAACTTGTAAAAAGTGCACATATTATACACTAAAAAGGGTAATATGTATGTATTTTCTCCGCTATTTATTACACAGAGACTCTTCTACATAATTACGAAAATGTTTAGCTTAGGTGGTGAGCTAACATTTTTCACGAGGATGATGTTCTTTTCGGGAAATTCGCTTGCGGAAAACTTAAGAAGATTGCTGTAGAAAATATATGTATATCCCACACCCACATAGAAAATGTGTGGTTTGAAAATCAACGAAAAGTCTTAAATTCTAAAATTATTATTCCACGCAAATATTTTTCGAAGGACCCTCTTTGTGGCGGAATATTAATTGCCTTTGATTGAGTGTAACGGAGCTTAATTTTTTCACTCGACTTTGTGCGAATTTTCCTTGCATAACGATCGAATTGTTTTCGGTGTAAACACAAAAATTGGCATCGGTAGCGCTCCCGCATCTAAAATATCGGCAAATAAAAAGTAAGCAAAAAACATTTACAAAAATATATCTATATAAAATAAAATGGAACGGAAACAAACAGATTTGCGCGAAAACTTTTTAATTATCGAATTGGAAAAACGGGCGGCATATTACGGAGCTTCCGTTTGTTTATGACGTTCGGGTGAAACTTTCGAAATGCTCTCAGCCATTTAAAACAATAATACTTTTAAGCTGGGCTATTTAAATTTATTCAAATATCGCATGATACGTAAATACAGAACATATATAGGTACATATATAATTTATAATATCTTTTGTCGGAAAATTTATCGTTGGTTTTATTTATCATCTTAAATATTAAAAGATGAATGTTTGTTTGTTCACTATGTAAATCAGCAGTTTTCAATTTAAAGTAATTTTTTTTCCAACTTTCATGCGTCACCGAGCAATTCGCTTAGTAAAATATAAAATATAATCTTTCTGACGCAAATCGAGTATTACAGAGTTCAAATAACGTGGTAACATGAAAAAACACTGAATGTGTAAGTTGAAGCCAAAGGGGATGAAAAATTTTATTCTCAGCAAACTTAAGTAAATTTTAAACGCTCGTGGTTGAGACGGAACGTCTTTGGTAAGCACGAAGGAGATGAGAGTTGATAAAAAAATGTTTAAAATGAAAAAGCGCTCAAAAATGAACTGTAAATTTCATTTCAAAGTTGAATTTGCATACACTCGTGAGATTAAAATATTTCAGTGTAGTTCTCAAGAGTGGTTAATTTCTTGATCCAATACAAGAAAAAGGGAACCACCCCCTCAGCATCTCTTTCCTTTACCGTTCTCTACCTTTGAGACGTAATTATTTAAGACGAAAGTCGAAAAAGAAAAGAAAGAGCCTATAAGATTTATAAAGAAATATTGAAATGAAGCACTCGGCCTGAATTCGTAACGAGATATTAAACCTGAATTATATTTGCGGAAAAAAGATTTCTTTTTCGTGTGAACAGGCTTCTTACCTCCTCTGCGAACGAGACACTCTTTCTTATATTAAAAAATAATTTATACCAATCTACTACACCTGTAGTATATAAATGATTAACATTGCTTATTTGTACCTAAATTTTAATACCAAGGTATATTTTATAATTTTTCTGTATATATAATAAAAAAAACTAATCTTTATTATTTGTTATGCCAGTGTAGTTTTCAACTTTAAATCATAAAATTAGATCTCATGGTACATATAATCATATATGTATGTATATAAATTTATGATTGCATTTCCTACATAGAATCGAATTTACAAAAATATCTGTACTTTAGATGTACTGGTATTATGCAACAATATTATTTACATAACTTTTGTAGAGGAATGATTTTATAAAAATGGCTGAAATAATATAAAAGTTTCTCGTTATACAACTCCCATATTCGTGTTGCCTTTTAATATTCATATCTACATACTACAACGATATCAGATTTATACATACAGATGTGGTATATATGTATATACAAAGTTATATATAAAGTTAACATGTAGGATTGTTGCTAGTCGACACCGCGTCCCATATTTCACGTAAAGTATTTTTGTTTATTCGTTTTTTTTCAGAATTTGCAGAAGAAATGTGGTCGGGAAAAATGAAAAAGTGTACATATGCATTGGAATGTGTTGCACTTTCCGGCTTCGGGCGAGTTTTCCCCGAAAGTTGAGCAACAATTTTCTTTGAAACGTGGCTTTTCACCGGCTTTGTGTATAATCTGGCTGCATCTCGCTCGCCTGGCAACACTGATTTATGGCCGAAGCTGACGGGACCTCTGGCCCAACAGCTTGTACATTAGTCTTGCATTACATTGAAAATAGTTTAAAGGAATTTCCTCATACGCCCACAAGTGCTACGAACCCACATACGTATACACATATGTGTGAACATTTCTACGCCGTACTTATAATAGCGAAAACTGGTCGTAAATTCAAAGAATTTCCTCTCTAGGATATTTCGATACTGTCCGTGAAAATGGCAAAACTACACCGTGTACATATTATATCACTAGCGTATTTATATCATACCTACATTTACGTTTTTCGTTTAAATTACGCACGGTTTCATTAAAAATGATAAATTTGCATATTATTCGGAACATTTGCGCACGCCGAAAATATATTGTTGCGTAGTGAGTGAGGAGTGAGAAACATTTCTGTTGTTGTTAGCCAAGTTTAAAACTTCTTCCCTTATATAAATGTGATTAATGGCACAGAAACAAATCTCCAACCTTCTCGCCCAACAACGAACAAGTACGATTTTTTTCAGACTAGTGGCTTTTGCAAATATAAAATACATAAATGAAACTTTACGTCCGCGTTTTTTGAAGCTATCTAAAATGACATTTCTTATACTCGAAACGATATCGAATCACTTTATTTGAAAAAAATGTCGATAACTGCGTAATATTTTTTTGGCAAGTATTAAATGGTCAGCTTTTTTCAAATAATTAAATTGGTCAAAAAAATTCATTGTTCATTATAAATAATAATGAACGATCGATTAACTATTTCTTTAGTATGTACATACATAAATGCATATGTACGTTAAGTTATTTGAAGTTTTTTTTTACAAACATACAAAAACTGGTAATATAACTTTCTGATCATGTATGTACCTATGTACATATTTACTGACAAATCGACCAAATAAAATTGCTGAGACAATAAGTAAACATCCTTTTTAATATTATTTCAAAGTCAAAATTTGTTTAAACCAATCTTATGATTTTCTTAAAAAATGGATTTTTTAAGAAAATCATCAAGTTTGGTAGTTCATTCCTTTTTCAGTGAAGTTTATCTTTTGTATTTTATCTTGTTAAGTTTATTTTCGTCTACTTTGAGTTTTTGATATTTTTTTCGGTTTTCTTGGTTTTTAATTTTTTTTTCACTATTTGATATTTGTATTTCTGTACTACTGTATTGTATTGTATTGATATTTTTATTTCTGTACACTGAGCAAAAAAAAATATTTTAAGGCTAATCAATCTTCACCAAATGTAGCCCATTGAATTCGAATATTGCATTTATTTTGTTGGTATCTTCTCGTTTATGAGATATGAGCATTTAAAAAAAATGCCCAATTCTTACAAATTTTTGACTTTTCATGCAGTCTTTCATTCAAAATCTAGTATTGCTGTGCCAAAAGTGAGTATTTACCTCAATATTCAGATATTTTTTCTATTGATTGTGATTTTTTAGTACTTGAAAATACGTATTTTAAAGGTAAAAAATATACTTTTTTTTACAAATTTGTTTCCCGTAATATTTTGAGCAAATTTCTATAACTTTTAAATATAAAAACATCTGATTATTGACTCCAATACTCACTTTTGGCACAGCAACACTAAATTTTGAATTAAATACTGCAATAGCCAAAAATCTTTAAAAATTGCCCATTTTTATAACGGTCATATCTCTTAAATGAGAGCAAGCTAGCAAAAATCAGAGTCAAATTTAGTAAAGATTGATTATTCTCCACTCGGTATTTTTTTTGATTTTGTTGCTCAATGTTATCAAATACCATGGGCCCATTGGCTTTGCCGCCTTTTCCTAGTATTCTTAAATAAAAAAATTAAAAAAAACACGAATTATTTTATTCAACAATAAACCACATTAAAACGATGACTTGAAATATATGTATATAAAAAAAATTGGATAAATATAAATAGAGCATATTCCTGTGTATGTTTGTGCACAACAAAATGGCTTAGTCCAAATAAGTCCAAAATAAAATACAACTAAATAAAATATTCACTAAAATACTGGCAGTTCCTTCTTTTACTCCATTAAAACAAGTGAAATATGCTTTATGATTTATTGTTATCGGTTGTCAAATAATAACATAAGTAAATGAGTGCGTACATATATATTTTTGGTACATACATATATACATATATATTTTTAGAAATGCATTTGATTATTTATGTTTTGTGTACATATATATGTATGCTTATATTTTTATAGTATACTGAAGGATTTACGATAAGTTTAGAAGTTATTTAAGTACTGTGAATTATCTTTGAGTAGATGAAAAAGCATAACCGAATTGCTTAATTAAAGCGGTGCGTGCCGAGCTTGAAGCGAAGACAGTGTATTCTCGGAGTTTACTTTGTTCGAAAAGCTTTCAACGTTGGACAATATTAGTTGGGAAGCTTTTGTGGGTCGGAACGAGAAAATCTTATTTTCCACGATGGCGGCTCACAACTCAATGATTAAGATCTTTTCGCGGGTCAGAACGAGCCTTTGATCACACACGCACATACACTATCTATAATCTATAAGAGTTAGATTTCCTCACCGACTAAATTTACAACGAGAAATGTTATGAATTTGTTACAAATTTGAAATTAGTAAACTATCTTGATTATACTATGTTAATTTTTCCGATATTCTAAAACCAATTTATCGTCCTACGAAAATTCTATTTCCTCGTACGCATATATAGGTATATTTTTATGATACGAAGAGGCTTTATATTGTGCTCTAGACGCGTAACTCGCTCAAATGTAATCTCTTACATTCACGTCGTTTGAGAACGTGCGGTGTAGATGGCAGATAGTCTAGAGAAGAAAGGAGCTTTCTTCGAGGGAGGCTGCGATGCGGAAGATGCTAATCCGCCAGGGAGGAAAATTCCGATAATATATCTTTGTATGAGCCAGATTTGGTCTGTAAGTCACTCTTAAAGTATTTTTAAAAGGAGGCCTCTCTAGTATAAAATAGGTATACATTTCTACATATACGTACATATATGTATATAGACGCGATTACGTACACGCACTTAGAATAGCACGTTTTTGGGGTGAAAATTTTCATCTTAGTTTTACAGTTGCATTTTAGTGTTGGAGGGTTTCCCGCAGACTGAAACGAAAACACGGAAAAATAAACAAAATACGATTATTTGGGCGGTCGTAAGTGCCGAGGCAATAATTTGGGAAGCTATCAAAGTTAGACGAGGGGTAGTGGGAAAGTGAGGAATCGTAAAGAAGAGAAAACCTCCCCGTAATTATTTTCGTCAGATGTTTCTCGCTTTTATTGAATGTTTATTGTTATTGCTGGACATGACATTGGCTGAAACCTCGTTCGCCGATAAGTGAAAGGTCCTCTGGTGACGTGAAAAATTTTCTGCCGACAAATTTTTTGAACGAAAACAGATCTCAAAAAGCCGAATTTATCGTTTTTATATTGGTTTCTTTATTTTAAATATACTTTAACTAAAATAAGCTTAAATTGATTTAATGTGTACTGAAAAAGTCATAAATATTCAAGTTGGATTTATTAAAGCTTTGATCTCAAATTAATATTAAGTGTATTATTTTTAGCCTACAGGCTACTTAATAAATCATAAAAAAAACCGGTGCTCGGTACGTCCATTATTATATTTTACTTTGATTATTCAATTTTGAAAGTATACTTACTATAAACGGGTGCAGTTAATAATAACCATCCTAAATGAGTAATATTTTTGTGCTACAACTTTGTGAATCTTTTTGGTTAAATGTCAAAGCAAATTTTTAAAATTTGATATTAAAACAGCAAGAGTAATTACTATTATTAAGGTATTATTATTTCTTTAGACATAATTAATTTGTTTTTTACTTTCTATATGTATGTATATGTATTTTACTAAGTATGTACATAGTAGTATAAAAGGATATTCTGAATAATAAGTTTATTTTATTTTGAAAAATTGATAAAGTTTTCTTTTAAATTAGATTTTGGTGGTGATTTCATATTTAGATTTTTTTCAGAAGCACACATTATACTATTAAATACATTGTATTTAATAGTATAATGTATGAATTTAGAATTTTCCAATTGCACTTATTTGAGGAAGCTTAGAATTTAATTTCAAACAATAGTTATTGATAAGCCGATATTGTTTTATATATGAATGTAAATTTACATGTTTGCATAATATATGAAAACGAGAGAATAATTGAGCTTCATCCAATTTCACACGAAACTGCGTAGTATCTATAATATTATTATGGAGTGGGTTATGGCCTTATTGACCATTTTTTTCTCTATAATTCAGCAGAAAAGGTGAGTCGCGACCGCAGAAGAAGAATATGCAGACAGTCATCATTTTTTATATGCATCCGTGCGAGGAAGATAAGGCGTCGGAAAATACATATTTTACGCTTTTCCGATATCCACGCGACCGAATGTGGGTCGGGAACACATACAGACACAGACACACCCCAGATATTCTTCCTGTCAAATTCATAATAGAAAAACACTCCTAAAATGCCTATGTACATATATACATAGGTATCAACTTGGGGTCACGGATGTATGAAATCCATGGTGAACATCCGTTGTTTGTTCCCTTAGCCCGTTTAACGTGGATAGGGGTGTAGAGAAAATGTCTAAATTCTCCAGCGGTCGTTTACAACCCTTTCACCATCGTGGCCCCTCTGAAAGAAAGCCACCTATAACTATCGCAACCGATGAAAATTTGCACGCCTACAATGGACGCGTGGAAATTTCGACGATTCACGCAAAATTGTATTCCGATTTTATTCTGAACGTAAAATCCGCAAAAAATGAAAGAGAAAATCCCGAAAGAGTATGCGAGGATTTTTTCCGTCGAAGGTCAAATGTCATCATATTTTGGTGTGTGGTTTTTTCTTGTAAAGCAAAAATATTTTCACACAAAAAATCCAGAATTGGGTGATTTAATTCAATTATTATAAATAAGAACAATTTGTACCGGGAAAGTTTTTATAACTGATAAAATCTATAAACTTAATAAATAGAATAGTTTATGATAGATGATTATTTATGTACATTGGGGTCAAACGAAATAGTTTATTTACGTTTTTGATACTATTGTTATGAAATAGCATTGTATGTATTCGTAATGATTGAATGACTAAATAGCTGAAATTAACATTTATAATATACAGTCGTGGACAAATGTATTAGGCCACTTGTAAAAAATACTTATGACCTAAAATACTTCGGTATTTGAAGCCACTACCACCTGCATTGCATATTATTAGAAATTACTCTATTAGTATACCCTCTTTCTCTTCCTTTGATTGTTTTTTATTAAAAAAGAAAGTACGAAATTTTCCTTTTTACACAAACCAGTGTTTCGAGAGTATTGATTTCATCGTGTTTTTTTTTTATAGTTTTCGTTTCGGGTTTTTCTCTTTTTCGGATGTTTTTTCATTGAAAAATACAATAATCGAGTGAAGGTAACAAAACTCATTATTTCAATAGCTTTCAAGGGTTGGTCAATAGATAAAAAAATTCAAACAAATTAAATTTCCGCGATGAGCGATCCAGACGACATTAAAAGGATACAGTGAGATTGGTTATATGAAAAATAGATCAGTAACGGGAAGAATAAGAATAACACTGTGTCTCTAGACCGACATATCTATTTTAACGACCACATCTTTCAAAATCTCCAAAAACGGACTTTCTGAGCTAGCTAGAGACGTGAAAAGGGAATGAATATAATTTCTTTCGCAAATGTAAGAAGACATCTGACTTGGCAACCCAAATAAGAAAAAGAAGGGTAGTATTTTCATTCACAAGCATTTTTTTACAAATGGCCTAATAATAAATTTAGCCATGGCTGTATATTATTATAATAAATGTAATTAATTACACGTAAAAATATACTAACTGACAAATATATTTACATTAATTTGAATGGAATTGTATTTCTTAAATTTTTATTATATAATATATAAAGCTATATCGAAGCTTAAGTTTATCATAGAAACACTCCATTGTAAGAATAATCTTATACTTTGCCAAACGGTCGAGATAAAGGGATGCGACTTTCCACGATCAAAAGAGCTAATTAATATGTTTTGTTCTAATTTTTCAATTTTTGCACAAGTTGTTAATTAGTTTTTTCATTGGACGGGAAATACATGAGCAAAGTTCCCGACTTTTCAGCTCAAAATAAGGCTACACATGTACTTGATATACATTCTTTATAACCACACACTTTTCTCTTATCGAACACAGTTTCACTATAAAGTTTCACTCACTTTACGTGGAGTCGGCGTTTGCACGGAAAGCTTTCAGACACAATTCGCCACTTTTTTTATTATTTGATAAAGTTTCATAACCGAGTCATAATAAAAACGCAAATACGTACAGCCCCCGTCTTGAACTCGAGACTTATGTATAATAATACCATGTCTGGGCGAATATATATGTATGTACGTGTGGATATGTTCAACGTTCGTCAAATGTTTCCACGACTAAAGTGTCGTATGCCAAATCCTTTACCTCTGCCCCCCCCCCCCCCCGTCATCTTTGTCTCTACGTGAGCTAAATGATAATTAAATAATAAATAACGAGACTAGTCGGTCGCCCGAAGGAGAGAGGATGAAACAAACCGGTCGAGATGACGTCACAACCCATTCAGCCGCCATTTGTTTGCGGTCGGATTTATGCGTAATCTTATCTGATTGGTGCATTTCTAACGAATTTTTCAATTTGTTTCACAGCTTTTGTATTTATCTTTAAGACACGTTAACTATTTATATTCGTTTACTGTATTAATAAAATTTTTGACATGAATCTAATACCCAAAAATTGTGATGCGATCCAAATTAGTACACGTTTAATGTTTTTAGCCCCATCGTATGTACAGTTTTACATATTTTGAATGACTACGTTTCAAACACTTTCAACAACATTTTTATTGTTATATTGTAATATTAGTTCAAATTGGTAAAAAGAAGAAGAAAAGATCTAATTGAAGTCTATAAAATTATAATAAACATTACAATTGTCCTATGATATACCTCCTTACGTTCAACAATAACAATTATCTGAGAGGTCATACTTTCAGACTTCAAAAATATATTTATTACAAAATAATGAGAGGATCCTCATTTTCAAATAGAGCGGTTAAAGTTTGGAATAGTCTATCCAATTAATTAGTAACTCAAACCTTTTAAAAATTACTTAGATTCTGTTGGACTATGTAGAGGATTTTACAATAAAATTGTTACTCAATCAGTTTCAGTTTGAATTTTTAGTTATAATTACATTGTAGTATTTGCTTAAATTAACAAATGAACGAATCGTGAGATAAATAGAAAGATGATCTAATTTCAATTATAAAAAAATAAAGAAGATAAATAATAATTAAATGAAAATTAGGCGGGAAGGAAAGTGATGATAATTATTTGGAAAACGTATTTCGAGATGAAAGGGGGTGTTTGGTCTCCGGGGAGCGAAAGCTGCGAAACGAACGACGTTCCTCCACTTCTTGAGAGGCTGCATTGAAATTTAAAAGCATTTACAAACATAAGGACGTAGGAGTGGAAAGGTTAGGCCTCAGGTGGTACACCCTATAATTCCTGAGGGTAATCACGTAAAGTATCCAGAACAATCGCCGTCCGCCCTCATAGACAAAGGCGTTTTTTCTCATTTCCGGTTCCGGGCGAGGGGGCCTCGCCACCACCACTTTTCCCCAATTTAACGTAGCGCCGAACAGGTTAAATTAAATACATTTACAGGTACGATTTAAGTACATCTATATTCAATATGTATATCGATCCTCTGTGAATCGTTCAACGTCGAGTGTTCGACACTTTTATTCGATGTTTTGTGTATAAAAAAAACTTTTCGCCCTATCGGCAAACTTTTTATATAACTCAAACAAGCCTTTGTGTCGCAATTAGAAAAGTGTCGTTTATTGATTGCGACGTTGTTTTTAGGGACGACGCCGAATTGCTCGGTCGCTCGTTATTATAAAACTTTTCAAGTGAGAGAACCACTATATTATGTATAATACATACCTCACATACAATGTAAAATAATATTCGTTATTATAATAATTTAACGATACTTTATTATATATATTTAAGATATCGTTTTTATTGCAAAAGAAATCTAAAACAATCAAATGGTTGTATATATATATATAAGTAAAAAGTCTTATCAAAATTAAGTTTTGATTTGGATCCCATGTTAAAAATGTACAGCACTTTTTCTTATCAAATATAAGGAAATTTTGACCTTATAGTTGATTATATACGTAATATTTGAGCAATACATATTTATCCAACTGGGGACACGTGTACGAAATTTATGAAAATAGAATCAATGTACATAAATTGTATATGGCTGGTATTTTACGGGTCAGAACGCTTATGGTCAGAATTTATATTAAAAGGTCAGAATACGTTGACCAGAATAAATATTTGATGGTCAGAATTTATATGAATTGGTCGGGATGGTCGGGATTTTTATTAAAAATAAATAATTATTTTGACAAATGGTCAAAATCATTTTTTTTCAGTTGGCAATACCATATCGGTCAATCAGTCAAGATTAGAATAGAATCATCAGTCAAGACTAATTTCAGACCTTCACTACGACCAGCCCTACTATGAAATTAAATGAGACCAGACTTCTATATAATCCAGTCTATAAAAAAATGTTTAATCCTGATTATGACCATTCGATATATTTTTTATGACTATTTATTATTTGAATTCTGACCATATGCTACTTTTATTCTGAGCGTATGCTATTTTTATTCTGAACCTGAATTATTATATGTAATTATGGCCTGGCTGTTAGTAAAATTTTGATCGAGATTTCATTTTTTTTTGACCATTAGTGGATTTAAATTCTGAACATTTAATTTCTTGCCTTTGTATATCATATTTATTGAATAATTATATATATATACATATATATACATATATATATATATATATATATATATATATATATATATATATATATATATATATATATATATATATATATATATATATATATATATATATATATATATATATATATGATAATTACATATATTATAGCCATTCACCATCCACTGCTGGATAAAGACCTCTTCAACACGCTTCTACTCGTCTCTGTTTTGCGCAACTCTCATCCATCTCACCCCTACACATTTTCGTAATTTCGTCTACCTATATTTCCCGCGGTATTCCTTTTACCCTTCTGCATTCTCTCCAGTAACACATATTTTGTCAAAATTTTGTTCATTTTTCTAGCCACGTGACCCACCCAATGCCATTTCAATCTCTTCACTCTATCCACTATAACCAATACCCTTGAGATACTTCTCCCTACGTATTCTGTTTTCTATATTTCCTCATTATGCCAAGCAGACAGCGCTCCACAATTCTTTGAGTACATTGGACTTTGTGTAGTATCATGGCTTTCAATGTCCAAGTTTCAAATCCATACGTCATCACTGGCTAAAGACATTGGGTCGAAGATCTTTTTCTTTAGGTAAACTGGTATTTTTGATTTAAAAACGGCATTCATTCGTCCAAATGCACTCCATCCTTATTTCATACGTCTCTTAATTTCTCCTTTTTTCCTACCGGACATGTCTATTGTTTGTCATAAATATAAATAACTAGTTGTTTTATCCGGCTTCGCTTAGTATTTATAATTTAAACAGCTTAAATAAACATAGCAAATCTAATAGTAAATATTCAATTGTTTTTTTTTTAATTTATTTGAATCGAAAAAAAATGATTCAAATTCAACCATATCGAATCGTCGTCATAGAAACTTTGATTTGTTTTTCAATTACCAACAAACTTTACATATGTACATACAAAGTCTCTTTCGAAATTATATATTAGATTATTGACAAATTCTACTATTTCATCATCTATTGAAATATTCTCAAATAAACATGAATTGATAAAATAGCCGTATTAACCCATTAACTTTTTACTTTTTAATATAGTAAAGGTTTACTTAATACATATAAAAGAAGAAAATAATATCAAGTTGACTTTGGCTTGTTATTTTAAATCTAGAAAAATTCTCGAACTTTACCTTTCAACTTGTAATAAAAAATTGTATTCGTATATTCTGTTATTGTGAGAAATATATTGAAGGATACTTTAAATGTTTAAAGTTGGAATATAGACAATAATGATTATGATTCAAATTCGTTGAATCAAACCATATCAACAACCAAGTGTCTTCTTTCCAGGATAGATCATCTCAAAAATTAAAAATTGGATTCATCCGCTCTAAAACTGTAAACATTGGGTTCAACTTGAGAGATCTATTTATTATCATTGGAATTAATCTTGCGGTTGTTCACTGGACATAATTTTATACTCATTTCGCAAAACTTCGGACTAACTATAGGTCTGTACATATACATATGTACATAAGTCACAAATTTCAACTGCTTATTAATGATAAGCAAATCATAAACGTATTATTTCACGCGAGATAATCTCGGATTTATAGAGATTATAATAAAAAGGTGAAAATTTCTCGTATCGCAACCACTTTTTCATAACAGGTTGCCTCAAATTGACACACGAATCATATATGTAAATAGGAGATTTAATTCAATTAAACAGTGGTGACAAATACATACGTACATACATACATAGTTACACGTCAAAAATCAACTCGGAGAAGCATCGACGCTCAGAATCGAATAGGCTTCGTTCAGATAATTCCTCTAAGCAACAAGCCAACTGGGGACTTAAAAAACAGGTGAGGCACGAAAAAACTAAAGCAGCCCTCCGAACAATTTTTTTTCAAAAAAGTGAATTTGATATATATTTCGTAACATTTTATGCAAGGCAAATGATTTTTTTAAGAAATTATCGACTTTGCAAAGAAAGCAGCAAAAATGTGAAAAATAAAAATATTTAATGATAAAATTGAAATAATTGACATATTGTGATTGTCAAAAACGTTAGCACCGACGGCCGCTGACTCATATTTGTATCATGCACCCAAGCACAACGCTTACTGGCCGCTGACACATACATATATGATTCACGACTGCGCGAACTGTTTCAGTCCGCTGATGTATTTTTGTATCACGTTTTCGTCAACCGTTTGTGGCCGATGATACAAACACATATCATCGGACTGGAAAAGTTCGCGAATCATATACATATGTATTATATATGTATAACCGGCCAGTAAGCGTTGTGAACCCAATATGATACAAATATGAGCCAGCGGCCGTCATTAGTGTTAAGGGGCCTAATATTGTTGAATTGTCGAAAAACATTAAGGTTCCGTATATTTTTCGAATTGTATAGAGAATATAAGCGACGTATTATAAGACGTATTCTGCCCCAAGGAGACCTTTACCCAGCTAAATAAAAGCGACCGTATACGGAAATACGGAACTTTTTTTCTCTGCCTCGACTGACTGACTATGCCAGGCGTCGGTAACCTATGACCTGCGGGTCAGCAAGTTACTTATTTGACAATTTCAAGTAACCCACTTGATTAAACCCGCTTAAGACTTAGTTTGGTTTTTTTTTCGTATAATACGTAGGTACCAAAAAATATATATTTTTAAATAATTTATTTAAGAATATACGTCAGGTCAAAAATGATTTGTTATCTAGTGATGCAATTAACAATTAAAATAGCAGTACGACGTGCATGGTATTTTTGGAAATAAATTTAATCTAAATATGAAGATTTACTGTGTCATGCTGAAATATGATGGTTAAGTCGAAGCAAAGTTTTTAATAGATTTTTAGATAGAGTGCTTTGATAAAAAATATTTCAAACTCAATGATAAACGATAACTTTTAAGACTTTTGTTTTTAATAGATATGAACCATTACATAATGAAAATAATTAGAAAATTGGAGTTCCACAATACGATTGATCATTATTGATTATATTTTTAAAGTGCAAATTGCTGCAAACTTTGTTTTACTAGCATGAAAGTAGATATCATGAAGTTTCATATCACATAAATTTGATCAGTCTAAAATAGTTTCAGTACATTTAAAAACATCAATCTGTACAAAAAAGTAAAAAAGTGTTAATATTAGGGTATTTTGACAGGTTGAAATATGTATGTAAAATAAGATTTTAAAAGGAATGAAACTTAGTTTAATCTAGTGTAAATATGTACTTTGCTAGTTTTTCCACAAAAAACACTGACAACGTAAAAATAATCACAAGAAAACGTTGTTTAACAATAGGATGCCGCGAACAAAAACAAACGTATTACACGAATGGTAAGTTTCGACTACGATTGCATTTGGCTAATGAGCATTATCCAGGAAAAGGCTCCACAGTGTAATGTCACATACATACAGTGGTGTAGTAGGCTAAATAAAAAAGAACCAGGTCAGTGTTTACGACTCCCCCCCCCCCCCGTTTTTTTCCATACTAAAAAAAAGGTTGTATCCTAATATTGGTAGTTCAAATATTTATAAAAAAGATCAAATAAAAATTAAAAAATATTCTTACTTGTTGAAATAATTATGTATTTTCTCATATTTTATAAAAAATTCCATAATGCATCCTCTTCAACATATTTGATTTTGCAAAGCCCGTGTTTGTGTGTCAACAGCAACATTTCCATTTAGCAATGCTAAAACCATGTACATACATACATATGTCAAAAAACTATCAAATTTTAACATGTGAATTTAGAATGAAAATTACCTGGCTCCAAAAGAAGTACCAGGGCGGCGACCTCCCCCGACCTGGCCCAACTACACCACTGCATACATATATCTACCTACTTAGTGAACATAACATAAACACAATTTGTGAAGTTTTACATTTTTTATTTATGGCCAGCTTTTCAGGCCGAATACCAGTATGTGAGCCGGTTCTGATCGACGCATGGTGAGCAGGATAAAGAAACACTTGTTGACTCCTGACGTGTCACCAACATACATATATATATATATATATATATATATATATATATATATATATATATATATATATATATATATATATATATATATATATATATATATATGTATACAGAACTTTATTTTTTTGGTAACGAAAAATGTGTATGGAGCAGTGCCCCGGTTGCCCGGTTAAATGCTGCGTACGCACCTAACCAACGAACGGCCCCCAGGCCAACTTTTTAAACCAGTAGCGTTCAAAATATCGAAATAAAAATTAAATTAAATATCAAAATTAAGCTAAAGAGCGAGATTGAGCTAAAATTATATCATCGTTGATGTTTTGAATTACGACGATACGCATTTACAACCAGAGAAATATTATAATTTCTCTGCTTACGAGCGAAAAAAAATATTGTTATTATTTCTTAAAAGTAGTCACGATATCCACTGTCCTCTGAGAAAACAATTATATGGCATCACATATTAGCCTTTATACGGTTGTATGAGTTGATTTGAGATTGTATTTGTTAATTTGTATATTCATGAATTCGCTCCCATTCGATCAAAATTCATCCTCTTGTCGGTCATCACAAAGGGAAATAATATTAATAAATAAATCAGCTCAGAGGTAAAATTAATTAATTTTATTTCGACGAAAGAAAAAAAACCCTTTGACAAAACACCGGCCTCGGTTTTTTGTCAAATGTGTTTTTTACCAATCATCGACGGCAGAATACATAGCACGACTTTTAAGAAATAATAACCAGTTTATTTTTCGCTCGTAAGCAGAGAAATTATAATATATCTCTGGTTGTAATCTGATGCGTATCGTCGTAATTCAAAACATTGATGTAATTCAAAACATCAACGATGATCTAATTTTAGCTCAATCTCGCTCTTTAGCTTATTTTTGATATTTTAATTTAATTTTAATTTTGATTTCGATTTTTAAATGCTTACATTGATTTGATTCATAAATACATACATAGTATGTATGTTCACGGAGGGATTCGATGGTTTCTGATTTGTGATATTTTAATGGTTCTGTTGTGAGATGAAACATAGCTGTTTTACTAAATGTTAATATGAAATTAATTTTTTTTTTGATTTTTAAATGCTTTTTATTATTACGAAATTATGTTCACAATACATCTAATATCTATTTTAATAGCTACTGATCTACTGATCATTTTCTATTTTACAATTTTAATTTAACTTGGTTAGTAATCACAGTATTATATAATTCTAATGTTAATCTAAAGCATAATAGGAAAAAGAGCTCAAAAACCTATTTAAAATCCTTATAAATGTTCATAATACATCTAATACATAATATTAATTAAAGACTATCTAAAGTCGATGACCTAAGGCAGATTGTGTTTAGGTAATCTGTGTTTATACCTGAAGGGTATAGACATTTTGTTGTAATCACCGAGACTCTTCACAAGTGTGTTAATATGGTTATTAGTGATTCTTTCATAGAATCTACTGGTTAGTTTGTTATTAATGTCTGTAACAAACGGAATATTATATATAGCATGCAGTTTTTTCAGGTTAGTATATATGGGTGTACTATAAATTATTTTAAGGGATTTATTTTGTATTACTTGGAGCTTGGAAAGGTTAGTATTCGAGGCGTTATTCCATACAGGTGAAGCATAGGTTAATAATGGTAATATGAGCGCGCGATATAATTTTATTTTATTTAGCGTTGATAAAGAACTATGGCGATTAAATATTGGATATATTGAGGATATACCCCGCATCGCCTTGTATTTCGCTGCCTCAATGTGAGGTGCCCATCTCATTCTTTTATCAAACGTTACTCCTAAATATTTTATTACTGACTGCCATTTCAGACTTTCTCCAGAGGGGATTTTCAGATCTGAACTTGGCTTATGTTTTCTAACACTAAAGAATATGGCGTCTGTTTTGGTTTGATTAATTTGAATTTTCCACTTAGTGAAGTGTTCAGTCATTGTTTTAATTGCAAATTCAAGATTTTTAAGAATAGTGTCTGGTTTTTTGCTACTTGTGAAGCAAGCTGTATCATCTGCATATAGGGCTATGTGACAGTTTTTTGGAATAGGTATGTCATTTATATATATGGAGAACAAGAGTGGGCCAAGCAAGCTCCCCTGCGGAACGCCAGCTGCGATTATTTTTGGAGACGATAATTCATTATTTACGCTAACCACTAGCTTTCTACGAGTTAAGTACGATTTGATGATGAGAATTAGGTAGTTTGGTATTTTGTTAATAAGGAGCTTGTGAATGAGTCCATCGTGCCAAACCGTGTCGAAGGCCTTTTCTATGTCGAGACATACCATTCCGGTACTTTTCTTCATATTAAAGTTCTTCGTCACGTGTTCAGTTAGTCTTGTTAGTTGTTGGGTCGTGGAATGTCCAGTGCGAAATCCAAATTGTTCATTTATTAATTTCTTATTTACGACTTTAAGTAAACGTGTGTAGATTATTTTTTCCAGTATTTTTGAAAGCGTGCAAAGTAAGCTAATGGGTCGATAATTGGCCGGGCTTTTTGAGCTTTTATCGGGCTTAAGTATGGGAATTACGTTGGCTGTTTTCCAGTATTCTGGGAAATACCCGGTGAGTAAACCCGGAAATACCCGGTGAATATTTTAGATAGTGAGACTAAAGCTTTAAATGGAAGTTGTTTGATTATGATGTTATCTATTGAATCTCGCCCAGGTGCCTTTTTATTTTTTAAATTACGTATTATATTTTGGATTTCACACGGATGCACCAATTTTATATTTTTAGTACTGTTAGTGGGAGTTTTTGTGATGATTTTAATGGACCGGTTGACTTTATTATGCGTTGGTTTGTGATTGTAATGTTGTGTGAGTGTGTGATGTTTTTGGAAGGATTTTGATAATAGTTCTGCTTTGTCGCAATCACGCGTCACTGAGATTCCTGCATCATCTAATGGAGGAATCGAGTTTTTTGTCCTGCGAATAGCTTTAGCTAATTTCCATAGAGAGCCATCAATTTTTCTAATTTTTTTGACCAAGCTTCATTTTTGATTTCTTTGATTCTAATTTTAATTTGATATGTGAGCTTATTAATTAATGTTTTCAATGCTGGATTTTTTGATGTTTGCCAAATTTTACGGAGTTTATTTTTACTTTTAATTAGATTTGCAACAAAGTCAGTTATCTCTAATTTGTGTTCAATGTATTGTGTCTTAGGTATGTGAAGGTGTTTGGATCGAGTTATTGATTCCGTTAGGTGTATTATGGAGCTGTCGATTTCGGTTTTGTTTGTGAGTGTGGTAGAAGTTAGAATGGTTTGGTCATTTATGTACGACTTGAACTCTCGCCAGTTAGCTCTCCCGTAATCCCAACTATGCTTGATGATTTCCTCGGGTTTCCCGTCGATTGAGAAGATTATCGGGAGATGATCAGACGACAGGGTTTGAAGGGCATTCGGTGTCGATATTTTTGGGCAGTTCTTGACGAGGACAAGATCTAGTGTGGATGGTTGTGAGTTATTTGTGGGATAGTGTGTGTATGTATCGGGATGAAGTAAGATTGTATCTGTTAGTTGAATGTATTTAAAAAGAGTTGTGCCTTGTTGGTCAGTGTTTACGCAACTCCATAACGGATGTTTGGCATTAAAGTCACCAGCTACCACTACCGAACTACCAATGTTAAATATTTTGTTAAGATCGGATGCCAATAATCGTTTTTGGGGAGGATTGTAAGCGGATGCTACTATGTGACGGGTGTTGTTAATTGTTAGTTCGATGGCGGTTAGTTCTAAATTTTTTAGTGGCGGAGTTATTACGTGACAATGTTTAATTGTGGATTTTATAAAAATGGCAACTCCCCCTCCATGCTGTTCTCGGTCTTCGCGATAGCAGTTAAAGTTAGGTAGGTTAATACGGATATGAGGTTTTAAGAAGGTCTCGGAGATTAAAACTATGTCAACACAATACTCACCGATCGCCGACTCTAGTTCGTCAATCTTATTCTTAAGTCCACGAGAATTCTAAGCTAGAATGTTCAGGCGCCTCCCGTTAATCAAAGACATCGAGATATTCGACAAGCATGAGTGCCAGCTCTAGTTTGTCGGTGCAACCGCTGGCCTTGGCACGAATCTCCTAGAGGATCTTCAACATCTTCGTCATAGACGCCATGGAAGTTAGGTCTGTTGTTGGTTGAATGTTGGGATTGGTTGGTTGGTGGGGTTTTTTAGGGATATTTGGTGAAGGAGTTTTAATGGTCGGTAGCTTTGGGAAGTTATGATCGTTAACGACCGGGATATTTTGTGGCTGCACCACTGGGAGTTTCCAAGGGTTGGCTTTGACAATTGATGCTCGATTCTTCCTCGATTCCAGCATTTTCAGATATCTCTGTCTTCTTGGACAGTCTTTGAAGTTAGCGGGGTGAGATCCTGAACAGCCTGAGCAGACAGCAGGGGTAACTATTCCTTGATTGCATTGTGCGGTGAGGTGAGTGCCGGCACATTTGACGCACTTGGCCTGCCGATTGCAGTTTTTCGCAACGTGTCCATATTCTTGGCATCTGAAACATTGAGTAATATTTTGTGATTTACTTGTATATTTAACGACACTGACCTTTGTGTAACAGATGTACCGGATTTCTTTAATCTTCTTTGCCGATACCGATGGCTCGAAGAACACCAAGTATAGCTCGGTGGCGTTGCTCCTAGGCTCCTTCGTCTTCATCTGTATGACTTTGGTTACAGGGAATCCCTGTCTGATGATGTCATCTTTAATATCAGCTTCCGGCAATTTCGGCAAGCCACGTACGACACTTTTTATTTCCTTTTCCTCCTTCCTGGAAAAGGTAGGGAATTGTCGGTCTGGTGTCAATCCATCCCGAAGTTTTTTAAAGTCTTCAAGACTTTTACATTGTATCTTGACATTATTTTGACCAATTTAAGTCATTGTGAAGTCTTTTATAAACTTCTTGATCGACTCGATCATGCTGCCGTGAGTGCCAGTAGCTGTCATGATGATGGGCGGGATTCTTCCACCGCTTCTGGGGACATCGGAAACTTCCAAGAGCCCTTCAAATTTGTTTTTCTCCTGAATTTTAAATTCAGGAGCAACATCTTTCACGTTCTTTGCCGTATGTTTTGGAAACTGCCACTCGGTCTCCATCTGAGCGGTCTGAGAGCAGCCTGGTTGAGGAGCTTCGGTTGTAGTTATCAGTGTCTTCTTAAGTCGCTTTTTCAGGTTGGATCCTCGCATGGTGCCAACATGTGTTCTTTTGGTGTTCGTTTTGTGGGGGGTGTTTGTTGTGTATGTTAAAAGGTGTGGGTTTTTTGACGGTATGGCGTATCGCTGTATTATGAGCGCTCGCACAGAGAGTACGTCTTCGGCACGTCCGTTCTCACGGAGCGTCGAGAGACGAGTGAATTTTTTTTTTTTTTAATTTCGATATTTTGTATCCTACTGGTTTAAAAAGTTGGCCTGTGGGCCGTTCGTTGGTTAGGTGCGTACGCAGTAAAAGACGCACCGCTTCTGAATCCAACATGAAGCGAGCTCAAGAAGCCGCGACGTCAGGGCCGCGCTGTTTTGATCACGCTCGCGGAACCGCGTCGTTTGTGCCAGCCCTGATGAGATTTGGCACGCACCTCACCACTCCCTCTCCCACCCCTTAGCCTCAGCCTCTCGCCGGGTAATTTGTCAGAGACGCCGAGTTAACTCGGTCGGTTGACTACGAGACAAATCGACGCCTCCTCCGACGCCTTGAATACCGAAGCCCGCGAAAGACTCTCTCATACATTCGCCGCACGCGCCAAGCCCGCATGATTAACCGGCTACACCCCTAATCTCAACTCGCACATACACCCATATGGATACGCGTAACTTTGATTATGTGAAAGTCACAATCGAGAACATTGCCCGGGAGAAGAAAAATGTATTTAAACATAGGTTGACATTTCGCACTTGACGATACTAATCCCAAAGTGTGCGATGTCATATATGTACATATGTACATATTTAAGTGTATTCGCCCACGCTCGTGAAAATACGGGGTGTTTCTTTTTACGCAAATAATACAAAGATTTCATTCTTTTGACTGTCAGTCACATTCAAGTAACAAGTATGATACGACCGGAAGACATAATAAGCGCTTATGAGAGGGTATATGTACATAAATACCCGGGGCCAATGCTAATTTAAAGAGCCACGTTTCTGGAGAAAATCGTAACAAAATAACTAATTAAAGACCGACCGCAAAATAATGAACCTACACTCGCCGAGTATCCCACATTGAAATATACATATAATACGTACATACTACTTATATATTTATAGAAAGGCTTTTTTTTAATATTTAAATAGAGTCGATTTCCTATGTAAATAAAATGTATGTTCATAAAGGATATAAAATAAAATTCTTTCACAGTTCACAAACCTCGGAAAAAGGTAGAATTTTATTTTTTAAATTCTTAAATAAATTTCCTCACAAAATTATTATTTTTTCCCAGGGGCTAAGGTTAAATTTTGACGGCCCTGAATATACATATGTATGTAAGTATTACATATATAAAACGTTATTCCGTGGACGTGTCCGTGTGTCAGTTTTTCTTCAGTTACGTTCGCCGAAATTTTTTTATATAATAAAAACCGACGAGTTGTTTGTTTTGACGTTTGATATCAATTTCAGTTCCCGATCTGGATTCCTATTTCAGTTCCGGTTCAGTATTCCTTTTTCAGTCCCGGTTTTGGATTTCTATATCAGTTCTGGTTCCGGATCCCTGTTTCAATTCAAGATCCAGATTTATTTTTCAGTTCCAGTTTCATGTGCGTTTTTCAATTCCGGTTCCGGTTTCCTTTTTCAGTTCCGGTTCCAGATTCCTTTTTCAGTTCCGGTTCCAGATTCCTGTTTCATTTCCAGATCCGGATTCATATTTTAGTTCCGGTTCCCGATTTCATTTTCCGATGCCGATTTTAGTTGCGATTCCCGATTTTGATTTCTATTACAGTTACTTTTAAGATAATATTTTATTGAATAATTTTATATACCAATGCTTATCACTATTTATAATATAAGAATACTATCCTATACTAACGCTGTTGATATAGCCAAGAATTACGAGTATATATGTATGTAAAAGTATAATAGTAGATAAACTGCGGTGCTTCAACGTTGAACCACTATTTATGTCCTAGCTTAGAATTTGAAAATACCAGGGTTGCTGTTTTATTTAGTTGTTTGGCACATTTTCTTTATAAACATAGGCGACTGCATGGTGGCAATTATCATATAAATATGATAATTTTCGCATGATCAAATGATATTCCATTCCATTAATTATAATATGTACATATGTTAAAACAAAACATGTTTGTATGTACATACATATGTATGTACATATGTATCTATGGAAGTAAAAGTGATTTAAATTTAAGCTTATAAAACAACTAAAAAATTATTAATTTTTCAGTAAAATTAAAACTACATAAATTGTCGACACAGATTCGAATGGTATTAAATTTATATCGAAAATATTTATTAAAAAAATTAAAGTTAAAATTGCAAATTAAAAAAAAAGTTTTTCATGGCTCAAGAAATCAAAGATGATTCAACTCACATGGTTTTTTCTCATAAAAGGTTTCTTTATCAATAAAATTTCCCATACAATTCAATGTGTGTGCACAAATATAGGTTTTGCATGAACTGCGAAAGAGATCGCAAATTAAAGCTATGAAATACGAATTGCTGGACCACATACACATATATAATAGAAGATATACCTACTAACAAAATATTAAATATATATGCGAATGGGACCCAAGAGGATATAAAATAAACGGACGGATTGATTAAATAATGTAATAAACGACAAATGCCTTCGTTTAGCAATGGACGGTAAATAAATTTATAATTGAACCCCGGGCAACGGTCACGTGGGTGATATTATTGAGATGGTTTCTACGCGTTTTCTGGATGTGAATTACATAGGTAGTTTAATGGTTTTAGGGACGTTTGTATCAACTAGAGCTACGTGGGCTGTAAAGTCACCAGCACACCACAAATAAGCCGCAAACCACAAAAGTTGAAGCCGCAGACCGTGGCTTATTGACGTAATATGAGGATAAATTGGCTGGCCGCGTAATTGGTCGGTCGACTTCATCCCCGCTATGGTTTAAACCCGTCGATGATGTAAATTTCGATTATAAAACCTATAAATCGTACTTCGAATGGATAAAATGTATATATGTATATTTGTATATGTACATCGATAACTTTAGATTTGCGGTTGTCAGAATTATCATATATGTATATATGTATGTGCTTGACAGTTGATTCACAGGAAAAAAACATGTAGTGTAAGTATTCTAATTAATCAATTTAATACTATTAGTTAAATATAATTTTGTAATAAATAATTTAAAAAAAAATCGAGCAGATTGCATGCGCTAACTAAATAACGTATATACGAAATTTATATTAAAATAACCCGACAGGCATGTTAAATGCATAAATATATGTACTATTTCAATTTGGTATTATGTTTATTAGTAATTAATTTATATTTTATAATAATTTGAATCGTTTGATATTTAATTTAAATTTCCATTAAAGTTATTAATTTTAATAATCGTCTTCAACGTAAATTATTGTTTTTGATGAAATGTAAAAGTTCGACAGTAGATACAGAGCTTTCAATTTTAATAAAAATCGGTGAATGTGATGCGATATGTATTTATATAATATTTTGAATCGATTCGCTTATTTAATTTGAAAGCGATACTTTCCGGGAAAAGTTTTGCGAATCCTTAAAGTTTTAATTGCTTCCCTTAGAAATAAATACTTATTATTTGAAAAGCCTAACAAGATGGACAATTTTATTCGTTTCAATTAATTAAAATTATACAATATTAATAAATGTAATAATTATCATGCCAACTGAATAAGTTCGAGAAGCTGTATGAATTCAACGATATTTTATTTGGATAATTAATAACATTTAATGTTTTTATTTCACGATTGAACGAGTGAAATACAATATTGCACCGTAAATTTTTAATGAATACTAGTTTCAGATCATAGACGTTAATTAATTAAAACTCCAAAGAAACCTTACATATACTGTAGACAAAGTTTTGATTAATCTCTATTACATGTTCATTATTATACATTCCAATTAATATGCTCGCAAATTTTAAATAAAACGAAAATTTAATAGCCGTTGTGAATAATATGTAAATAATTCTACAAAATTATTTTGAACGTAAATTTTATAAAGTTTCATCCTATGTAGATAAAAATTTATCTTCCGTTTTTCTTTTGAAAATCCCCTCAGTTATTGAATTTTCCAAGATTTTATTTTATTTTATTTTATATTCAACATATGAATGTAAATATATATATAAATGCCCATTACAGAGTATTGACATTTTTAATATTTTATTTTCAAAATGAAATAACGCTCCGTATCCCACGAACCGTTGGCTTTTAATACACCGTACGTACAGCAGCGCGAAAAACCGTGAAAATCCAAGGGAAACCCACCAACTAGATTCGCGTCAAAACCCCAAAGGCTATATTTTTCGATTATAAAAAAAAAAAAAAGGTTTCTGCAGCACTTTGACAATCATTATTCTCGTGTGGGAACACTGTACGATGAAACGCGTTTAGATTTGACGGGCCGGAACCGCTTCTCTAATTTGCGTTGATTAATACAGGAGCGGATGCATTTCGATAATGCGAATGTGCACCAAAACGCATCACATTAAATATGTATTTAACATCGGGTTATGTCGAGCACGCAATTTGCACGCATTTCAATATTTCATGCGAACATTTGACGGCGGGTTAATCGCTGAGTAATTATTATCATATTATATAAACCCTTTCTATATACATATGTATGTACTTCAACCTATCCCGTTTACATTAGTTCGTCTAAAACTTTGTATTGAATTAATAAATACAGGATAGGACACAAAACGGATTATCGTCAAATTCATTTTATAAAAATAGTCTAATAAATAAATTGCTCTATGTATTTAGATTTTAACAATGTAAAAATAATTGATTATACATGTACTGTTTTGTGATTTATTTGTGACGTATGTATTATATATACTATATAAGTAGGTACGGGTCTACCTCACGGCACCGAAAGTGAAAAGGTCGAAAAAGCAAATATCGGAAGGCAAAGATCGAAAATCGAAAGATCTTAAGTCGAAAGATCAAAAAAAAAGGGTGCATGGTAAACGGTACATACTCACTAAATTTGCGCGATATATGCCTATGGTGGATATCCATATTAAAAAATAATTTCTCTAGTGCCATAATTGAGGAAGGGAGAAGCGTAATACGTTTGTATGGACAAGGCGCTGGTGTCCAGCCCTCTTAAGGATTAAATCTCATTTTTTCAGATCAAAACATCCGATGTTTTCTGACGTAATTAAGCGGCAGATTTTTTTAAGAGAGTGAACGTAAATATGTGGCAAATTACATTACGTTTCCGATTCAATTCTCTCAATTGAATATAGTTTCAGGATTCATCCGCAGAGGGCGCAATCGAATTAAAGATACGGAGAGGAGCGCGCAAATAGAACACAACGAATCCTTTTTTCCTTGGGTAAAAATGGACAAATGTGAAATTGTAAAAGCGAAAACGGAAAAGGAAGAGGCGGACAGCGGGCGTATTAAACGAAAAAGGACTTGGCACGGCCGACACTGCTAGAACAAAAGTAGACGAGACAATTCGTGAGGAGGAGGGACTGAAGAGAGGGTCACAAAGCTTGTTTGTTATGTCTTTTTCCTCAGGTTAGGTTAAGTTAGGTGTGTGTGAGAGTATTGTCCACATATACCCGGTGAGTGAGTCTTCGAAAGTGAGTGTAGAGGAGGGTTAGAGATACGGAGAAAGCGCTTTACTAGTGATTAACACTTTAACTGATTGGAGTTCGAAAAACGACAAAAGCTCCTTCGTACTTCTCGCTTAGCTTTGGCCAACGAGAGAGAAACCCGTGTAACAAGTGAATCCTTTGTCGGCGGAAAAACGATACGATCGAGCTTTCGGCACAGCTGGGAAAATTTTACGTCCCTTTAACAACGACTAAATCCTTCTTTTCATATGTGAATGCTCATTTTTTTATTCTATCCAATTGCTCATGACAATTTTATCAATTTATTCGATGTTGATTTAATTTAAATCATACATATATATGTACATATGTATGTACATACATATATAATGGCTAAAATTAAATAAAAAAATCATCTAATGCTGCGTACGGACCAAACCAACGACGATTTTGGTCCAACGTTTTAACCAGCAGGATAAAACCAGTAGCGTACAAAATATCGAAATAAAAATTAAATTTAAAAATTGAAATCAAATATCAAAATTAAAAATATTATTATAATATTAAAATTAAATTCAAATATCAAAATAAAATTATAATCAATATATTAAATTTAAAATAAAATATTGAAAGTTAAAACAGAACATGCCCAATTTAAATAAATTTTCGAGATTGACATAAAATTAGATCATCAACAATCACATACAGGTAATCCTCGACTTTTGTTTGTCGAAGATGTTTTGACTTACGTAGATACGCACTAAGATCGAAAAAAAAATCAAAGAATTATTATTTTTACTTCCCCGTAATGCGCAGTTACTGAGAATATATCATGTGTTAGTATGGGTGACCGAGTGATGGTCCCAACCCGACACGTTGTCGGTTTATCAAACGAAATTTTTTTAGTCTTCAATTGTTTCTCTCGTTGAAATAAATCAATTAATTAAATCATTTCAGAGGTAAATTTTATCGGATAATGTCTTCAATTGTTTCTCTCGTCGAAATAAATCAAATAATCAAATCCATCTCAGAGGTAAAATTTATCGGATAATGTGTGATTATTAATTTTATTTCGACGAAAGAAAAAAAAAACCCTTTGACAAATCACCGACATTTTTTTTGTTAAATATTTCATCGACGGCGAAACACATTAGTGTATCGTGACGACTTTTTTTTCTCATATTTATATAATTTTATATGAATTTATAAAATTTTATATAATTTTATAAAATTTTATATAATTTTATAAAATTTTATATAATTTTATAGATCAGCCAATTTTTCGATACCGCTCTCAGTAAGCGGCACTATGTGTAAGATCTTTTTTACGTATAAATATGTATGTATCTATGTACATACATGATATATGTATGTATACTAACGTATAATATATTAACATATGTAGCCTAGAATCTGTAGTAGAATCAGCGTAGAATCAAGTCATATATTTAAATCAGCATACACATACATATTTATATATTGAGATATATACATACATATGTTTATATACATACTATATAAATAAATAGATAAATGTTGTGTTGTTATGACAAATTGGTGGATAGAAAATATTTGTACATCTGGTAAATCGGGCATCAACGTTAACATATCTATATGTATTATATGTCACTAGCTGAACCTGGCATGCGTTGCAATGCCACAATACCGCATGCAATTCCCGTTCCCGTTCTCGTTCTTGTTTCCGTTATCGTTCCCGATTTCGTTTCCGTTCCCGTTCTCGTTTTTTTCCGTTCTCGTTCGCGACACGAAAACATTTGAAATTATTGCGTTTCAATAACAATTATTTCTGTTTTTTCCCGTTTCCGTTCCCGTTTTTGGGTGATTTTTTTTCACAGTAATCTTCCCAGACGTGCATACAATAAATCCTGAAAGTTCCATCGTAATCGGTTCAGTACTTTAGGAGTCTATACGAGACACGCACAAACAGACATTCAATTGTACATATATATATATATATATATATATATATATACATATATATATATATATATATATATATATATATATATATATATATATATATATATATATATTTAGATTAATATATCTACATATTTATATGAAAATTAATTATTATATGTATATGAAATTATTATATGAAAACTAAATTTATTTTTTATTTTTATTTTTTGACGCAAACGTTCCTCATTTCCTTGATATCATCTGCGTTTGACGTTTACAATAAATTACATAAATATAATGTGACATAATATAAAATGTATGGATACATCCATTGCTAAAGGTAAAATTTCTTTAATGTTTTATCGCCAGTTGAAACGACTACTTGAATGATAAAAATATGCAATTATTTACATTTTAAAAAGTATAAATTTTACAGATGGGAAGCTTCACAGTCTCGTACGTACTTACAAATTTTTCATTGTTTTGCTCGTAAAGCATGCGAAACGTCAACATATCCTCGAATTATTATGTTAATGACAACAACAAAGGATAAGAAAACGACACATAAAAAGTGAATAAAAAGAAAAATAAGAACAAGCGGGGAATTTTATTAGAGAAATCTGAATTTACAAGTGGTCGTCGGCGAGATCGCACCCGGGCTAGCTACGTAGCTATTATAATAAAATGGATTTATATTTAAATAAACATTAACATTAAAGAGAACATCCCGTCGGATTCACAGCGAAGTCAGAGCTTGGCTATACACCGTTTTCAATTAACTTTTCGTTTGCTTTTCACGCTAACACAGCCAGATTTACGTGTGTTCGCTCTTATACAAACGCTTATGAACGGGGGGAAATTTTGATTAAGGAAAATAGTTGAGAGAGTTGCGCCGAAAAGCGGCCTCGTGCATGCGACGTGCAAGATTTGACTGAAATAATTTGCTTGAATTTAATTAATCCGCACTAATTGAAAGTCCGATTAAATCCCGCCCAGTACGACACAAGTTAAGGTGTCGCGACTAAGGAGATACCTCCGAGCTGATAACATTTTAGTTCGGGGATTACTCTTGAGAACAACGAACGACGCTCAGGTTATCGCTACTAATTCCAAAGGATGTCGTTTTTTATACGTACTTGTATTTATATGCAAAACAATTGACGCGGAGTCTTGTTTCGCCGAGAAAGAGCGATATTTTACAATGTTTTTATAAGAGCGATAAAAGATGGAAATGCTGAAATGGTCCTCCGCCTTGCCAATGGGGCTTTCAGGAGAGGAGAGGAGCTAAAAAAATAAGACACATTCATGCGCGGTAAAAAGAAAACCGTCTTATTTCTGGGATTCGGATAGGCAAACATGGCAAACGCGAAAGCCACTCGTGAGTAGGGGATTTTTGCAAACAAATCATGAATTGGAATAGAAGAAGAAAAATCACGACTATAGAGTGTGTATCTAGCTTTGGGTAACTGAACCGAATCAATATGTAGGTCTCGGACCTAAATTTGCCTTCGATTGTATACCTATTCTGTTTACTGCTGCTTGTATACTTTGCATTTGAACTGACACAATAAAGGAAACACGTGAAATGTGCACGAGAACCTGCTTTTTTTCAAAATAATGTATTGAATAAACATAAAGTTTTTACGTCGTATTATTACAGGACAAAAACTCAATTTATAACCTTTTTATATACAATATGTACATATAACCAGCAAAATAGATCAATGGTTAGCATGTAATGCTTTCAATTTTGTGGCCATGGGTTCCCGTTTGGTGTTGGCCATACATTGGATATGTGACTCAAAGGTCAATCGCTTCCTATCAGAGCATGCTAATTTATCCAATGATGTTGAAACGGTTCCAACAAATTGGCAACCCTGTCCTATCTTTTTCGCAAAAATTCTAATTATGTAGCATCTTGATTTTCGCTGATTACAAAAATTCTGCAAAAATTTGTCCAGATGTCTCTGTGATTATAATTTGACAATAGATGTTATGTATAAATAGGTGTACAACTGTTTAAATAAATAATAAATAATTTTTAATATGTATACACACTTGTCGCGTTGGAGCAATCTGTTAGACGAATATGATTGATCGAATAAATAAAAATATTCAAATTGATAATATTATATGCACGAATGTGTTAATAATGGGCATAGGATTTTTTGTGAAATTTGTTATGTAAAGACTATAATAATTAAATTTAATATGCAAACCGTGAAATTTAATTTGAATTCAATTTTGACCAAACAGCATCAATCACTTTAAAGATTATCCTAATTGAAATTAAGTGCGTCTGCGTTAACAATTATTTATCGCAGTGGAACTAATTCAATTACGAACTATGTAGTTTCAATATTAAAGTCGAACGTCAATCATAATATAAAAAAATGCATATACGGACATTTTAATGAATTTAATTTTTAATTGGCTAAATAATAAAACGACAAGTAATTTTTACTTTATTGATCAAACGTGCAATATTCTTTTATTTCTATTTTATTTCTCAACATTTCGAATACGGATAATTTAATTATCCAAGAGGAAAGCCGTACAACGAAACGAGACCAGAAATTTAAATTAATTTTAAAACAACGTCTAAAGTACTTAAACGGTTAATTAAAAACTTCGAATTAATAAAACAAGGAACGATACGAATTGAAACTTGATTACGTTTATTTTTTACTCGAATGTGCAACGATGTACAAAGTCAGTGCATTTATACATTTGTACATTTATTACATTTTACAAGTTAATAAAAGCACACACATACACAAACACACGTTGCACAAAACAGTCGAAGTTTACGCCAAGCTTTTATGTACTATTCAGACAAAAGCATTTTGCATAATTAAAAACTGGCTTTCGTTACCGGAGAGCATCCTAATGACACTAGTTAGAGTCAACACCGGGATTTATCTCGCGTATGCATTAATAATAGTGCAACGATTTGTATTCCCCGACTGCACTCTAATCACTTGCAACCGGTTCTATAAATAATATTTAACTATAGTGAAATATGTACACCCAGCGCAAAGCGAAGCTTATCGGTCACAAATTTTACCGGAATGACCCATTTTTCGCCCTATTGGGTCTCACTTTCTGGCAATTTTGTTTTATACTTTTACAGTTGTTTTCAGCATTCCTCAACGTATTGTTGCCAAAAAGTTTCAAAGTCAGTTTCCCCCAGACTTTCAATTAGTGCGTGACTTTTTTTAGTGTTGTGAGGGTAAAGTGTAAAATATGAATTTTTGTCGATCGCCGAGAAATCAAAAATTGTCACTTTCTGTGAGGAAAATTATTCTTCAATAACTATATTTTTTAAGAAGTATAAAAAAACAATGGACATAACACCTGTCGAAAGAGGAAACATGGCAAAAAAACTGACTTCTCGAGGCGAACGGATTTTAAAGAGAATTTTACTTCAAAACAATTTAAAAACTGCGTCAGAAATTAGGTTTGAGTTCATTGAAGTTGGAAAAAACACTTAGCCTTAGAACAGTTCAATATAAACTAAATGAACTTGATCTATTTTAACGGTGCCGTGCAAAAAAAACCCTCCTCACGAAGAAAATGAAGAATACTCGTCTTTGGTAGGCCAAAAAGAAGAAAGATTGGATAGTCCAAGATTGGGAGATGATTTCTTTTTCAGATGAATCCAAATTCAACGTGATTGGATCAGATGGGATGGCGCTAGTACGACGAAAATCAGACGAACGCTATAAAGAATCGTGCTTAGCGCTGACTATTTAAAATTCGCCATGGTATGGTATTGGGGGTCATCACACGGTATGGTGTTGGTCATTAAACTAGATGGGATAGTCAACTCACAGGAGTATAAAAAAATCATCGACAAAAGCGTTATTCCTACATTAGAAGGCTTACCGAAAATGGTTAAGGATCTTGTCTTTCACGATGATTCAGCACCGGCGCGGCGCATCTTGAAAATTTGAGAGTATTCAAATTGTTTTCACAATTAATTTTAATTATTTTTAATGCATAGGTATATCACCATTTGGTTTTTTTTTAAAATATCGATCAAGATAAAGATAGTTTAGGTATAAACTCCATTGAATGGCCAGGAAACAGCTCGGATCTAAATATAATCGAAAATAGGCAAAAAAATTAGAGATTAGAAACCAAAAACTATAAAACAATTAAAATACATTATTTATGATGAATGCTACAATGAAATTAGTGATGAATTATTAAAAAAATAATATGAATCACTACTTAAACGAATAAAACTATTTATTAAAAACAAAGGGGGTCCCATTAAATATTAAAATAAAAAAAACATTTTTATTTGTATTCCCTACTATTATTTGAAGTCCCCTTGATATGCTGACTAGCTTGAAGAAGAAAAAAAAATCCGTTTTTATCGATTTTTTGATTTATGAAATCTACTCCAGGTATAAAAAAAAAGTTCATTTGTACTCCAAATTTACAATGATTCCCCTCATAATGTTATCTATTGACGAAATCGCTTTTTTTTCTACATATTGATGAAGAGGAGTTGTTGAAAGTAATACGAAAACTGTTATTTTAAATTCCTTTCCTAGTCTTTTAAAATATATCGTTATTTGCATGTGATGCAACTGATAAGCTTCGCTTTGCGCTGGGTGTACATATACATACATCTGACGGCATCTAACTGACTTTTTTTAACTTAACACTCGTACAAGGGCTACAATTAAAATAAGTCATAAGCTATTTTCTAGAAAGTTCTTTTTTTATATAGAACTACGTACACTCTTGAGGGTGTACGTAAATATAAGTGTCATAGAGTTAAAACGTAGTAACTTAGTATAATAGTTTGATATAATCGAACATTTCTAATTTTCGCACAGGTGAGTATCCGTTCAATCATTACTAGGTATATCAGTTTTTGGAGGCCCGTGTTCAATTTCAATTTATATTAAATATATATATATATATCTCACTGTTATGATGACGTCCCATTTCCTTTTTGCGGTCCCCAGTTTTATTGATGGACAAACGGAAAAACGCCATCATCATAGGGCTCATTTCCTACGCCCTTTTTTTTCATCCGCCCCTACTCTCCTCGTTTTCTTTTCCCTTTTCCCGTTTTGCGACAACGGATCCGTATTTCTTTCCCCGGCGTATGATGAAGTATAGCGATAAATAATAGGAATAACGTATAGCGAATTGACGCGTGCGTCGCTTTACTCGGAATTGTACAATTAGATTTGATGTTGAATTGAAATTGAATAATATATATAACTATGGTGATGAATTCGTACACATTATTCAATCGCAGTACATATGGGTACCTACTATGTAAGTATATATTATGTATAAAATAATTTTTAATATATTTTTTTTCAAAATAAAAGGAAAAATTCCACGCAGAATTGATTTACTAGCAAAAAAAGGACGCTTACATATGTACATACAACATACATATGTGTGTAACTGCAATATTGAAGTTTTATTCAACATTTATAGACTGTACACAATTTTGAACCAAATTATGAATTATTGAGTTTCGTTCTATCTCAAACATTGTATAAATCAAAATCAATAGAAGTAATTAAAGCGATGAGTTGAACACACATTTTTGAGTTAACCATATTAAATATCATTTTAACATTTCTTACAAATATTCGATATTTGGAAGAAATTATAATCCAAAAATTCCAAATATTCGATAAAATATAATGTATTTAGATATTACGGTGATTGAAATAAAATTACATATGTTGATTTGTATTTGTTCCAATATTTTCCCAAAAAACAGACAGGTTCACAATATTGAAACTTATCATAAGAGTCATGATAAACTGGCTTTGGAAATATAAACATATAACCAGGGCTGTGGAGTCAGTTCAAAATTTACCGACTTCGACTCCTATTTCGACGCCAACTTGAACGATATTAGTAAGATTGACTTTTATCGCCAACTAAAGTAGATGTCGATGCTATGTCACCGCGCGGCTATGTCTGCCGCTGTTTTGTCGCGGCGCGCTAATGTCGCGGCGCTTATTGACCGAGCGGTTTTGACTGGACACTGAATTTCATGCACAGTATAAAATGAGAATAAAAATAAATATGAAACGGAGGAAACAATCGGTTTTGGCAACAACAAATATAAAATATGTGCACTACAACGATTTTAGTTTGCAATTTAATTTAAATTTATGACTTTATAAATTAATTATTAAATTTAAATTTATTGGTGGATATACTTAAAATAAATCAAATTGGAGATTCTAGTTTACAAATACCGTAATACTATGTATTAAATAACGTAATAAAAAAGAGTCGGAATCTGACATAGCCCTGCATATAACATATACATATTTACATAAATAGTATAATAATACCAACTGATTTGGTCCTTGCATTCCGGCCTGGTTTTCAGTCCCCTCGCTTGCGTCCCATCATAGTACGTCACTTTTTAAATTATCTAATTACCTGAAATATAAAAGTAAAATGTGAATTCAAGTTCAACTAAAATTTTCAGAAATAAAAAGCTAATATCACACATATTCAATATGGTAATTGGACTATTCGTCACATTGGGGTGGTCACAAAGACAATTTTTGCCATGAAAATCGCGAATACACAATATTTGGCACTCGAGTTCTCGTTACTATGATAGTTATCGTTAGTATGATAGACTTTTCGGCTGCCAGATGTTCCGTTATAGAGATTTTAGTGACTTTGTGACGAGTAATTTGTGACCAGTAATCACCGAACCATTCAATATACATACATACATATATACAATGTACATACATTTGTATAACAGATACAAAAGAAACACACTGAGGCAATCGAGAATACATAGCATTCCGTAGAGGTTACGTACGAATGCACATTTTCCAAGTATTCAATCGGAGTGCTCCGGTGGAAAAGCGCGCGCTCCTTCCTCGCTTTTCCGGGGGTAGCTCACTTGCGGGGGATAATAAGGCCGTTCGTAGGAGCCCCTCACCGTCGGCCATTTGTCATTGTTACGTACCGGAGGCCAACTTTTAATTTGAATTTATCGGCAGAGCGCGGTCACAATTAGCCGAAACCACCCCCTGCGATTTTCACCCTTCCACAAAACCAACGGTCAAATCGTTGGTACTATTATTGCGAGGATAGTACGAATAGGGGGTGTAGTCACGGAGAGTGGTTGAAAACCAACCCACCCACTCCTCCAAGAATTGTCGAGTCGCGCTTATTTCATTAACCGTCGAACAATTAGAATTAGAGTCGCGTTCGAGATCGAATCTGACAGATAATACGCCATTTATTCACATAAATATCGATAGTGCGACTAAGCGTTATTTATTTCCGATCGAATGAAAATCGTATATTATTTTTAGAATTCCTCTACAATCGGAGGCGGAAATGAACTTCGTAGCTATTTGTATTTTTCAAAAAGTGGCTCCAAATAATTAACCTCTTAATAACTAAATAGTTAGGAATAGAGATATGTATATGTACATAATTATAAAACTAGAAATAACAATAAATTAATTATAGGTAGAGTTAAGAAAGCAAAAACTACAAGGAGGTGTTTTCCACAGAGGTGTTCAAATATAAAATGCCTTTCCTGAGAGTAGATACCTCTGTGGAAGATGATGTAATTATATATGTAAGTTTAATAAAATGCAATGTTTGGAATTATATTATATTATTTTACGGTTACTAATTATAGTTTTGTTAATTTTGTTAACTATGTTATATTATAGCCATTAGTTTTAGTTAAAATTTGTTTACTGTTAAATAATTCATTGGCAATTTCTATTTAATAATAAATTAATTATGCCAATTAACTATAAATTAACCATTTCAAACATGTAATCTTGGTGGTATTTCTTTACATTAAAGACTTTTAGTGACTGTTTCTATCAAGTACAATGATTCTATATCATAAAAAAGAAAAAATATGGTACATACCATATAGCAGCGAACGATTATGTACATACATACATACATATATTAGTCTTTATATTTGAAAGTTTCATAAGTTCACTTTTTTCAATTTGAGATACTTAATATTTTGCGTTTTACAATATTAAACCCTTTTCCTTTTTTAGCGAATTTGTAAATGGAATTTTCAACCATAAATATATATTGTAAAATTTATTCAAGTGCCCAAATATGTCAATTGATACCTGAAGTATATTTACTGTATATTTTTATATAGTGAATCCCGCCTGAAGTATTTTTTTACAGACCTAAAGTATTTTGTTTACACGGTGAATCAAGCCATTCTCATTACTTGCATTTTTACGCATGAATTCTATAGCAATCATTCACGGACAAAGTTTTAAAAATACTGGAAGCCTGTAAATTTATTTTGGTTTTCCGAGACTCTGGACATATGAAAATCAAAATTGTGGTAACTTGAATTAAATCAAACAAAAATAGTGTTTTTGAAACTAAAAATGGATTTATGCCACCTTAAATTATAATAAAGCTTTAAAAATTATTGTTTATATCATATTGATATTAAACTATTTTAATTTTGTTTTTAATAAATTTACAAAAATAAATCCATGTTTACCTAATTCTAGTTTTAATTTTTTTTTTCAAAATTGGGCTGACGCCATATTCAAATATCCATTTTTAAAAGTTAAATTTTACAGAATTTATCTCAATTTTCATTTTAACATCCCAAAGCGTTATTATTAACAAGTATTTTCATTTTATAATATTCATATGTGTGTTGTACGAAGGATGATAAACGGATAATTTCACACATTGCGATCGCGCACACGACAATACCTGCATACCGTATGTTGTTGATATCTACGTCATTCGGCTAGAGCAGGTCTGGACAAACTGCGGCCCGCGGGCCGCATGCGGCCCGCGTGATTATTTCCAAATTACTTATTTTTCTTCAATTTTTTTAAAATAGTGTTTATTCATTTTTTTTAATATATCCGTGAAGTGATTATAATTCGATCCCATGTATTATAATGTATCCGTGAGTATAATTTATTATAATGCAATCACATTTATCGATTTGTGACTTGTCACGGGGTTGGGTTGTGTGCGGATAGTCTTATCTGCAAATCGTGCGATTCGAATTAGCGCGGTAAGTCCTACGAAGTGGGCTTTTTTTTACCTAACTTCATGGTAATTCCACTGTGAACCATCCATTCGCCAGGTGTTAAATCATAAAAATAATCCTTTTTTGACCATTTTGTGAGTATCTTTCGACTGGCAAACAAGGGTAGGTAGTGACGGGTAGTGAAACACAGACAATTTATCAGCTTTCTTGAAGATCTTGATGCAGAGTACACAGATATTCCATTTCACAGCCATATTCGATGGTTAAGTTTAGGGAAAGTACTTCAAAGAGTGTGGAAATTAAAGGATGATGTCATTTTATTTTTAGAAATGAAACATATAACTGATTTTCCTGAATTCACTAACAATGACTGGCTTTGTGATTTTGCTTTTACTTCGGACATCATAACACCTGAACACTTTCAACTGCATTTTACAGGGTAAAAATGTATATGCTCATGATTCGATAAAAAGCTTGAATGCATTTAATTTAAAACTCCAAGTGTTTCAACGTCAAATATTAATTAAGAAACTGGATAGCTTCCCAAAACTGAAATCATTAAATATTGATTAAAATTAAAATTAAAATTAAAAGTAAAATTAAAAAATACGGAGACACCATCAAAGCTTTAAGTGACTTCCGAATAATTAAAAACAGCCTAGCAATAATCCGTGATCCGTTTTTAGCAAATGTTGACAACATTCCGAGTGAACTACAACTGGAAATTTTAGATTTACAGTGCGATACAGATCTGAAAGAAATCTGCAAATTTTATTATTCCCTGAATTCTGAAAGATTCGGAAAAATTAAAGACTGCGAGAAAAATGTTGGTCATTTTCGGATCGACATATACATATATGTGAGCAGACATTTTCCGTAATGAATTTAAATAAAAGCTCCTTAAGATCAAGCATTACATATCAACACTTACAGGCAGTTTTAAAAATTTCTACTACCAAATTTAAACCTGATATACAAATGTCGAAAGAAATTAAACAACTTAATCATTCTCATTAAAATTTTAACCTTATTAATTTGTTTTATTGTAGTTATTTAACGCACACACATACACATATATATATATATATATATATATATATATATATATATATATATATATATATATATATATATATATATATATATATATATATATATGTATATATATATATATATATATATATATATATATATATATATATATATATATATATATATATATATATATTTATATATATATATATCTATATATGGAGTTCGGTCTTTCGTGTCATGCGGGGAAGACGTGCTTCTGCGTTCTTCCCGCTATTACTCGCTTAAACCCGGCTATTGCACGAAATTTAACTTAACCATCTAATCACTTATTTTACTAATTGCATCCTAGTATAATTTAAGTGTAAAAATAAACAGCAAATCGGTCGTAAAAAGCGGTTTTATATCAGTTATTTCGAAAAATTTTGTGCTAATTTTTGTGTCAAATCGGTGTCAAACGAGATACATCTCCCTACCTGAATACAAAAAAAGGGTCCTTCGCCAGTCAAGTCGGTCCCACAGAAGCAATAAATCTTCCACATAATTGCTTCCAGCCAAAAATCTTTAACGAACTTTACTTAATAGAATAATAGCAAACAGAAACGGTGTTTCCCAACTGTCTATCAGTTCTTTTTCATATTTAAATTATATTAAAGTAATTCGTGTAATTTTATATTCTTTACTAAAGTTATTATTAAAATATTAAATTGCAAACCGCACTCACATATATAAATCCGTTGTCTCCAAAGAGGCGTCTCACGATAAAGATCTGTAAAAAAGATCTGTAAAAAAGTAGTATAACAATTGCTAATCTACTATTATCATAACTAACTACTTTCACTTACAAAGTAACCCTGTTAAATGGCATGTAATAACTCATAAGTGATCCAAGTGATACCTAGGATGACTATCTGTCAAAGCTGACCACAGAGAAGAGTCTATGGCGGTAAGAACTCACTCCTTGAATGGAAATCTCTCTCAAGTACCGCCTTTTTCTCAACACATCTTGGATAAATGCGAGAAAAATAATATCCAAACCTCCAACAAGGTAAGAGTGACGATGGATGATAGCTTAGCTAATAGAAACCTGTATTTAGCCACGTACAATGTAAGAACGTTATCGAGTGAAGGAAGTGTGCTTGCATTAGAGAATGAACTAGAAAGTATCAAATGGGATTTAGTAGGACTTAGCGAAGTAAGACGAAAACAGGAAAACCAAATAATCCTAAAAAGTGGTAACTGTCTCTACTGGAGAGGGCTACCAAATGGTAGAATAGGAGGAGTAGGGTTTCTTATCAATAAGAGAATAGAAAGAAATATTATAGAAATAAACGACATATCGGAACGTATATGCTATGTAGTATTAAGAATCTCGAGCAGGTACACTTGTCAAATCTTCCAAGTGTACGCCCCCACATCTAGCCACCCAGACGAGGAAATAGAAGACTTCTACGAAAAACTACAGGGCGCATACGATAATAGCCGCCACCACTTTAAAATAATCATGGGCGACTTTAACGCAAAAATAGGACAAAAGGCAAACACAGAAAGAGCAGTAGGCAATTTTGGTACCGGCCAAAGAAACGACAGAGGCGATCGCCTCATAGAATTCGCAGAACACAACAGGCTCTTCATCACTAATTCATTTTTCAGGAAAAACACCAACAATAAGTGGACTTGGGAGAGTCCTAAAGGAGACAGAAACGAGATCGATTTCATCCTAACAAATGCCCTGCACTCCGTTAAAGACGTTAGTGTTTTAAGTAAAGTAGATATAGGTAGCGATCACAGATTAGTCCGTGCCAAGATGGCCATTAATATAAATTGCGAACGTAGGAAATTAATAAAAGGATGCAGTAACTCTCCAGATTTCGCTCAACTAAGGTCTAGGAAAAAGGAATTCGAACTCGAACTTGGAAATCGATACGGGAAATTAAACCCAGAAGCAGACATCGAGGAATTGAACACTGTAATTAGTTCGGTTCTAACCTCAACAGGTAAGAAATTAGGTGGATTCAGGAAACAGATTAAATTAAGCAAAATTTCAGCGGAAACAAAAAACCTAATTAAGCATAAAAGGAATTTAGATAGGGATAATAATAAGCAAGAATACAATCTAGTAAATAAGGAAATTAAGAAGAGAATAGTCAGGGATGTCAGGGATTTTAATAGCAAGCTAATAGAAAATACCATTAAGAATAACCGTAGCCTGAAAAAGTGCAAACAGGATCTTTTCTTAGGCAAAAACCAAATGATCGCAATCAGATCAGAGAGCGGAGTAATAATTAGGAATAGAGAAGAAATCATAGACAGAGTTTACACGTTCTATGCAAAACTATACGAGAACGACAACGGCCAATTCCCCAATCTGGAATCGACACACGGCCAAAGGGTTCCTGCAGTATTGCCTAGCGAAGTAGAGGCCGCGCTAAAAACTGCAAAGAATGGTAAAACCCCAGGGGAAGATAATATTCCCATTGACTTACTAAAATGTGGCGGCCCCCCCCTAATTAATATCTTAGCTAGGCTTTTCAGCAAATGCATCCAGAACCAAGCTATACCAGAAGGATGGAATAACGCAACTATCATTTTAATACACAAAAAAGGCGACAAAAGCGATATCAAGAACTACCGACCCATTAGTCTACTTTCAGCGGTCTACAAGCTCTTCACGAAGGTTATTACAGAAAGGCTGAAGAATATCCTCGACGAGAACCAACCTATAGAGCAGGCAGGGTTTAGGGCAAATTTCAGCACAATGGACCACCTCCAAGTAGTTGGCGAACTAATCGAGCGCGCCAACGAATATCAACGGCCATTGTGCCTAGGTTTCGTCGATTATGAGAAAGCCTTCGATACAGTTAGTCATAATGCAGTACTTAACGCTCTAAAAACACAGGGAGTGCCGGAACCCTATGTGGGACTGTTAGCTGCAATATATAAGAATGCCACAGCTTCGGTTAAAATTTTTTCAGGTACAGATAGATTTAGCATAGGAAAAGGAGTAAGACAAGGAGATACAATCTCGCCCAAGTTATTCAATGCGGTGCTTGAGGGAGTTTTCAGGAAATTGGATTGGGATACAGCCGGAGTAAGCATCAATGGTCGCTTTTTGAGTCACCTTCGGTTCGCAGACGATATAGTTTTAGTAGCTCGTGATTCAGCTGACCTACTTATCAGACTAACACAGCTGGATAGGGAAAGTAGAAAAATAGGATTAAAAATTAACGTAGATAAGACTAAACTAATGTTCAATAGTTATTGCATGCCTGATAGCATCCCCTTAGATGATAAACCAGTAGAAGTAGTAAATAGTTATTTATATTTAGGTCAAATAATTGACATGTCTGGTAGTAAAAATGAAGAGATAAAGAGACGTATGAAATTAGGGTGGAGTGCATTTGGACGGATGAATGCTGTTTTTAAATCAAAAATGCCACTCTGCCTGAAGAAAAGGATCTTTGATCAATGCGTTTTGCCAGTGATGACGTATGGATGTGAAACTTGGACACTGAACGCCAAGATGCAAAATAAAATCCAATGCACTCAAAGAAGTATGGAACGCTGTATGCTTGGCATAACGAGGAAAGACAGGAAGCGGAACACGTGGGTGAGAAATATGACAAGGGTAGTGGACATAGTGAATAGAGTGAAGAGATTGAAATGGCAATGGGCGGGTCACGTAGCTAGGAGGATGGACGACAGGTGGACAAAAGAAGTGCTTGAATGGTACCCGAGAGAAGGCAAAAGAGTAAAAGGAAGACCGCAAGGAAGATGGGTGAACGAAATTAGGAAAATGTGCGGAATGAGATGGATGAGTGTTGCGCAAAACAGAGACGAGTGGAAGCGTGTTGGAGAGGCCTTCATCCAGCAGTGGATGGCGAATGGCTGTAAATGATGATGATGATGATATCTATAAATATATGTACATATATATATATATATATATATATATATATATATATATATATATATATATATATATATATATATATATATATATATATATATATATATATATATATATATATATATATATATATATATATATATATATATATATATATATATATATATATATATATATATATATATATATATATATGATGTATTGTGAAAATTTCGTAATAATAAAAAGCATTTAAAAATCAAAATCAAATTCGTCGAGACGCGGCGGTGTCGAACCCGTGAACTCTCGAACACAAATATCCTCTTATGTGTATATCTGAGTTTGGTGCGCTAATCGATAACGAAACACCAATAGAAAAATTAATGAAACAAATTTTCAATAGATGGCGGTAAATTCTCTGCCAAGAGGAAACATTGGTAGCAAATATTTTTTTCTTTTGTTATTATATTCGTACATATGCATATATGTTTTGGCAGTGGTTTAGCTGTGACGTATAAATGTATGTCGAATCGAAACGATTATTATAGTATGGCGAACGTTATCTCAGACAGACAGACAGAATAGCGATATTATATACATTTATAGATATTTTTTTATTTATTTTGTTTTATTTTATTTTACAAAATCAATTAATCAAGCACACTCGTCTAACAGAATGCTCCAAAGCGACGAGTGTGCTAAAAGGATTAAGAAGTACATAATGAAAAAATAAAAGTTACATAAACAAATTATATATACAAATATACAAATTAAATAAGGAAAGGATAACTAAATAAAACATGAAATCATAATAAAATCATAATTAAAAACACTAACTCAGCCTATCTAAATGGTCGCGACCTCCATAGCTTAGGAAGTGGTGCAGAGAATGAAAAGAGACGTGACAAATATCAATGGCACCATCCAGTGAATTTAAGAAACGGAGGCCGCGAGGAATGGGAGAATAACTAAATGCCACAGTTCTAGCCAAAGGAGTGTGAAAAAGGGGACGATGGCGGGTCCATATCACACTCTCTGGAGCATGAAGGCCCAACTCTGCCAGGATAGACGGACAGGAGATACAGCCTCTAAATATGGAAAACAAGAACTTGATGAGGGCAACACTCCTCCTGTGGTCAAGAGAAGTGTAGCCGACCATATCCATGACGAATTTTGAAGGAAATAAGTATGGGTAAATCCCATATCGCTTCTTATAAAGCAGTCTGAGAAATCGTCTTTGGACAAGTTCAAGCTTTACAGATAGAGACTTAGTGTAAGGATTCCAGATCATAGAGGCGTATTCCAAGATACTCCTAACTAGAGCATTGTACAGCAATCTCAAAATAGCGGCATTATGGTAGTGTCGAAAATTACGAAGGACAAACCCAAGCATTCGTGAGGCAGAGCAACACACAGAGTCGATATGAACAGAGAAATTTAGGTCACTCTGGAATGCAATCTGGAGTAACACATAACCTTGCACTTGGAGACATTAAGAGGCAAACAGTTGGTTAACGACCAATCATGAAGATATATGATGTAATAAATATTACTTATTATTTTTGCATGTGCTTTTCAAGTTATTCAATCGCATATGTTTTCCACCATAGTTCGTAATTACTTTAATTGTTTCTGTACTACTAATTTAAAGGAATGCAAAATAAAGGTCTTTATTATCAAAAACATAATATTTGTTCCATTTGAGTATTAATCTCATCGGATATATTATATACACATTTATTTACCGTCTTTTGAAGAGGGCACAATTTATTTTTATTTAATATTATGAGTGGTACGCCGCTTGTACATTACGCACGGTGCGCTTTAAACCGCCCCGCGTATTTCACGCTCTTTGAGTAACTCGATTTGTAAACAAGCCACCGTAGCTTTTACTTTATGGACGACGATGATGATGAGCAAAAAAAAAATAATGTAAATGTTGGCTTTTCCGCCTACTGTACTGTCGTCTCTTTGTTTCACAATTTCGCCATAAATACACTTGCAAATAGACACTACCAATTTTTATTTCGTTTCATATGCGCAGGCTTATTTCATGTTCAGTTCAGTTCGGTCATGGATGAAATAGTCGGTCTGGAATAATGAGCCAATTAAATTACCGTAAAAAGTTATAGAAGCGAAAATACATACATATGTACATGAGTGTTGTTTTTTTTGCTTTGAAATAAATGCGTGGATATTATTTTATTTTTCGAAAGTTGGTTGTTTTGAGGTGGCTTTCGCGGAAACTAAAATATACACTGAAATATACGAATGCGAGAAGTTTGTTTATTACATGAGAAGAACGTATGTATGTGAAGAAGTCCTCTTAGTTAAGAAGGTCGTTAACTAATTCCTCAGAGAATGTCAAAAGGCCGAGGAGCAAGATTAAAACCAGTTAAAACCCAGCTACGTAGATGAGACTCGTTCAATGCATGAATAAACATTTTAATGTGGTTTTGAAATTGTACTACCTAATTTTGTAATCAGATTCATAAAAAATGTATTAACTTTGCCCATCAAATAATGACATAAAAGCAGTAAAAACTTGTTGTTATGTAATGGGAAATACCACTTACAATATACCTATACATATTTAAAAAGCTAATTTGAAAAAAAAAACTTTAACAACATGCTTTCAATTGTGTGGTCACGGGTTCTACTTTGTATGCTGCTGGCCAAACCTTGGATATATGACTCGAAGGTCGACCGTTTCCTATCAGAGTTTGCCAATCTGATTTCATTGAAACCGTTCCAACAAATGGCAACTCTGTCTCAACCCTTTTGCAGAAATTCAGCATCTCGATTTTGCTGATAGGAAAATTCTGCAAAAAGTCGTCCATAGGACTGTATCTGCTAATCGTTTGACCATACATAGATGGGGTGTTTATATGGGTTTATACATGTTTAAATAATAATTCCTAATCTGTATAGCACATTCGTCGCGTTGGATCAACCAGCGTTTCCCAACCTTTTTTGACTCGCGTACCACTTGGTAGTACATAACGCTAAATTGTACCACCATATAAAAATTATTGTATTTCATGAAATTTGTTTTTGCATGTGTAATTATTATATATAGTATTTGCATGGTAAGGAATGTGAAGACAGGATACACGCAATATGTAGATCTGTTTTGGTACGAAATTTTGTGGAAAAAACGTTATGTGCGGAGTCACAATTATAATATGCTCAAAGTTTAATATACATATTTATCTACTATCTTGTCGAACTTCTATTATTTATAGTAAAAATATTGATGGTTTTAATAAAAAAACTTAAAATTACAACGTACATATAATATGTTTTCTTTTCATTAAATCTCCTTACAAAATAAATTTAATGTGATCCGTGTACTTAGTTTTTTTTTAATTTGGTTCAAATGATGCGAGATTTACCCTTAAGTTTGGAGCTGGATTCAATCAATTTATATATTTTTCTTATTAAAATATATGAAGAGAAAGCTCTCTCAACCAGTTCAGTGCTAGTAAACGGCGATAGAAATTTAAGCACTATGTCATAAAGCTGTTCATATTCTTCACTAATACCTAGCCAAAAATTAATAACTTTATTTATTTTGAATTCAGTTTTTAAATACTAATTAAGATAATGTTTATTAATTACTAGTTGTTTTACCCGGCTTCGCTCAATATTTGTAATATAAATAGCTTAAACATAGCAAATCTAATAGTAAATATTCATCTGTTTTTTTATTGAATTTATTTTAATCGAAAAAAATATAATATTCAACCGTCATGGAGATTTTATTTTGTTTTCGAAGTTCCCAAACAAAGATACAAACTTACAAAGTCTTCTTCGAAATTATATATTAAATATAAAAAATATTTCTATTTTTATGATTGTAAATCATTCATTCCTGCATGTCCGCCATTACTGATTTTTTTTCGCGTACCACCAACCATCAACCGCGTACCACAGGTTGGAAAACGCTGTGTTAGACAATTGTGCATAATTGATTTAATAAAATAAAAATAAAAAAAATCAACGAAAAATGAAAATTCCAAAATCTACACACATTTTACTTCGATGCTTTTCGAATAAAATGTAGATACATGTATGTATGTACATATATCAAAATTCTTCATGGAAAATATAAATTTGTTCATTCAGCAAAAGCTTTTATTATATCATCATCATCATTTACTCGCTTCCACTCATTTTGCGCAACTCTCATCCATCTCATCCCATATATTTTTCTAATGTCTTTCTTTTTCCCTTTTTCATTCTCTCGGGTACCAATTCACCACTTTTTTAGTCCCTTTTTCTAGCCACGTGACGCAGCCATTGCCATTTCAATCTCTTCTCTCTCTTCACTAGAACAACTACCCTTGTCTCCAGCAACTAACTTACCTGCTGGTAGCACTAGGCTATAATTCCCTCGAGTCACAACGTAGAGTATATTTGGGGAAACATTTTTTATAAATTACTGGTTGGTTTGGTGAGCAAGAATTAAGCTTCAATGTTCCCAGACAACTCAGATACATTAGATATCGCAATGCACATATTCTCTTCGCCTAGTGCACAAGTATGAAGCTCCTCACCCAGATTTATATTAACTTGGATTTGTTTAATCTAAAATATGCTGATTGTTTAATTTGAGATCGTAACGTGTTGTATTATTATGTTTGTTTTTTTATTATTTGTTTTATATTTTTACTAATTTTGTTTTTTTATTCTGTTTTATTTTATTTTCTTTGTACTGTATTCTTTTTTTCTTTTTTTACTAAGCCATAGTGACGACTTGGAACTACTTTGTAATGTCACCATGACAAAATTATAATAAATAAAATTACTAGCAACTTCTGCCGTTTTATCATCTAATGAAATGCTATTAAGTATGCAACAACTATTGAACAAATGTCTGGTTTATCTAGCTTGATTTTGAATCAATATAATACACATATGACTTAAAAATATAAATATTTATCCCATGCGGATCAGGGTACATTAATTAATTATCTAATAACCAAAACAACGGTAATATGAATAGAATTCAATCCTCTTTATTACATTCAACAGTCCTTTCACTAGTATTAGCCATTCACATCATACCTACTATGATACGAATGCTATTAGACCAATTAGCCTAGAATCAAATCCGTAGTTGGCTTATTTGCAAATTATACGTACGAATTCCTCCTGCTGCGTATACATACATATACCTTATAATGAGACCCGGAATCTTTTCCGGAAACAGTTTACACCGGACGTTTGTCGATTCATAATACTTAGTAAAGTCGTCCACGAATTAGGCAAAATTAATTAAAAATAACATTATTATTTAACCACACAGCACAACAAATACGTGCACACTAATAAATGTACGCAGCATCAGCCGGGAATTCCCTTTGTACGTACACACGGCTTTGTTCATTTATCCGATTAGTGAAATCCCTAATGTATTAAATAATGTACAACCGAAGGTACACATACCTACCGTATATCTGTATTTGACCGAGAAAGTCGCCTTTGCAACAAAACTAAAATAGCACACACACACACATGGCCTACTCTTTTAGGTTAATTTCATCCAATAATATGGAAAATGGGTGTGGGGTACATAACATAAATATCAGAGGTGGGCAGCAGTAAATTATTGGGAATCTATTGTGGCGTGGCAACGGACACTTCCTTTTTGAATACATTACTGAAGTGCGACCCTTGGCTCACTTTTTTATGTATACCTAAGCCCCCTCTTTCGAATGCCTTTCGAGGCGCTAATCATTAAAGAGACGTATTGTAATTAATTAGAGGCGAGTAAACAAGGCAATGTGTTCGCAGGCAAATAGGTCAGATTACTTGATCGGGGAATTATTCAAATATTTGCGATAAAGAGACCAGATAGCACGCGTCCATACGTTCCCTTCCTATTTTATGTAGCTGGCGAAAATATTTTCGTGGAAAATAATCGAAAAGTCTATCCGCGTCTAATTTGGACTAATTAATTTATTTTGACTCTTGCAGCCGGAAGTTTGTGCCCTCCCATCCGTCTGATTCCGATTGCGAAGCACGAAAAGCTCGCGCCGTCATCAATCTTTCCGCTTTCCGATTAGGCACTAAATTTGAGTTTAATTTGGGGGTCAATGCTAATAGCTATTACCAGAGAAATGTAATAATAATAGAAGGGCCCTTACGAATAAATAATTGTTGTCAATATTACGCGGCACGTCTCTATATAAATACGCTACAACGCACGGAATACAATTGGATCAATTTACTTATAAAAATTTATCCCATGTTGTTTATTGTGTGTTTTTGAATGCATTGTGCAATTTTTACCGATGCCTGCCCATCATGCGAATAATATAAACAAACAGAGAAGTTTTTATCGGACATTCGTCGAGCACCAAGCATAAAATACGACTCATGCTAAAATTATTTAGGATTGTCTGTGGACAATCGTCACTTGACAACAATATGACGCCTAAAGCCACTTCTATTAATATAACATTTTTCTGGCTATAACTATCTTAATATAAATAAATAAAATTATATATATTGGATTTAAGTCTTCATATTAAAAATCGAGTTATATAACTTTGTAGATTTTGTCAGAGCCGTTTTTCTTTGGTGCAAGTTTTAGCCGTTTTGTTATATTCTAAATTCTTTTGATATGTTCTCTCCGATTCCCAAGACGAATGGGAGAAATATATGAATGTTTCTTTTGGGAACAATTTTGTTGAAATGTGTCTGGTGAGTTTTATAAAACATTTACCTATTTCAGGCATTTTTGACGTATTATTTGAAATTATTGGTTTCTTTCTTTTTAACAATTTATACATACTTCAATTAGAACATTTCGGAAGAATATGCAAGTCGGTATGGAAGTATTAAAAATGTAATAAAATACTAGATATTATAAATATGAAAAGAAAAACAATATTGATGCAAGTTATAAACATTAAAGGAAATTTAAATAAATATTATCATCGATCTTAATAAATTTCCTGAGTTACTAACCAATCGATTTGTCGTGATAATTTTTTTGAAAAAGTGGGTATTTTTCTATTTTTTAGATTTTCTATTTAAATAATTTATAAATTTTTTGTCATCAATTTCAGTTGGTTGTGATTAATTTTGACTGATAAACGAGAATTTCAAGTCACCGTTTTCTCAGAAACTCCCATACAAAGCGCGCCACGCTCAAAACGCCCATTTATGGCGGAATTGGTATTTTCAAAAAATTTTCATCTTTTTCACGTTATGTGTGTTTAAAATATCTATATTTATTTTAAACACAAAAAAACCAACATAATACAAAAATTTCATGAATTATAAACAGGCTAAAATGTCACATTTTAGTTTTTGTATTTTTATTTTATTGTTTTTACTTTATCTATGTACGTAGTAACAATAGATGAAATTTTGTGACTATGCGAAAATTCGAAATCGAGATTTTGACTGATTCAAACTGAGAATAGATCACTGATCACATTTTCATGATCTAGAAAAAATGTGTGTGTGTGTGTGTTTCTGTATTTCTGTGTGTGTTTGTGTATTTTGGGGATATTTTGAACACCGTTAGTCCTATAGAACTGAAACTTAGTATTGGTTACTGAAATTCTTATGGACACGATGTAATTTTGACAGGAAATGGTACCTTCCCTTATAGGTGTCCCCTTTTTTTAAGTTTTTGAATTCAATTAACTCCCAAACCGCTAACTGAATCGAACTGAAATTTTTTCACATGTAATAGAAATTATAAATTTTATAACCTAATATTTTTTTATTATTTAATGCGTACGTAAGTTATTATGCATAGGTACAAATCGTTGGTTTAGTGGCAGAAAGCCAGAAATCATTGTTCTGAGAAAATTGACTTTTTCGAATATCAAGAAGTTTGAAGCTCTCTTTTTTCGTGACCTAAATCATTAATCTAACAACTTAACATAACCTAACCTAATTTAACCCAGACCAGATAATCATGTATGTATTTGATTAAAGTATTAAAAAATATTTTTTTGTAATGTGTTTACCAGTAAGAAGCGATGAAATATATTTATTATTAAATTAAATTACGTCAAAAATAAATCGAATAATCAGCTGGTTTTTTCAAACGACTAAGCGTGTTGAAATCTACCGAGTTGCATTATTAGGTTAAAACATCCAATTATTGACTTGAAGCTTTCCGACGGTATAAACATTTAAATTAACATTAATATTAAAATATTTAAATTATGCGGAATATACTCGTAATAATATTATAATAAATTTATTCATTTTTTCAGAACTAAATGTCGAATACTAAAAAATCTGTTCAAAAATGAAATATTGATATTAATAATTTCCAATATTGAAAACCACTTATCGAAGACACCATTTCAAAATTTATTATTCAAGTTGATCTTACGCGGTCTAGACTACAGTTTGAATTTTTCAACGCAAACCTGATAGACAGGCGTGTGCTCCGCTTTTTACATACCTCCTTTGCATTTCACATGGTTTTTTTCCTCGTATTTTTTTGCAAACGTTTTTACCATATGAAATATGTATTTCGAGTGTTATTCGCGTTGTGTTGGGACCGACATACTCTCGATGGGAATACACACAGCCAACACTATTCGGTACATATGTACATACATATCTCAGCGAACACTTGTTGCTCGCTGGATTTATTGCTCAGTTTTTCTTTAAAAGCGGCTGCTGCTCGCACTAACGCATATCGGCCGAGGAAAAAAGCATAAGGTGTGGTATTCAAAGCATTATTTTCTTCGGGGAAAACGATCGATTTTCATTGTGTGAATTATGTCGTGTACATGTTGGTGATTTTATGGGATATTTAGAGATGAAAAAAAGGAAAAAAAAAAACAATGGTTCCGGCCGGGATCGAACCGGCGACCTTCTGCGTGTAAAGCAGACGTGATAACCGCTACACTACGGAACCGGTTGCCGGGCTTCTCGTTATATAAATACAAGTATCTAAACTGATTACGTATTACAATCTATATACATATGTACATTCAAAGAATGTGTATTTATGGATATGAGATATCTCAATATGTTCTACATATTATTAATCGATATTGTGAAAGATAAATTTTTAAATTGTATAATTCATTAGTCTTATTATGCGATTTAAAAAAATGTTCGTTGACTGTACTTATTAGCGATGCGCTCCGTTTTACCGACTTGCCAAGTTGTTGGAACGAGGTATTTCTTATCTAATATATAATTTCGAAAGAGACTTTGTATATAAGTAAGTTTGTTTTTATACTTCTGGTTGGAAATATGACGACGATTCGATTTTTACTTTGTCTATGTACGTAGTAACAAAAGTTTTGTGATCATGCGAAAATTCAAACTCGAGATTTTGACTGATTCGAACTGAGAATCGATCACTGGTCACATTTTCATGCTCTAGAAAAAATGTGTGTGTGTGTGTGTTTCTGTGTGTCTGTGTATTTTGGGGATTTTTTGAACACCGTTAATCCTATCGAACTGAAACTTAGTATCGGTTACTGAAACTATTATGGTCATGACGTAAATTTTTTTCAAATTTTTAAGTTGGCCGGAAATGGTACCTCCCCTTATAGGTGTCCCCTTTTTTAAGTTTTTGAATTCAATTATCTCCCAAACCGCTAACTGAATCGGACTGAATTTTTTTATATGTTATATAAATAATAATCTTTATTACTACAAATTTCAAATATTTTTATCTGAACCGGAAGAAGTACTTTTACTCTAGAAAATCGAGGTTTTTTATGTTTTTCTCAGAAACCTTTTAGTTCATTGAACTGAAATTTCATATCGACAAGTTTAAGCTTAATACCTAGTTATATATAAAATTTGGTAAGCATCTGTCAACCGGAAGTGGCAGTTTACTCTTGTTCGATTTTTCTTCCACTATTTTTTCTTAACGAAAAAATTCAAGTATAATTCTTGTATCAATGTGATAAAAAAAAAATCACTTAATTTAATAAACCGGAAGTTGGATTTTTTTCCTCTTAGAAAGATAAAAAATGTTGTGCCCACTATTGTGTCCACACGCCTGAACATATCAAGCTGAAAATTTATACATATTTGTATTCTTTATGTACTAACTTAGAGTTGATAAGGTTTTGGTCAGAATTCGTAAACCGGAAGTAGTATTTTTTTTTAAAACAATTTTTCATTATTTTTTAATTATTTTATTTTGACCTTTGAAATTATTTTAATCTTCTTGATATTTATTGTGTTTAATAAATATAGTGATTTTAAGTAAAAATAAAAGTCGCGCGCTTGTTGCTGGGTCCGGCGTCGGTCGGTCGTTCAGGTCATAAAATCCATGCGATTCCATTCCAATTCAAGTGATATCAACCGTCGTCGGACTTTATTACCCGAAAGACCGATATGTTGCAGGGTGCGGCCCGACACAATGTGACCCCAAACAATGTGTATGGGATCGGTCATTTTGCAACTTCACAACGACACATCGCGTCAACCAAGTTGTTCGCGGGTTGAGCGGTGCGGCCCAGCCCTAAGAGAATTCGTTGATGATTTTTAGTTTATTTTAAAATTAGGAAGTAGAAGACTAAGAAGCTATAAAATATGAAAGATATTAAAGTTTTATATAAAACTATTTTTACAAACACGATTACTTGATACTGATACATTTCTTGGGGTTTTTCTACTTAAAGATCAATCAGCATCACCGTTTTAAATCAATCAAATCAAAGTCAAATGTGAAATAGGAAAAAAAAATATTTTTAAATCTAGATGAAATAAAAATTCTGAAATTGTTTGAATTTCTGACATTGTGCTCGGTTAGATGTCGTTCATTGTGAAATTGGCGGTGTATATGATTTGCGATTTGAATTTAAATTCATTGATGAATAAAAAAATATGTGTTTTAAATCCGAAACTTATATTTTTGTACTTTTACAAAAACTTATACTTAAACAAAAGCGTAAAATATATGTGTAGTAGACGTTCGCATGTATTGAAAACAGCTTACTTTCAACGGAATATCAAATATGTACATAATATCAAATCAACAACAAAAAAATTGATAACGGCTGGATATATTCAAGTATTGTACATATGTACTCAAAACCATATTTACTAGTAATTAATTACACAATTGCGATTATATGTTTGTTCATACATACATACTGTGTACGTAAATATGATAAAACGCGTCTATAATGACTGTTTTTCACCAAAAACTGAATAAATTTACAATATATACATATACATACATACATATGTACTTATATCTATTAAACACATTTACTAAAAATATTGAATGTTCTATTATACACACAATTATTTGCACATACTCGTACATATGTACATATTGATGCTAATACCGTTGACATATTTCAACTGAAACGAATAGCGGACGAGAGAAACAGATTGGGGAGTGGTTAAAGGGAGGAAGGGGTGCGAATAATTAAATTTAATTCGGCTGCGAGTTTCCGTCTGAAAAAGCGCACAAAAGAGACGAAATCATTTCGCTGGACAAAAGCTGCTGAAAATAAAAGCTCGGTTAAGCTTTCCGCAACGAGTTTGTATTAATTGCGTTTCACCAACAAACAAAACGGTCACTGCATTTTGATGATAACACCCCCCCCCCTCCATCCCTCCCACACACAAAACTTTTCCCTCTTTCAATGCATCGAAATACACCTGCCCCCAGTTTTAAATTCCCACACTTTTATTTTTTCAAAATTAATCCCATACTATTGTCTGGGCATTGACAATTCATTTTGTCCAACACATTTTCAATTACGCATTTCAAAAGAGCAATTTCGAATATAACAAAACCTTGCACGACTGACACACAATATTCATTCAAAATTGAATTCTTTTACATAGTTATCAAAATATATCAAATAGATAAAATAAATAAAAATAGGTAAAACACAAAGCGATGATGAAATAAATTGATAGACGGAAACAGATTTAGCAGTAAAAAATTAATAGTAAAAGAAATTGAAAACGCTAATATCGGCTATAGAATGAATCTGAAAAAAGATCATTCAGAAAAATTTGAATATTGACACTAATAAAAATCTGGAAAGAAAAATTAGGATCAGTATCAAAATATTAAATGAAAGTCTTATGTCAAATATAAATTAGCCATTTGCTTAGCTCAGTCAAACAATTAAATTAAATATCAAATTGTATACGGCCTGATATGTAAAATAAACGAAACAGCCATTGTCATTGACAATTCTGATAAAAAGGACTATAATTAAAAAAGTACAAAATAAAAAAAAATGTCACAGCTATATAAAAGACCAATCGATTTGATTTACCGTCCACATCCATAATGATGGTAAATTCAGTAGGTTATATCGTCGATGGACTAAAACCGTGGTTAAATTGAAAAAAGAGATGTTTGTCGAGAAGAAGGCCATTAATCAGGCTGATGGTCGCACGACCACTTCGTATCCATCATTCATAGCGATCGTACATCGCACTCTCATTATTCAGATGGAAGGGATGGGGGGGTGGGGGGGGGGTGGCATCTCAAATTTAAATATATCGGCTATGGAAAAGGAAAATTCTTAAAATTTACAAAGTCGCGTTAAAATTTGATTTTCCTAGATGGCTTTGTCGGTTAAGGGAAGATGGGTGGAGGGAAACGTGCACCCTAACGACGTTAATGATTGATAAGAGAAACCGGACGAGCGAACGTTGTCCCACGTCTTTGGACCGAAATGATTTATGTATTTTTATCCAAGTCCGAAGTCAGAATGGTGAGGGGGAAAAAAGGAAAGCGATAAAAGTAAAACTTTTCTCATATATTGTGAAAATATTACAATAATCGCAAGACTACGTAAAAAAGGACAGAGTGGGTACTTTTTTGTCGGCAGATCAGGACTACGGTCTATTCCTACGGCAACCGGGTGAACTTTAAATCTAGACTGAATGTAATCTGCTTAAGGGACATATGTAACAATAAGAGGCTAAATTAATCGAGGATTGTCGTCTACTGCTCTGGGATTTTTTTGTCGTCTAACTGCTTCGAAGGATTTTTGTGACAGTACTCCATTTGACCTATAAACGATTTTTTTTGCTTTTTTGTACAAATGTTCACATCACATAATATTTAATTACAGCCTTTACATTCAATCTTTATTTTAACAAAAAAACGACGTATTTATTTATTTTATTTTATTTTTATTTATTACATACATATTTTCACATATGTACATATATACAAATATACCAGGAAGGCTTAACAGGTAAACCCCAAATGCGCCTTCCTGGTCCACATAATTATTACATACATATATGTAAATCTAAATATCTGACATCTATGGTCAGTATACATATATTACAAACATCGTATTAATACGATAAATAACGATGAATAACGTTCATTTAACAATACGATTTTTTATATTCGATAAACAACCACAGAGACATCTATGGTGAGCAATATGGCGAAACCTAAGATATAACAATAACTAAAGGTTCGCAACAGAAAATTGGGAAGGAAACGCCAATTTTACAGAAATTGTTTCAATGAAAATCAGAAAAATTGGCAAATTCTGATAAGAAACGATTGACCTAGACAAATCAAGGTCTGGCCAGCAACGAGACTTAGCGGGGAATCAAACTCGTAACATCAAGTACGAAATAATTCAACATTCACCACTAGACCACGCTGCTGGTTAATATGTATATGTACATATGTCGGTTTGTAGATATGTATACTCCACACTGACTTTCTCTGAGGGAATCGTTTCGTGAGCCTAGTCTTTTGTCATATTTTTATTCAATAAAAAATGTGTAAATATTAGTTATTTTAACAAAAAAAGTTATTGTGAATGATGTTTGATAGACACAAATCAGAATATTCTTAGTGAAAATTCCACAAATGCTTGAAGAGATGAGTAAATTAATAAGTTTTGTCTTCGACGAAACTCCTATACATAACAATATTCCAGTACCATGAATAAAACAGAATTGAAACAGTGAGTCCGTGCAAGCGAACGACGTGGCGGACCATACCATAACAATCCACTACCACTACCTCGGGTAGGGCCGATTTCGGTTTCCGAACTTCGATAATCGAGTGACAATGATTTGAATTTACTGTAATTGAATTGTTGATATTTTTAAATTGAATATAGGTAAAAGATTTTAGGGGTCTATCTAGCCCAGTCAGTTTAGTCCAATGACGCCAAGCCGATAAAAGCTGATATTTACATACTAATCGGTGGCCGTCACTGCAAGGAAAGTGACTTGACGGAAAGTCGAAAGTTGGAAAAAATTAAAATCGATTCGTCAACTCGTCGTTAGCGTAGGTCGGGGTTAGAGATTTGAAAGATCTTTACCGTGTGCCTGGGTTACATTATTTTATTTATTTTATTTTATTGTCACAAATCAATACACACTCGCCATTACAGATTTGCTCCAATGCGACGGGTGTACGTTAATGAAATACATAAACAATCAGAAATCAGAAATACAGTAATACATACATATACAATCAGAATATATAGAATATAACAATTAATCAGAAATAATAATCATAGTGACATCTATGGATTTTCAGATTACTGTGTATAATTAATACAAATTATACACAGGCAGATTTTTGTGACAACAGGATTAGATTTTTTAATACCAATTTTCAGGAACCGTTTCAGCAATGATCAGATAAAATTGGCAAACTCTGATAGAGAAACGATCGATTTGGAGTCACAAAACCCCCAAATCTAACCAGAAGTGGCGAGGACACGAACCTATGACCTCAGTGATGCTAAATATATACGCTATCACTAAGCCAAACTGCTGGCTTATGATGAAAGAGATAGATAACCCCGACTCACGCTAACGAGGAGTCGACGAATCAATTTTATTTTTTTCTATCTTTCGATTTTCCGTCGACACAGTTTCCTTGCAGTGACCCAGACCCTAAACAAACATATGTATGTATATTAAAATCCAGCTGCATAGCTCGGTGGTTGAGTTATTGCTAACCACCGAGAGATTCCTGGGTTCATGCCCTAGGTTATACTTGATTGAAAATAATTTATTTGGCAGGATTTCTGTAGTGCTGCTGGTCAGACTTGGTAATTTGTGACTACAAGTCGATCATTTCATATCAGAGTTTGCCAATTTTTCTGATTTCATTGCTTAAACGGTTCCTCAATTAAATTAGTTAAAAATCTTCCTACCTATGTACTATATCACCATTATTTGAGTATGGTTAATGTGCAATAAAATTTATGTGTAAGTTAAAATGTCTCGTTAATGTCGAGTTTTCAGTGTCTCGTAATTCAACGACATATGTAGTAAAAATACTGTAATTGGCATTACCTGTTAGGCCTTCCTGGTATATGCATATGTATGTAAATATATATGTATATAAATATATACATATGTATGTATATACCACAGTGTCTTCACAGGTCACCCCAATAATTCTATATGATTTCAAATTTATAATCTACTAGCTGAACCCGGCATGCTTGCAACGCCACAATAAAACATGCAATTCCCGTTCCCGAGTTAAATCTGACTTATCCAGCTTTTAACAGCGGAAAAACGCAGGCGGCGAGGCAAACACATTTGAAATTATTCAATTGTTTGTTTATTTTACCCTAACAACGCAGGTGGTGACACGAAAACATTTCAAATTATTGCGTTGCAATGCCACTCATTCCCATTTTCCCCGATTTTTTTTACAGAAACCATCGCGGACATACACACAATAACTCCTGTAAGTTTCATCGCAATCCGTTGAATGGTATAGGAACGCATACGTTACAGACAAACAGACAAACATTGATTTTTATATATATGGATGTGTGTATGTATACGTTTAATACCATAGGTGCTTCTCAGGGGTAGCCCGTAATGGTTTCATGGGAAAATATATTTTTTTTTATAAATTAAAATTATAATAAAATATTATAACAAATAATAAATTTTCTACTAAATTATATATAGAAACATATTTTAATTATTTTAATTGTTGATTGAAATTGTAGTCAATTGTTGATTAAGATTTTAGAATGCGTGGTCTGCGATAATTATTGTAATCGTTTTATTTCTTACTTGTCACGTTAAATAAATTTATATTAATGTCATTAAATGCCGTTTGCTTTTGCGAATACAAACTTAATTTTATATTAGCAAGAGATAAGTGAGAACTCGCGACGAAGTTTTATTGGGTAGGCTTTTAAACTCGCGCAAAGCTTTCGATTCAGATAAGCAAACTTCTATATTGAAGACCGAAGGTATGCGAAACATTCACAACTTTCGTTGGAATATTAAAGCGTTTCATTTTAATTAAAATATGGGTAAAAACTAAACGTAACACGTCATTAAAATACATACATACATACATACATATGTGTATATGATATTATTTTCTTTCAAGAATTTTTTCAACGGCAACATCAGAAGCAGTTCGTGGAATGTTTATCGCTTCAAAGAACTTTTTAAAATGCAAGTTAACCGACGTATACTTAAAACTTCACAAAGTGAATGCATATCGGTTTTCCATCGGAAAATTATCTGAATTTATAACAACATCGCGAAGTTCAACTTTGCCGAAGCCGCGAAACCTACGTCGCATCGGCTCTTTGAATAATTTCAACTCGGGGAGCGTCGCATGGTTAAAATTAGCGCAACCGAAGCCATAAGATCGTCTAAAATAATAATATTTACATTCAATTAATCTCGTGTGGTTAGGGCAAGACCTTCTACGCAGTATGTGCTAATTGAGGAAAGAAATACTTCATTTAATATGGAAAAGTATGTATGTAGTTATAAATCGAATACGACACGGTTGACTGTCTCAAATAAAAAATTTAAGTTGTTGATTTAAATATAGTAATATATTATATAATATGTATTACATTCAAATAAATTAGATTTGAGGTAGTCTTTTTTAAAAAGATTCTGAATATTTAACTGAATAAGAATTCAATTTTGTCGAACACAAGTATGAAAAGCTGTAACGTCTTCTGCAACAGAATACGTAAAGTGCATTCCGAAGAAAGGAAAACTTGGCTACGGAGTTTGCTGAAGCGATAATGTACCAGAAGCAAATATTGAACAATAGGGTAAACATCGGTTTATGTATAATAGTTTGAATCCTAAAGGCAAAACTGTTCAAGCATTAAGAGATATAACTCAAACTAATATATATACATATACATATGTACATGCTTACGCCGCGTATAATGTAACTCATTGTATTGTTCTAACGATTCGAATTTCGCATCTTCACAAGATTCGATTTAATATTAATAATATTTTCAATTTAAAATACAATATATTAAAGCCCTTTTAAATTGCTAGTCATGCACAAGCCAACATATGCATACACATACATACATATATGTATGAAGGTGATGGTGGTCCCGAAGAAGTAGGTCGAGTAAACAAAAGTAAGTTTGGCGTTAATTCCATTATGGCGAATATAGTTCAGAGATTTTCTCGCATTTGTTTTTATTTAGTAGGGAAACCGTGTTGTCCCCAATTAATTTTCACATATATATCAATTTAATTTCGCCCTCTGTCAAAACAACGGGTTTTGTTACGTCTGTGTATTCTTCGGAGACCCCCCCCCCCTTTCTCAACAAACCTTTTGTCATCAAATATTTATGGATGCTTACCATATGTATACATATATGTAAACATACATTTTTCGGATATAAATTTAAATTGAAAAAACTTTAAAAAAACATTTATGAGATGAAGTTATTTTATATACATATGTATTAAGTTACAGTTGAAGTGTATCTTCCAGTTGAAATATAAATATTTTGACTAGTTAAAATATTTTCCAACTAACCTAATACCAGCTACCGTTATAGTTGAAGCGTAGTTTTAGTTGTAATGTATTTTGAGTAGTTGGAATATATTCCGTCTAACTCAGGTAAGTTGATTCATGTTCATATTCATAATCATCGGCTAATAAATTCAGTTGTAAAGTCACATTTTTGTTTTTTTTTAACACATTTTTAGAATAATCGTGATGCCTTTATTCGTAATACCTAGTAAATATTAACGCATGATTGAAATCTAAAGCATTCGCAAAAAGCATCAGAGTTGTCGAAATTCAACTGTTATATTACAACTGGCGCACATTGTTAGAAGTTTATTTGCGCTTGTAGAGATATACATATATTACTGGTTTAGTTGTATTCGAATATGAAAAATTTCACAAATAATAATTACACAAAATTTCGTATAATTATCTCGTAATAAGACTGCACATAGACGATTTCTAGAAGTCGGTGTTCGAAGTCAAAGCACCAACACACCAAAATTTCATAAAAAGTTCTACTTTTTATTGTTTATTTTCAATGTTCATTCGTTTCAGAATCACAGAATATATAAATATATATTTTTAAATTTAAATAAAAATTTGTACCATCGTTTTTACATTATTTTTTTCCTTTCATTTTTGTAGGTACATTTTTTAGGTATTTATATTTTCATACATTCAATAAACAGACAAACACGTGTGGTACAAAAAAAAACAATTCTATAGAAAACTGTTTTATTTATTTAAAAAACAAATTAAAAAAAAGGAAAATTCAGAGAAAACTCAATGAAAGACAAACAAATAAACGCAGGAAAATAAACAACTGCCGAATTTGAAGTGGTGAATATCCGAACAAGCGAAAATTGCATTTTGCAACACCAACAGTGGCACTTAAACAATGATGCAATTACGAAATAAATAAACAACGTTGGCGACTTTTGCGGCTCGAACTGACCGAGCTTTCCCAACGCGAGCTGGGAGCTTTTCGTTGCACGGGAATTTACAATTCGCACGTAAATCCTGCATTGTTATGACACATTGGGTCGCAATCACAAACCCACTGTCAAAAGCAAACTGTTGCATCATTTATAAGTCATTTAGCAAACGTCAACCGAATCTGACGTTTCAAAATGCATAACCGAAACGCCATGACCGCGATCGTTTGTGCGGATTTGTGCGGATTTGTGCGCAAAGCAAATTATGCCAACGGACATATTTAGTACACTTCTACTATAAAATTTATCCTTGATAGTATTAATTATGTATTTTATTTATTCACCTCAAGATAAAGTTGAAGAGGATTGGAGTAGGTAATACCCAATGATGATGATGATACGTATCATATACTAATCAATCTAATCATTAAGCAGATATTCACTGTCATTAAACATTATGTGATTTGAAATACTCATATTTGGTACAAAAAATAAATAAAAATATACACTCGTTTTATCCGTATTGAATAACTGAGAGTTCCGTTCAAATATTGGATAAGCGTACTAATTGTTATGCGTTTGTGGTCGATAATTTAATTCGTAGAACTGTATAAATTTTAATGAAATTTTGCGTGAATTGTAATAACTGTTGGTACTTTGCTACAATTCGTTTGTCATATGTGATTATTAACGGAATTTATTCATTAAACAGCAATCACGATAATTTTTTCAATTCATGCGTAGTACATAATTGAATCTATTTTTGATAGAAATGAATACCTGAAATGCATGTACATATATAACAATTTTAACGCAATTAACTATTTAATCACGGCGCTCATACGCTATACAGTATACACAATATAAATAAACCTAATAATTTATATATCAAATCAAATTAAATGCTATTGTATTATTAAATATATTCATACATACCTTATTTTAATAAACGTATATATTCACATATGCATGTAAATATTTTCATTCTAATTAATTTCAATTTTATAAAGTATACCTTTACAGTGTTATAAATATGATTTATGCAGAAACATGTCTATATCATGCATCGGGCTAAAATCATATTTTTGAGATAATATTTGTATTATCAGGAAATATATAAAATTTATTAGGAAAACATTAATCAATGCCTTTCTGAATCTAATTAAATTTTAACAGACTATACACTTATCGATATACAATGCTTAGGTTTTATGTAGGCCTCAAAAATAAAAACGAAAAAACCTTAATTTTTACCATCAAAATTTAAATTTCACTACCACTATGACAATACAATCACGATGAATGAATATGGTAATTTATAGTATAGACGAAGAATGCTTATTAGGAGATGAGACGCGAGAAGAAGCAGCGACATAAATAATTAGAGTGCGGCGCACGAGCTTACAATAAGACAAAGTATGTCGGTAATATTTGTTGATGACAAACAGATTTCCCCGAAGGCGAGTTGTAATCAGAGTTTCCCATTTCAGTTAACGCTACACAAATAAGTGTCGCAGAGATGTTTTCCGCCTGAAAACTATAACGCCATTTCGCTGACTTATCATCATCCGCATTTCCGAAATCAGCGCACTAACAGAGATTCTCCTTTCATTGAAAACATACGAAAATAAACTGAAAAATTCGGATGTGAAGGATTAAAGAACACAAGATGTATAAAAAACAAAATTTGATAATGAAACATACATACCGGCTATGAGAGCATTTTCGATACAAATTGAGCGCAAATGTAGGGAAACTTACCCAAGACAAAAGTACTACTTCCAATTGTCGCATTTTATTCAAATTTTTTACTTAAATTAATATTAATATTATAATCATAAAATATAGAAATAGTTTGAAAAAAGTTATTTAAATAATTAAAATAATGTAAAGGTCTAAATAAAATAATGAAATATTCCTATAATAATAATAATAATAAGCGAAAAACATAAAAAAACCTCGATTCTTTAAAGTAAAAGTACTATTTTCAGTTGATGTAAAAATATTTAAAACAAGTTTGTGTTTAATATTTATAATTTCTATTCTTTTGATTCGTTGAGTGGTTTGGGAGAAAATTAAATTCAAAAACTTAAAAAAAAAAGACACCTATAAGAAAAGGTACCATTTCCGGTCAACTTAAAAATTTGGAAAAAATTTACGTCATATCGATAAGCATTTTAGTAACCGATACTAAGTTTCAATAGGACTAACGGTGTTAAAAAAAAATCCCAAAATACACAGACACACATACTAACAAACCCATTTTTTTCTAAATCACTAGGTTCTGATTTGATGACACACACACACACATAGAGTTCGATTTGATGACACACACAGAGTTCGAATCAGTCAAAATCTTGAGTTCGAATTTTCGCATGATCACAAAAATTCATCTATTGTAAATACGTACATAGAAAAAACAAAAATGACATATATAATTTTGTTTGAAAATATTAATATATCATAACAAAATAAATATATGTATGTAATATTTTATTTTATTTAAGTCTAACAGGTAAACTCCAATGCGCCTTCCTAGCTAATTACAAACATTGCAGAATTTTTAATACATAAATCGCTGTATTTCGAGATGCTGAAGAACACAAAATCAACTATTAATTAATTAATCCATAGAGACATCTATGAATTTTAACCAATGCATTATTTTTTACTTATTGTAAATAAATCAAATTCAGATATTGGTGAAGATTTAGGTAGGTAGGAAGATTTTTAACTAATTTAATCGAGGAACCGTTTAAACAATGAAATCAGAAAAATTGACAAACTCTGATAGGAAATGATCGACTTGTAGTCACAAATTACCAAGTCTGACCAGCAGTACTACATAAATCCTACCAAATAAATTATTTTCAATCAAGTTCAACCTAGGGCATGAACCCACGAATCTCTCTGTGGTTAGCAATAACTCAACCACCGAGATATGCAGTTGGATTTTAATATACATATGTATGTATGGGGTTTGAGTCACTGCAAGGAAACTGTGTTGACGGAAAGTCGAAAGATGGAAAAAATTAAAATCGATTCGTCGATTTTAATTTCTTTCTTTAATTAATTTCTTTCATCATACTGTAACCCTGGAACACGGTAAAGATTTTTCAAATCTCTAACCCCGACCTAAATATTAAAATTGTAAATAATTCAAATTCAGATATTGGTGACATAGTGGGTAGGAAGGTTTTTGCCAATTTGATGGAGGAACCGTTTCAACAATGAAATCAGATTAATTGGCAAACTCCGATACGAAAAGGTCGACTTGGAGTCACAAGTATCGAAGTCTGAGCAGCAGAATTAAAGATTAGCACGGGATCGAACCCGGTAGCTTCTCGGAGTTTAGCATAAACGCAACCACCGAGTCATTCTGCTAGCTATAGAAATCTATGAAATCTAACCGTGGAAAATTGCACCCTTTGCGAGAGTCGCAAAAGTGGAGACATATTAAAAGATAACTATGTCGTACTTGCAAAGTAAACAGTTGTGAACAACATTGGAACATAGCTCGACAAACTGACAATGTCTGGTTGAATTAATTATGTATATGTATGTAAGTTCACTGCAACTTTGTCCGGCTAAGCTAAGGTGGTTCCACCGTTATTGTTTCTGTGCTCAAAATTATAATATTGACGTCGATCGTGCACAATCGATTTAACTCTTGTTTAATTCTGTACCTGAATAATTAAGTAAACGGGCATGGACATATGCAATTATCTAATACCTTGATTAGTGTGATGAGATTTACTGTTTCAACGACTTTTTCTATCACCAAGATATAATTTACTATGTGTATATTCAGCCTTTTAGGACATTTCCGTGTCTGATGTAGTTACATCGTTTGAAATTTGCAACATGACTGAAAGTTTAAATGTAACCAAGCGAGTTTTGTGATCGAAGCCCACCCAAGACAAACAAGGCAAGCGGCGGCTGCGGCGCCAACTTACAGTCTTGCAGTTTGTTGTTGTTAGTTGGATTCTGAATAACAGAAATTTAACCTCACATTTGTCCTACGGTTTGCCTTAACCAAAAAAATAGCGAAAAATTTAATTAAAAGAACATAGATGACTCAAATACATACATATCTCTCCAATAAGTGTATTTTTTTTCAAGATTAACATACATACATATACATAATATGTACGTATATATATATGTATGTAATTTGGAGTATTCAGATTAAAGGTAGTGGTAGAGCTAGGTACCCTAGGAAGGTCTCAACGACTTTTATTTTCAAAATAATCACGAAAACATGAATAAAAAATAGCCTTGTAAAAAAAAGTCTTTTAAAAACAGTCAAAACTTCATAAAAATTGATACAAATAAACGTCAATAAGCGTCAATAATTGAGCGTTTATTAATTTTATAAGTAATAAAAAAGTCGAAACCATTCTCCGAAAAGAGGTATGAGACATTATATTTGAACATGGCAAAAGTTTACTTTTCTTTATTTCGAGAAATATTTCGCAAAACGTTAAATATGGAATATGGAATTAACATATGGAATTAAAAGTGATAACAATTTGTGAATTAAGTCAAACAGAAATAGTGTTTTTGAAACTGAAAATTGAACTTTTGCCACTTTTAAATATAACGGGTCATATACATACATATGTATATATGGAAACACCTTCATTTTTGTTTAGATAAATCGATTGATTAGAGGCACAGGACATTGCTAAAAATCAATGATTTTTTTTTATTTAACGTTCCCTTGATACGATAAAAGTGTTTCATTTATCGTATCAAGTTTCGTTCGTTTCGATCAAAAGATCGAAACGACGACTTTGAATTCTCGTCAAAACTTATCATAACCGACCCGAATACACTTCAATACAGTCATTTGAATCAACATCCGTGGATTAGACGGAATATACTCTAGTCAAAATGTATTAAACTGAAAATACGCTTCAACTATAAAGGAAGTTGGTACCAGGTTAGATGGAATATATTCCAACTAGTCAACATATATTACAACTGGAAGATACACTTCAACTATAACATATGTATATGTACATACATATATAAAATGAATATTTTAATGCTTTTGTACTAGTATTCAAATAGGCAATAGATGTAAAGCCCGCTTAAAAGGTCAAAGAATTTGACCCTTAAATTCCTCAACATGAGGCCATCCCCCCCAACGAATACAGTCTAAGAGACCCTTTCGTCGGAGAATAAGACGGTTGTCCAGCAATATTGCAAAATAACAACCGCACATCATAGGTAATACATGTAAATAGAATGAACAAAGCTTAGTATGTAATAGCGTGAATTCACCAAAAAGAAAAAAATTAATTGCTATTATTTCGAAATCAAACAAAAACATTGACAGAGTTATATTACATTTTTAATTTACAAATAATAAAATATGTAATACAATTTCTATATTTTACATGAAATTTAATTAAGAAATGAGAGGGGGCGATGAAAGAGAAAGCTCAATTAGGAAACCGTCCCCGCAGGAAGTGTTCCATTTCCTTCGAAAGCTTTTTTTAAAATTCGCTCAAAATAAACAGTCACCGATAACAAGACTAATAAGGTTCAAAAGAAATAAAACAGACTGGAAAACCTTTAGAATTTGCAACGGTGAGCACAGTTTGTACGTGTTGGCGCAAAAATCAAGCCGCATTCGTTTTAACCTTTTGAAGTCTGAATTGCAGAAAAAAAAAACTTTTTGAGTTATTTGTGTCGTTTTCATTTTATGTAAATTTGCCTATGCGTACACGAAAGACCAAAATATCGATCTTCATGTGATATAACTTTTAATTATTTTTTCTTCAATTATTTAAATATTCAAAGCATACGTTTGTAAGATTATTTAGACAAAGTTTGTCGTTTAGATATATTTAATCAATATACTGGGTGAATCTGAATTTCAGATCAAAAACCGCTTATTTTTAAAATAAGCGGTTTATTAACAAAAAAATTACCGCATATTAACAAAAGTACTATCTTATTTGCACTTGTCGGCAATATATGTATGTACAATGTGTTACAATCACATGACATTCGATTACCTTTAAGCCGCTCTCCGACTTTCATAATTGAATTTTATAAACTTTCTTGAGTGAAATAAAAATACATAAAAATACATCAAATGAAAAGCCAGAATTTATAACAAGTTTCTCTTACTTTCATATACTACATATAATACAATATTGTATGTGCATGATGCTTTTCATTTGACATTGTAATGATTTTATTTTCTGAAATAAATACATATGAGAGAACCGCAACAGAGTTGTTGAAAACCTGCACAGATGTATGGGTAAGTAATATTGATATTTAACCTGACGATGAGAATTTTCCGACCGTAACTTTATTACTCGCGCTACCCGAGCTAGATGCTTCTACTATGACTTTTTCCGCTTCGCACATTCGCGCTTATGAAATGGCCACCGTAAATCAACAAGACTAACTTTCAAATGGAAAATATCGACAATGTAGAAAAATAGAATATAATACACACATATGTATGTATATACTAGACCGGGGCGAAAACGTATATTTTGGATTTTCATCAATGGACTTATGACTTGTGAAAAACTTTTATCGTATCAAGGGAACGTTAAATAAATAAAAAAAAATCATTGATTTTAACAATGTCCTGTGCCTCTAATCAATCGATTTATCTAAATAAAAATGAAGGTTTTTCCATATATAGGTACATAGGTATATGACCCGTTATTTTTAAACACTTTCAAATATAACGACTGTATTTTTATAAATTATTAATCGTAAAACATTATATCTAATGTTTTGCGAAATATTTCTCGAAATGAAGAATGGTTTCGACTTTTTTATTACTTATAAAATTAATAAACGCTCAATATTCTCCTATTGTCGTTTATTTGTATCAATCATGATAAGTTTTGACTGATTTACGAAAATTCAAAGTCCCCAACAAACGCTCCCCATTCAGAATGGTTGTTTGTATGGTGAAAATGTAATTTTCAGAAAATCACAGGACACTATTTAAAATCAATAATTTTTTTTATTTACCGTTTTCTTGTTACGTCAAATTTTTCCACTAGTTTAATCGATGAAAATCCAAAATTCGCATTATTCGCTACGGCCCAATATAAACGTACATATGTATGTACCTATATACATATGTATACATATATTATATATGTATGTACATACATAGCACCGCACCCTCATATAAAATAAAATTCATTATGAAGGCGGTGGTAAATTAAACTGGTTATAGCTAAATATTATACACGTTCGTATTATATAAAACATACATGCATATATATGTACATATGTACATATATACATATAGTATAAATGCAACAAAGTTCGCCCGAGCAATGCAATATGGAGAAATATAACACACGTTCATACAGTGACTGTTGGCTCTACCTACGATATTTTATTAGAACGTGGATAAAACGTAATAAAGTCTGTACATAAATTAATTGGTTTTGCTTTAATTACGTTTTAATATACGTTTCGATATAAGTTTCGATTTCAAGACTGAAAATTGTATTCAACTGGGCGATATATATATGTATATACATTTCATTCGGTATATACATAAGTACATTGCGCAATGGTTTTTAGCACTTAAATACTTTTTTATTTGTACATATTTTATTTCGAGACCTTATCATATAATATATTAGCAGCCAATTTTATTTTATGAAATGGATTCATTGTTATCAATAAA